>NC_136892.1:11139065-11496565 GCF_949152265.1 Phoxinus phoxinus | reverse complement strand
CGGTTCAATACGAATTGTACCGTTCCACCCCTATGCCAACAGACCAAAAATATTTTAAGGATTAAGGTGCTTCTTTAAAATGAACTTTTGAACATTGTACTGGCCCTAAATCAGTTGATCAGCTGTCATCATTGACAGCATCTCTTGTTGTGTTGACGAACATGCAACTACCTATCAGATCTGGGGTGGCCACAGGGGTGGCCAATGAGCTTTCAGGGGTGGCCCTGGCCACCCCAGGCCACCCCCTAGAATCGCCACTGATCCATCCATCCATCCCTGCATCCATCCCTGCATCCATCCATCCATCCCTGCATCCATCCATCCATCCATCCACCCACCCAAACCCATCCATCCATCCATCCATCCCTGCATCCATCCATCCATCCATCCACCCACCCAAACCCATCCATCCATCTGACATGAGATTGAATAAATGATGTCAATTTGCATTTTTGGGTGACCTATTCTTTGCAATTACTGTAAATGTTTAGGGTGATTTTGAGTTTAATCTTTTCTGGATACTCTCCCTCATAACATGTTTTCTGTCTCTAATGATTGTTCCTGTTCGCCTTTTCTTTTGTAAGGATTTAAATTGTGCTTCTGTTTGTCCATCTTTGTCCACAGGCAGATATCTCGAGCAGTGCTCATCACGGACAGATCTGTGCTGCCTTCAGAGACTGATCAACAGGTAAGCTTGCTTGCTTTTGTACAGGCATTTGTTTGTTCGGGAACACTTTATTTTAAGGTGACGTAGTTACACGTTACTACATGTACTTACTATAGTAATAACATTAAACGATGCATACTTACAAGCAACTAACCCTAAACCAAACCCTAACCGTAACTCGATAGTAAGTACTTGTAGTTAATAAATATTACTCAGTACTTACTGGAGTAACTAATGTAACTCGGTCACCTTAAAATAGACAAACTGTTTATTCTTTAATTTGTTCTTTTTTTGTTTTCTTGTTTTTTTTTCTTTGTTCTTGTATTTGTTAATTTGTTTGTTTTTCTCTTTTTGTTTTGATTATTAATTAGTTCTTTCTTTTCTTTTTCTTTCATTTGTTTGTTAATTTTTTTCATTTTTTTGTATATTCATTTGTTCATTTGATGTTTCTTTTTGCCTATTCTTTTTTTTATTTGTTCTTTTCTTTCATTCTTTCGGCTGTTTGTATATTAATTTGGTCTTTTCTTTTCTTATTCATTTGTTATTTCTTATGATTTTTTGTTCAATTCTTTCAGTTTTTTTGTTTCTTTTTAATTTGTTGTTTGTTTTTTCATTTTATATATATATTCGTTTGTTCCTTTTATTTTTGTTTACTCATTTGTTCTTTCTTTTGATCTTTTGTTCAATTCTTTCAGTTATTTACACTTTTGTTTCTTTTTAATTTGTTGTTTGTTCTTTCATTCTTTTGTTAATTTGTTCTTTCATGTTTTATCTTTGTTTTGTTTTATTTGCTCTTTCATTCACTCATTTGTTTGTTCATACTTTCATACTTTCATTTATTCATCTTTAAGAATTTAGACTTTTATTGACTCATTAGGGGCAATTAGTTTTGCATTATGGAAATTACCAACGTATACAAGACTGACAAATACATAGCATCAAAATACATGAACAAACTAAGTAATTCCAATTAAAAATCTACCTTTTGCTATTTAAATTAAGCTAAGTTACAGCACATGCTACAAATGAAAGTGTGAATCTGTTGGTCTTAGCTGAAGGGACTCTGTAAGACTGGAAAACATCGTTAAGAGGAAGATATGTATAAGATATAATGTATTTCACTTTCCTAAGCACATGCTTATTAAACAACTCTGACAACCCAGGCAATTTCACTCATACAATATCTCCAGTGCATTTTTTATTTTTAAGAGAGGCAAACCAACAAATAAATGAGAATGTTTAAACCGTCATCAATGTCTTGTGAGTGTTGAGTTTGGCTGGCTTCCTTGCTGACTCATCTTACACAGACTGTCTGTATTCATTTATAAATGTAACATCAGTTATAGAACATAAATACTTCAACCAGTTCAATGGGTTAGTTCAGTTGTTAATAATACTAGATGAGGTTGCTATGTGATCATGCACGCAAGAAATCAATACACGTATCTTTGGTTTTACTGACATTCAGATTCAGACATTGTTCTTTTTTATGTTCTTTCGTTTGTTCTGGTTTCATTCTTCCTTTTTCTTTTGCTTGATATTTTTGTTCATTAGTTGTTCCTTCGATTTGTTTTCTCTTTTTTCTTTTAGTCTTACTTTTGGTTGTTCATTTAATCTTTCTTCCTTCCTTTCTTTTTCGTTGTCTCCTCCTTGCATATCTCATGCACATTTATCTTTCTTTCTTTTTCTTTCTTCTTGCATATCATTCATTTTTTCCGGCATATATTTTCATTCTTTCTTCCTTCCTTTCTTTTCCATTCTTCTTGCATATCCACATGCACATTTAAAGGGCATTGACCCATCTCTGCTGTGTGTGTTTGTGTGGCACGTTTCTTGCCAGCCTTGCACTTTTGCTTTTCAACTTGTATTGCATTACATCTTTTTTATGCTGCATATCACATTTGGATGGATTCTTGGACCACGTCCAAGATTCGGCAGGCATAGAAGCAACAAAACATCAGAGCCGATTTGTGGGATCGTTACAATAGTTTTGACATCCCGTTCTTGAGCGTAACATTCTAAAGTGAATTATGAGAGGAAAAAATAACCAGTTCAATGAAAGGACCGTAATTCTGTTTGCTGTTACCGGTTTAGAATTGGATAAATAAATGTCTCCAATGCGAGAGTGGACGGTGACATGCAAGCGTCCTCTTAGGCTAATTTGAGTGCTGTCCACCAGAGTACAGAAAAGGAAGCAGAGTGGTCAGGACACCTTCTGAATCTCGGCCCAATTTGCTCTCCATCAGGAATTCATGCTTGAATATTCAAAGCAGATCAGGAGAGGAAGGAAAAGTGGGTGTAATTTATGCTCATTAGCCCGGGCGAACAGAAATTAATATCAGCGTCTTGACACGGTGTGGAAATGGAATATTACATGACTGTGTGTGACAAAACGTAATTAAATATTCAGGCTGGTTTTAATTAGCCGTTCGTCCTTTGGAATGACAGTCGCCAAACGAGCATTCTCGTCCTCTTTAACACTTTTCTTGTTGGCACACTTGTCTTGTTGCACTTGGACCTGATTAAAAAGCAGTTTTAACATAGTGTAACCCAAGGACTGTATGAAAATATTGTCTGGATTGTAATAACAGGATTATATAGATCCTGTTACACTGGCACAAAATGCAGCTAATAGGTTTTACCTCTGCAGTCTGCATTATCCTCGAAGACGTTTACATACTATGCCACTATTTACTTGACAAACTCACAATTTGGGTGAAAAGCCCTGATGTAAGTTGTGTGTTGTCCGTTTTATTGGCAGATCTCGTTGGTGACGATTCCTCCCGTGGGATCTTCTGCGCCAGCTGTGAGGATGGTGGAGCTCTGTTCCTCCTCCATGACCTGCATGCCTGGCACCTGTGAGTTACACATCCACCACAGTCACTCAACACTCTTGCCATGATCACACATCAGTTATACATTCACAATAATCATATGGTAAATGCATGTTGCACCACGTTGCGCACAGGTCAGGTGTTGTATCATGACACTTAAGTTTCAACCTTGTTTGCTGACTTTTCAAAGCGCAGCCAATTATTTCCTAACAATTTGCAGATCTCCTCTTCTGCCAGTTCTAACATTTACCAACAACCTAGTGATGATAGTGTGCAACTTCTGTTTTCAAATATTAAGTCTATACAAGCTAAAAGTGGCCACAGTCTCTTATGATCACCAGTGCTATTCATTTAAAATAGCTGTTTTCTATTTGAAAATATTTGAAAATGTAATTTATTCATGTGAACAAAGCTGAATCAGAGCTATCTTCAGTGTCACATGATCCTTCAGAAATCATTATAATATGCCCAAGAAAAAATTCTATATTATTATTAATGTTGAAAACAGTTTTTGCTTTTTAATATTTTTGTGAAAACCGTGATACACTATCATTTAAATATTTGGTGTAATATTTAAAATAAGAATATTAAAGAAATGTATACTTTTATTTAGCAAGGTTGCATTACATTGATTAAAAGTGACAGTAAAGACATTTATAATGTTACAAAAGAATTATATTTAAAACAAATGCTGTTCTTTTGAGCTTTCTATTCATAAAAAAAAAAAAAAAGAAATCATGATTTCCCCCCAAAAAATTAATTACCCAGCAAAAACTGTTTAAACATTGATAATACTGATAATAAATGTGTATTAAGCAGCAAATTAGAATGAATTCTGAAGGATCATGTGACACTGAAGACTGGAGTAATGATGCTGAAAATAAATTTGATCAAAAAATACAGCCTTGGTGAAACTTGAATCAAAAATCTGAATCATTCCAAACTTTTTCATAATAATGAAATAAATACTTCAGTTTTGCATTGTTTTACAAAACCAGTATCAGCGCTCGTCCAAGAATCGTCACAGTGATGCACATTGATAGTCTTTGAACACAGCCAAATGTCAAAACTGTCCTTCAAAACACTCAGTTCACCGCCCACCTCAGTGATGACTCCATCATTAACTCCATTGTTATTTATGAAAGTTATTGTGTTTGTTACACTGGCCCTATTTTGCTATCAATCATGGTGAAGGGGATCAGGTGGAGATGCTGGAGTGGTCTTGGCGCAGACCCCGGTGACTGACTCCGTCCTCACGGGGGAATGAAAAGCTTAATCAGCGGAACTCCACTTCCTCTCTCTGGGAATTGAGTTCAGGGGAAATGATAGGAAGCTGGATCAGAGCTATCGTTTGCTTTTCTGTAGCCCGATCCCACAGGGAGATGGATCATAGCCGTTCCTCTTTAAGTAATGCACTTCTACCTGAAAGCATCCTTCGCAATCAGCGGATGATGATGACCGTGACAGACATGCGTTCGCAGGAGAAGATGGTCTTTATTTATCATTAACCACTTATGACAAGACTGTTTTACTTGCGCTGCTGCTTGTGTTGGATGTGCTTTCAAAAGCGCAATGCGCTCTGATTGGTTGGCTGGACCAGTGTGTTGTGATTGGTCAACCGCTTCGAGCGTGTTTGGGAAATGTCACACCCCTGACCTTAACCGCGAGTTTCCAACACACTACTAACGCAACTCAACCAGGCCTTTATTTCGTGTATGCCTTGGGTTAGGAATTATTTAAATGAGGAATATCATGACTATTCGTTCCCGGAAGAAAACTCAAGACTACAATCGTGGCGTTTCAGGTTTCAGGGAGTTGTGCTTAATGATATAGACAAAAACTCCCGTTGGAGTGACTTTTGTGCTTTGTAACTTTGCAGACATTTTTCATGCTCAAACAACAACATTACACACACTAAAAAAAGCTAAAAATGTAAAAAGAAAAAGAAAGAATCATAATAGGACCCCTTAGTATACCCTAAGATTAGTATTTTAACAAATAAATACATACTTTTACCTTTAAAATCAATATAAAATCAGAATAGGCCCCATACTTTCTTCATACAAAATTTTGCCCGATTCATGATATAAATTGCAGCGTCACCTCCTTTCTCATAGTGTCTGAAACGGTTTGATAGATAAAGCAGATTGTTGATGGACATACGCTTGTTAATGCTGATAGTGGCATCTCATAATGTACGGCAATCTGAGTGAAAACTTATCACTGAGTAACGTCCTGCTCAAGTCGTCCTTGCGATGGCATTTTCGAAATAAACATATTTTTGGAGATTTAGTGTGAAAATATGTATTACAGTACAAATATATTAAAAATTTTAATGTAAGTTTTGATTAATTGCAATAAATTACAGTAAAAAACTTGTTTTTGTTTTTTATTTGATCCATGTACTCTACATAATACTGTATGTTCATGTAAAAAAAGTCCATTCAAATAGAACAGAAAAATATAGTTTATTTTCTTCAAGATTCAAAACGGAATATTGCATGTCCTTTACTGGATATATTGTGAATCCACCTGTACTGCAAGTGTTCACTTTTAACTATCCAGGACTTTTTCAAGTCAGCCCCCGGAATGTCTTTGGCAGTGGAGAGAATCTTTTTCAAAACTCTGCAGTGTCCCGTGTGTTTTTAGAGCCTTTAGTGAAGCTGCTCCTCCTGTCCCACTGGAGATGCCTACATCTGTGCACCTCTCCACTGTGTGACACGGAGCCTGTGTGCCGCCCTGAGCTGCCTGCACTCCAATTGTTCTCTTTGATCCTCACGCGCACACACCCCCACGTACCACAGACCACAGGAAGGAACATCGGAGAAGTAATGATAAGCCTGGAAGTGGTGTGTGTGAACTCTTGGGATTACCCAGGACATTTCTACACATCCCACTAGTAGAACTTCTCAGACCTTTATGAGAATTGAGATTTGTTGTTTTGATTTGAATTTTGGTGCCCATTTCTTCTTATCCCTCTGGATCAATTTCAGGGCTACTTTCATGGAAGGCCAGAGTCTTACTGTAGTTCTTCTAAGATTAGGATGTTAGCCCAGTTTGTCATACTTGTTTAAAGGTGCTTTATGTATTATTATTTTTTACTGTAGTAAAGCAAAAAAATACCATAATATGTTTGCAGATATTTAGGAAAAAGATAAAGCCAGTTATTCTACTTTGTAATGTGCGTTCCGTGGAGTGTTGTCAAAAGTCGGTATTTAAATTTTGAAAATGTAACGATACCAGCATTTTGAGCGCTGTGGAACGGATTCTTGAAACACCTCTGATTGGCCAATGTGTTCACATGCTCAACATATATGTCTGTGATTGGCCATTGTGTTCACATGCTCAACATATATGTCTGTCATTGGCCATTGTGTTCACATGCTCAACATATATGTCTGTGATTGGCCATTGTGTTCATGCGCTCAACATATATGTCTGTGATTGGCCATTGTGTTCACATGCTCAACATATATGTCTGTGATTGGCCATTGTGTTCACATGCTCAACATGTATGTCTGTGATTGGCCATTGTGTTCACGCGCTCAACATATATGTCTGTGATTGGCCATTGTGTTCACATGCTCAACATATATGTCTGTGATTGGCCATTGTGTTCATGCGCTCAACATATATGTCTGTGATTGGCCATTGTGTTCACATGCTCAACATGTATGTCTGTGATTGGCCATTGTGTTCACATGCTCAACATATATGTCTGTGATTGGCCATTGTGTTCACATGCTCAACATGTATGTCTGTGATTGGCCATTGTGTTCACATGCTCAACATATATGTCTGTGATTGGCCATTGTGTTCACATGCTCAACATATATGTCTGTGATTGGCCATTGTGTTCACATGCTCAACATGTATGTCTGTGATTGGCCATTGTGTTCACATGCTCAACATATATGTCTGTGATTGGCCATTGTGTTCACGCGCTCAACATATATGTCTGTGATTGGCCATTGTGTTCACACGCTCAACATATATGTCTGTGATTGGCCATTGTGTTTACATGCTCAACATATATGTCTGTGATTGGCCATTGTGTTCACATGCTCAACATATATGTCTGTGATTGGCCATTGTGTTCACGCGCTCAACATTTATGTCTGTGATTGGCCATTGTGTTCACACGCTCAACATATATGTCTGTGATTGGCCATTGTGTTCACATGCTCAACATATATGTCTGTGATTGGCCATTGTGTTCACATGCTCAACATATATGTCTGTGATTGGCCATTGTGTTCACACGCTCAACATATATGTCTGTGATTGGCCATTGTGTTTACATGCTCAACATATATGTCTGTGATTGGCCATTGTGTTCACATGCTCAACATATATGTCTGTGATTGGCCATTGTGTTCACGCGCTCAACATTTATGTCTGTGATTGGCCATTGTGTTCACACGCTCAACATATATGTCTGTGATTGGCCATTGTGTTCACATGCTCAACATATATGTCTGTGATTGGCCATTGTGTTCACGCGCTCAACATATATACCTCTACAAATGATCCAGAATGCTGCAGCCCGTCTTGTCTTCAATGAGCCCAAAAGGGCCCACGTCACTCCTCTGTTCGTCTCTCTGCACTGGCTACCACTCGCTGCTCGCATCAAGTTCAAGGCATTGACGCTCGCTTACAGATCGACCACAGGCTCAGCTCCCTCCTACTTTCACTCGCTCCTACGAGTCTACATCCCTACCAGAAGCCTGCGATCGGTCAATGAGCGACGGCTCGTGGTACCATCACAGAGAGCCACAAAATCACTCTCCAGAACATTCTCATTCACGGTTCCTTGCTGGTGGAATGATCTCCCTACCCTCATCCGGAATGCAGAATCCCTGACCACATTCAAAAGACAACTGAAAACTCATGTCTTCCGTGAGCACTTGACATAAAAAATAAAAAAATAAAAAAACCCTCTCCTTTACCCTCCCTTGTTTTGGCTTATGCTACTCTGAGCAATGCCAGAACTTTGTATTTTGAGCACTTCTTGCGTTATTTTTTTGCCTCTTCACGATGACTCGCTTGCTGTAGTCCTCAGTTGTAAGTCGCTTTGGATAAAGGCGTCTGCTAAATGACTAAATGTAAATGTAAATATATGTCTGTGGTTGGCCATTGTGTTCACGCGCTTAACATTTATGTCTGTGATTGGCCATTGTGTTCACGCGCTCAACATTTATGTCTGTGATTGGCTATTGTGTTCACGCGCTCAACATATATGTCTGTGGTTGGCCATTGTGTTCACATGCTCAACATATATGTCTGTGATTGGCCATTGTGTTTACGCACTCAACATATATGTCTGTGATTGGCCATTGTGTTCACGCGCTCAACATATATGTCTGTGATTGGCCAATGTGTTCACGCGCTCAACATACTGTATATGTCTGTGATTGGCCATTGTGTTCACGCGCTCAACATACTGTATATGTCTGTGATTGGCCATTGTGTTCACGCACCCAACATATATGTCTGTGATTGGCCATTGTGTTCACGCGCTCAACATATATGTCTGTGATTGGCCATTGTGTTCACGCGCTCAACATATATGTCTGTGATTGGCCATTGTGTTCACGCGCTCAACATATATGTCTGTGATTGGCCATTGTGTTCACGCGCTCAACATACATGTCTGTGATTGGCCATTGTGTTCACGCGCTCAACATATATGTCTGTGATTGGCCATTGTGTTCACGCACTCAACATACATGTTTGTGATTGGCCATTGTGTTCACGCACCCAACATATATGTCTGTGATTGGCCATTGTGTTCACATGCTCAACATATATGTCTGTGATTGGCCATTGTGTTCACATGCTCAACATATATGTCTGTGATTGGCCATTGTGTTCACGCGCTCAACATACATGTTTGTGATTGGCCATTGTGTTCACGCACCCAACATATATGTCTGTGATTGGCCATTGTGTTCACACGCTCAACATATATGTCTGTGATTGGCCATTGTGTTCACGCGCTCAACATATATGTTTGTGATTGGCCATTGTGTTCACGCGCTCAACATACATGTTTGTGATTGGCCATTGTGTTCACGCACCCAACATATATGTCTGTGATTGGCCATTGTGTTCACATGCTCAACATATATGTCTGTGATTGGCCATTGTGTTCACGCGCTCAACATACATGTTTGTGATTGGCCATTGTGTTCACGCACCCAACATATATGTCTGTGATTGGCCATTGTGTTCACATGCTCAACATATATGTCTGTGATTGGCCATTGTGTTCACATGCTCAACATATATGTCTGTGATTGGCCATTGTGTTCACGCGCTCAACATATATGTCTGTGATTGGCCATTGTGTTCACGCGCTCAATATATATAGCCACCGAAATTACCCGAAACAATTTGTCCCGGGAATATTTTTTCCCCCAGACCTGTTGCTGTCTGCGTTTCAATTGCGGTCTAAAGTTCCGTGAAGATTAGGCAAATTGTGATGTAGGACTGCGCATGACTTTCCAGTTCCCTCTGGATTTCGTCCTCCGCATTTAAGTTTAATAAAGCCTGAACCTTGTCGTCGGTCCATATGTCGTATTTTTTAAACTCCATTGTTGATTCGAATAACAAACAACTTACTGCGCGCAGCCGCGCACCGCAACAGACTTTTAAAAACGGTGGTTGAAATAAAATGCTGTGTGGAGTCAACCAATCAGCATGTTCAGCTCCCAAGTTCCACCCCGAAAGTTCCTGAAGTACTACATCGCGAGCAGGGACTTACTGGGGAGGGGGATTTTTAGAGGCAGTCGAAATACAACCCCAAAGTCACTAGTTCCTGGGGAAGGTTCCTACAGTGGAAACGTGGCTTATGTTTCTGATTGGCCATTGTGTTCACGCTCTCAACATATAAGTCTGTGGTTGGCCATTGTGTTCACATGCTCAACATGTATGTCTGTGGTTGGCCATTGTGTTCACATACTCAACATATATGTCTGTGATTGGCCATTGTGTTCACGCGCTCAACATACATGTTTGTGATTGGCCATTGTGTTCACGCACCCAACATATATGTCTGTGATTGGCCATTGTGTTCACGCGCTCAACATATATGTCTGTGATTGGCCATTGTGTTCACGCGCTCAACATATATGTCTGTGATTGGCCATTGTGTTCACATGCTCAACATATATGTCTGTGATTGGCCATTGTGTTCACATGCTCAACATATATGTCTGTGATTGGCCATTGTGTTCACGCGCTCAACATACATGTTTGTGATTGGCCATTGTGTTCACGCGCTCAATATATATAGCCACCGAAATTACCCGAAACAATTTGTCCCGGGAATATTTTTTCCCCCAGACCTGTTGCTGTCTGCATTTCCATCGCGGTCTAAAGTACCGTGAAGATTAGGCAAATTAGTCCGGTGATGTAGGACTGCGCATGACTTTCCAGTTCCCTCTGGATTTCGTCCTCCGCATTTAAATTTTAATAAAGCCTGAACCTTGTCGTCGGTCCATATGTCGTATTTTTTAAACTCCATTGTTGATTCGAATAACAAACAACTTACTGCGCGCACCGCAACAGACTTTTAAAAACGGTGGTTGAAATAAAATGCTGTGTGGAGTCAACCAATCAGCATGTTCAGCTCTCAAGTCCCACCCCCGAAAGTTCCTGAACTTTAAAAAAAGTACTACCTCGCGAGCAGGGACTTACTGGGGAGGGGGATTTTTAGAGGCCGTCGAAATACAACCCCAAAGTCACTAGTTCCTGGGGAAGGTTCCTACAGTGGAAACGTGGCTTATGTTTCTGATTGGCCATTGTGTTCACGCTCTCAACATATAAGTCTGTGATTGGCTACAAAGATCAACGCTTCAGCGCTCCAAAACCTAAATAGACACGGGATCGACACGGGATCTGTGACCGAAATGATCACTGATACATACGGGAGCATTTGAAAGCAGGCATCTATCAGCCGATCCCTAATATACCCACTGATTGACGGATCTGCTGATAGATGCCTGCTTTAAAATGCTCCCGTGTGTATGTATAAGCGCTCTGTAAAGACCGTCAAATAAAGCAATAACCCCTGCGAAGCCGTGTTTTACAGTGGATTTAGAACAGCTAAGGGGGTTTTAGGTTACTCCATAAAAATATTCATTTTAATATTTATTTTATTAATAAAATAAACACCAGCAACAAAAAATATAACGTTTTATAACTGATGTATTATAATCCTTCGCCAAGCAATGTAGTTCCAAAGAGGTTGCTAAGCAACACATGCAGCAACAAAGAATCACAAACGGCAGTTGCGCAGTAATACTAATGTTATGCGGTCACAGGTGTGACATGTTTGTTGAGTAATTTACAACGACTTCGAATGCGGCTCAACCAATCGGAATCAAGAACTGGAACTATCCGTTTTATAAGACGTCTATTTACAACATGTTTTTGAACCATTGATCATTGTAGCCAATCACAGACATATATGTTGAGCACGTGAACACAATGGCCAATCAGAGGCATACATGTTGAGCGCGTGAACACAATGACCAATCACAGATACAGTCATGGCCAAAATTGTTGGCACCCCTGGTAAATATGATCAAAACTGGCTGTAAAAAATAAATCTGCATTGTTTATCCTTTTGATCTTTCATTCAAAAAATTGCCAAAATTCTAACCTTTCATTGAAGCAAGAGAATTGAAAGTGGGGCTAAATCACATTATGAAATAAATGTTTTTCTCCAAAACACGTTGGCCACAATTATTGGCACCCTTTTATTAAATACTTTTTGCAACCTCCTTTTGCCAAGATAACAGCTCTGAGTTTTCTCCTATAATGCCTGATGAGTTTGGAGAACACCTGACAAGAGATCAGAGACCATTCCTCCACACAGAATCTCTCCAGATCCTTCAGATTCCCAGATCCATGTTGGTGCTTCTTCTCTTCAGTTCAGTCCACTCATTTTCTATAGGGTTCAGGCCAGGGACTGGGATGGCCATTGCAGATCTTGGTTTTTTGCTCAGTGACCATTTTTGTTTTGATTTTGATATTTGTTTTTGAATCACTGTCCTGTTGGAAGATCCAAACATGGCCCGTTATAAGATTTCTAGCCCCGGCTGTTAGGTTTAGATTTTTTATCTGTTGGTATTTGGTCCAATCCATGATGCCATGTATCTGAACAAGATGTCCAGGACCTCTGGCAGAAAATTAGGCCCACAGCAGTAAAGATACAGCAGAGTATTTCATTTTACACATGGGGTACTTTTTTATCCCTGTGTGCACCAAACCCATCTTAAGTGTTTGCTGCCAAAAAAGCTATTTTTTTTGTTTCATCTGACCATAGAACCCGTCCCGTTTGAAGTGCCAGTTCTGTCAGGTACTTTTCAAACGTTCTATGGACAGAGGAACCAAAAAAATAGCTTTTTTGGCAGCAAACACTTAAGATGGGTTTGGTGCACACAGGGATAAAAAAGTACCCCATGTGTAAAATGAAATACTCTGCTGTATATTTAAAGGGGTCATGACATGGTTTATTTTATTTTATTATTATGTTCCCTTAGGTGCAATTATAGTATTACTATAGTTTTTTTTACAAAAAACTTTTAAAATGTAGTGATTTATGACCTTTTCCCACCCTGTTTCTCATCCTCTGGTTCAAACAGTCTGTTTTGGGGGTGTTTCCCCTTTAAGAGTTCAGTGTTAACGCCCACTGTTATGATTGGCTAACGTCAGTGCCTATGCATCGATTATTAACGCCCCCAGCCAGAACGTTTGAGGATTCGGCGTAACTGTTTAATAGCGGCTGATGCATGCGAAGCGATGGCTCTTGCAATGATAAAACCTTATATGTTTGAGCCGGAATCAGATGAGGAATCAGAGGAAAATGAACCATCACCACAACAACGAAGACTGGATCAGCCCGTGTCCACATGGAAAGTGAAACTATTTTGAATTAATAAAAAAAAATTAACCAGAGACACTTGAAAATGGATTATTGTTGCATAATTATCCTATAGCTTCATTTGCTAACAGTTTAACATTATTTAACTAATTCCAATGAAATGATAGGGTGTACCACGGACAAAAATGCATGCACAGACAGGCCATCTTTGAAGATGCAGCATTGATAAAGGCAACATTTTTAATTTTCTATCACATGTAGGCCTACTAGAAAGGCGACATATTTTCAAGATTCTCTTATACAAATGTGTTTATATTAGCCATGATAAAAAGTAAGTTTGCGTCGTCGTTATTGAGCCCAGAATATCGGCACGGACTTATCTTTGAGCAACAGTTTTCTGGCAAAGCCAGCATCATATTGGGATTTTTTCCTCAAAACAGTCATCCTTCAAATGTATAGAACACTGTCGTGACTGGGACGTCCGCAAAAAATAAAGTGCATCCATTTTTCCCTGACGACTGGATCTTTCAGCGTATTTAAAAAGTAGTTTAAAGTTTTAAATACATTACTTACAGTTTGCGTCGTCGTTGTTGAGCCCAGAATAGACGGCACGGACTTATCTTTGAGCAACAGTTTTCTGGCAAAGCTCAAAACAGTCATCCTTAAAATGTATAGAACAAACGCTTAAACTAACACTGCCGTGACTGAGACGTCCGCAAAAAATAAAGTGCATCCATTTTTCCCTGACGACTGGATCTTTCGGCGTATTTAAAAAGTAGTTTAAAGTTTTAAATACATTACTTACAGTTTGCGTCGTCGTTGTTGAGCCCAGAATAGACGGCACGGACTTATCTTTGAGCAACAGTTTTCTGGCAAAGCTCAAAACAGTCATCCTTAAAATGTATAGAACAAACGCTTAAACTAACACTGCCGTGACTGAGACGTCCGCAAAAAATAAAGTGCATCCATTTTTCCCTGACGACTGGATCTTTCGCAGCGTATTCAAAGATGTAGTTTGTCCACAGCCAGGAACAGCACATCTGCGGCGTCGTAATCTCCCTGTACACAGACCCACTCGCTCTCCGTCGACTGAACACTTGTGAGGCGCGCGGCGCGCGGGCGCGACAACGATACGAAGTGAGCGTAGTTGTCTTGCGCTTTAAGCGTAGCTGTCTTGTTCTGGAGGCGGTCATATGCAAACGCTGGTACGTCACTTCGTACCGTGACGTCACTTCTTACCGTGGATCCAGAACGAGCTGTATTTAGAGCTTGATTAAATAAATGATTCGTTTATAATGGGGAGGACGTCTTAAGCTATGAAACTTGCAGGACGTTTTAATGGTACAAAGACCTCTTATATACCAAAAGATCAAGGCAAATTTGGTTTCTCATGTCATGACCCCTTTAATGCTGTGGGCCTAATTTTCTGCCTGAGGTCCTGGACATCTTGTTCAGATACATGACATCATGGATTGGATCAAATACCAACAGATAAAAAATCTAAACCTAACAGCCGGGGCTAGAAATCTTATAACGGGCCATGTTTGGATCTTCCAACAGGACAGTGATTCAAAAACAAATATCAAAATCAAAACAAAAATGGGTCACTGAGCACAAAACCAAGATCTGCAATGGCCATCCCAGTCCCTGGCCTGAACCCTATAGAAGATGAGTGGGCTGAACTGAAGAGAAGAAGCGCCAACATGGATCTGGGAATCTGCAGGATCTGGAGAGATTCTGTATGGAGGAATGGTCTCTGATCTCTTGTCAGGTGTTCTCCAAACTCATCAGGCATTATAGGAAAAAACTCAGAGCTGTTATCTTGGCAAAAGGAGGTTGCAAAAAGTATTTAATAAAAGGGTGCCAATAATTATGGCCAACGTGTTTTGGAGAAAAACATTTATTTCATAATGTGATTTAGCCCCACTTTCAATTCTCTTGCTTCAATGAAAGGTTAGAATTTTGGCAATTTTTTGAATGAAAGATCAAAAGGATAAACAATGCAGATTTATTTTTTACAGCCAGTTTTGATCATATTTACCAGGGGTGCCAACAATTTTGGCCATGACTGTATATCACATACAAAGGAAATGCTGGTAAATTTCAGTACGGATTTGGTACCGAAGTCAGTACTTTTGACAACACTAGTTGCAACAGAATAGTATTTCGACACCCTGGGTTACCGGGAGGGGGAAAATAGCGTATCATAAGCTACATAAATTCATCAACTAACCATTCAGAAATGTTGTCTACATGTTGTCACTTCTTCTTGAGTCTCTCCATCTTTCTGACTCCGGGTCAAACATAAAAGGCAAAAAGTTTTTGAAATTTTGAGCTAAAACTTCACATACACGCATCAGACATCAGAGATTTATTTTACATTTTGTGAAAAGGGCATTATACCACCCCTTTAAAAAAAATAAAAAGCCTCGGCATCCATCTAAACAGCTCAATGAAGGCATATTATTTAGAGGCATATTAAAACACAGATATATTATCTGCCCAGCTTACAGTGTAAGGCATTGTCAATTGCGCTCGCTTCTGTTGCGTGTCCTCAATCTGGCTACCCTTGTGAGCATAGAGTCTGAGGAGGGAGAAACGACTCTCTCTAATATTTTGAATTTGAACTGCAGTGCTCAATTTCAGCCGCTAGCTGTCAATATTGAATACTGCACCTTTAAACAATTTTTAGTTTTTGCCAGTAAAGTGAGCATGCTCTGACATGTTGCCTAATGCAGCTTTTATGCAGGCAGCTTGAGTTCTGATCCTGTTAATTTATCAAAGAAAATTGTGTCCTGATTGTTATAATGAAGAATTTTTTAAGCATTAAAAATTAAAACTTGCCTAGAAAAAAATATGTGTGTGCACACTGGTTTGACCTACATTACCAGTACTTATACTGTAGTGTGTATTCATGTTTCAGGCTACATTATGAGGACATGCCAATGTCTTTGTAGTTCAGAACGCTAAATAAACTTCTGCGATGGGTAGATTTAGGGTTAGGGGCTAGAGTGTGTGTGTGTGTGGAAATGGCAATGGAATTTTCCAAGAAACGTTTTTCTGACCAATATGAACCCAAATGTACAGATTATGCCCACTTTAATTGTCCTAAACTGTCTGTTGTGGTCTCTTTAAACAGATTTGGTCCACTTGACCTGTTCATCCTCTGGTACGGCCCAAGAAGATCTTGCTCCAGTTGTATCTCAGTTGTTTGACGTTCCCGCCATTCCTGGAGAGGAACCTTCAGGAGGTAAGACCTGACCCAGCTCTTTCACTTCCAATTAAAACTCCCCGTCATTTAAACCCATTAACATCTTCAGTCCTTTTGCGCATCGACCTCCGATTGCACATACGTCCTGCTAACAGTACTTAACTAACCTTGCCGCCCGTGTCAAAGAGAGATCATCTCTTCCTCTCTTTAAAGAAAGATCTGGTATTGCTGTGACATTCAGCGAAGGGCTTACATGGAGACGTTATTGGCGATAACAGTGATTGATATTGATGGTGGTGTGGCAGGCAGGGGCCAGGCGCTGCTCCCATTGATTCCCATTATGCTCTGTCAGGGTCTGCTTGGCTCCTTCAGAGTGAATCTGAGCACGGCCTGTCACATACGACCTCACAATCTCCCTTCAGATCATAAGGGTGGAATCACATTGTGAGTTTGGAAAGATTCGATAAAAAAAAAAGATCTGTTTATATTAGTTGTACGCATGTTGGTGATAGTCGTGGTAAAATGTCTGTGTAGTAGCTAAATATTTTTTTATATAAGATATAAGATGTCCTTATACATGTCTTGTGTTATCGAAGTGGTGTTGAGATGCATGATTCATTTTAGATGGTTCATTCAGATGTTTAATTTCAATCTGTAGATTGAAAAATATATTTACTTGAGTCATTACTCAATAGTGTTCCCAGAAGCCCTCATGTTACATCGGCTGTTTTGTAAATAAATAAATAAATATTATTTATATTTGAATACATTTTAGTGTTATTAGTGGAGTTCAGTGTAAATCCAGGCGTTTCAAATAGGGCTGTCAAAAGATTAAAAAAAATAATTACATTATGTGCTGATTAATTAATCGCATCAATCTCAATTAACCGCATCTGAGAAAAGACAAGCGTTGGAACGACTTTTTCCTCTGTGAAGGATTGCATGATTTAGGGGGGGGGGAAACCTTGCATTTTTTTTTGTGATTCTATATCATATTAGGCCTATATATTTTTTTTTTAATTAATATTATTACTAAATTAAAAAATATTTTCTTTTATTAAAGAAAATTATTTTTAAAAATTAAGTATTACTATTGTAATATTTCACTGTAAAATAAAAAATAAGAAAAATAATATAACTGTAAAATTAAAATACTAATATTTATGGCTTTCTTAGTTTCTTCCTTTTCAAACGTTAAACTATTGAGCTTTTGATTTCAAGTAGTGCTCACTGCAGATCCAAGCTCCACTTCTGTGAATTAACCCAATTAGGTTTAGGGATATGGTTAAGGTTATAAGGTTAGGGTGTGGTTGGACCTTCTAGCTCAACTGAGGTCCAGAGAGGGGGAACTGGACGTCAAGCTGTAGTGAGCAGACTCGGTTTATTTTGGCAGAAACCCGCAGGGTGCCCTAAAATCTTGTCTTTTGTTGACAACAGCTGTTTTATATGCACTTTTCATGACAAGTTTGGGAAGATGGTTAGCCCATTGGTGTTGCGGTCCCAAATGCACGTTATAAGCGATCCATACTCCGAGCACGTGTAGAAATTAGTTTTTGTGCCGTAGCATCTGAGACGAGACGCTGATACACCAGATCATAAGCTGCTTGTGTGTAAAAGAACACAATGCCGCCCTTCACTTTTTATAAACACAGTACATATACAGTGCTATGCATAAGTTTAGACACCCATGCTAAAGTTGACTAAAAAGAGGAATAAAAAATCATCTTTTGGAAATTGAACTTAATGCCTTAATTTAAAAAAATAGGAAAAATCCAACCTTTAAGGACACCAATTTTCTTTGTGAATGAATAATGTATCGTAAATAAATAAATGTTCTTCCTTAAAATACAGGGTGCATAAGTTTGGACACCCCTATGTTAAATTCCCATAGAGGCAGGCAGATTTTTATTTTTAAAGGCCAGTTACTATATGGATCCAGGATACTCTGCATCCTGATAAAGTTCCCTTGGCCTCTGGAATTAAAATATCCCCACATCATCACACACCCTTCACCATACCTAGAGATTGGCATGGAGTACTTTCCATAAGATAATCTCTCAATGCAAATCAAACCAGCTGTTAGGCTAACTGAAATAAAACCATGCCAATCTCTAGGTATGGTGAAGGGTGTGTGATGATGTGGGGATATTTTAATTCCAGAGGCCAAGGGAACTTTATCAGGATGCAGAGTATCCTGGATCCATATAGTAACTGGCCTTTAAAAATAAAAATCTGCCTGCCTCTATGGGGATTTAACATAGGGGTGTCCAAACTTATGCACCCTGTATTTTAAGGAAGAACATTTATTTATTTACGATACATTATTCATTCACAAAGAAAATTGGTGTCCTTAAAGGTTGGATTTTTCCTATTTTTTTAAATTAAGGCATTAAGTTCAATTTCCAAAAGATGATTTTTTATTCCTCTTTTTAGTCAACTTTAGCATGGGTGTCTAAACTTATGCATAGCACTGTATTTATTTTATTAAATTGCACCCTTTGCAATTTAATAATTCAACAAAGCCAATTTTGACAAGTTTAGCTACTAGACTAGTTTGTAGCTGGACTTGATTTCATTTCTTGACACTTATCCTTTCCTATAGCTTCATGTCATAATTGACGATTCCTAAAATGTGGCAATTTATCAAAATTTGTGTAATAACAGTGTCTTGACTCCAGAATAAGTATGATGGTATGATGACTGTATTTCATGGCTGTAAGATCAAGGTCATCAAGTCCACGGCATCTTCAACCTTCCTCACTCCATCTAACAAACTCAATCTCTCTTTATCAGCCATCATCTCCCCACACCTTTAATCTTTATCACTTTCCCATCATGCACATACTCTCCTTTCAAGCATTGCCTTTCTATATTGATTCTTGTTGTGAATTTAAGTACTTCTGCGGCTCAACAAAATAGAAATGTTATAATTGTTTCTTTGTGTGCGTGTAAGCATGTGTGCTCATGTGCGTGGCCGGCACAGCGGAGGGTGCGAGACGCGGGGCCCCGCTGGGCGACACACAGCCTTTTTATCACAGGAATGAGCTAGTACTATTTTAATTAAAATGTCAGAACAAATACTGGCAGAGGTCTTGAGGATGAATCGCTAGATAAGAAGAGCAGTGGGCCAGAACAGGTCAGAGAGACAAAGTCACCTGGGTAGATCTTCATTCATCCCCATGGTCAAAGCTGTGTGTGTGTGTGTGTGTGTGTGTGTGTGTGTGTGTGTGTGTGTGTGTGTGTGTGTGTGTGTGTGTGTGTGTGTGTGTGTGTGTGTGTGTGAGTGAGAGAGAGAGAAAGAGAGTCTGTTTAGATCATGATGGAGGCAAATGGAACAAATCAACAGCAACTACTGAAGATTTCCTTGGGGATTTTGAACCCGTCGAAAAGATCAAGGCTCACATATGAGCACGTGTAGACTAGATAAAAACAACACCAAACAACTTTGCAACTACATAGTAATGCCCCGGTAACCACCGACAACACCCTTTCGTCATGGCCCTGTTTACACCTGGTATTAAGATGAGTTTTGGTCGATCAGATCACAAGTAGACGAGGGAGACATTCCCGTTTACACCTGGTGTTTTAATCCGTCTCTTTTGTCCACTTTTAACCACTTCTGTCCTGATTTCTTTGAGGGGAGGGTCTATGGGCGGGTACATGTATGAGCTTTTACAGATCTTTCAATCTAATGGATGAAATAAGCTCACGCAATTTGCGTACATGAAAGGAGACGACGGGAAAAAACACACAAAGAACATCAGTTTTAATTTCTGGTCTGGCAGCTGGAAGATCACACCGAACGTAGTGAGTGCATGTTAGAAATCAGGAATGGTACGAGAACATTGTGCTTGCTATGCTTTTCGTCTTCAAACCAAACTTGGGTCTCTATCTGACAAAGTTTGAATCCAGTCTGTCTAGCGCGCATCCCATAATGATTACACATTAAGTCAGTAGGCGGTCTTTTTTGGCTGTTCAAACGTATTCAAACAAATGAGCATCTACACTATGAAAGCAATCCAGTCGATTCCGTTTTCGATTCCCTCTGGAGGTGGTCAAAAGTGGACAAGCTCAAAGCGTTTTAGACCCCGTTTTAAACCTGTATTCAGTGTCGTCCACTTGTGATCTGATCGACCAAAATGTATCCTAATACCAGGTGTAAACAGGGCCCATGATGGTGGGATTTGCATGGGAAAACACTCACATTTTTCTCAGTGTACAAATGCATTTTCTGACATTTAATCATTTTGCAGATGCTTTTATCCAAAGCGACTTACAAATGAGGAGAGCAATAGAAGCAATCTAGCTAACAATAGGGTAAAAATATGCAATTGTCGTTTTAGTTAGTCCTGCACAGTACACGTAGCAAGGTTGTTGTTGTTTTATAGATATAGAACAGTTAGTGTTAGTATTAATGAGTCAAGTGTTGCCGAAAGAGATCTTCAGCAGTTTCTTGAAAATGGCTAATGGTTAAGGTCCGTGAAAGTGATTTTGTGTCTCTTTGGGATGGCACCATAAGGCGCCATTCACTTGCAGAACGCAAGCTTCTGGAGGGCACATAGGTCTGAAGTAGTGAGGTTAGGTTTACAGGTGCCAATGGCTGTTCTGTAGGCAAACATCAGTGCTTTGAATTTTATGTGAGCGGCGATTGGCAATGGCAACCAGTGCAGGTTTATGAGGAGAGATGTGACTTGAACTCTTTTCGGCTCCTTAAAGACCACTCTAGCTGCATCATTCTGGATCACATGCAGATATTTGACAGTGCATGATAGAAGACCTGCCAAGAGAGCATTACAATAGTCCAGTCTGGATAGAACAAGAGCTTGGACAAGGTGTTGTGTAGCATGCTCTGATAGGAAGGGCCTGATCCACCTAATGTTGTATAAGCCAAATCTACAGGACCGGGCAGTTTTAGCAATGTGGTCTGTGAAGTTCAACTGATCATCAATTAGAACTCCAAGGTTCCTGGATGGAGTTATGGTTGACGAACCCAGCCGAATGGAGAAGTTGTGATGAAGTGTTGGGTTGGCTGAGACAACAAGAAGCTCTTTCTTCACAAGGTTGAGTTGAAGGGAGGTGGTCCTTAATCCAGCAAGAAATGTCTGTCAGGCAGGCAGAATGAGAGGTAGAGTTGTGTGTCATTAGCATAGCAGTGATAGGAAAAACCATGTTTCTAAATGACAGATCGAACTGATGACATCTAGATGAAGAGAAGTGAAGAGAAGTGGTCCAAGCACTGAGCCCTGAGGCACCCCAGTAGCTAGATGTTGCGACTTAGACACTTCACCCCTCCACGAAACCCTGAAGGACCTACCTGAGAGTTAAGACTTAAACCATTGGAGTGCAGTTCCTGGGATGCCCTTCGTCATGAGGGTTGACAGGAGGATCTGGTGGTTAACTGTGTCAAAGCAGCAGACGGATCCAGCAAGATGAGAATGGAAGATTTGGAAGCTGCCTCTTGCCAGTCTCAGAGCTTCAATAAGCGAGAGTTGGGCCATTTCAGTTGAGTGTCCACTTTTGAAACCAGACTGGTTGTTTTCCAAGAGGTTGTTCTGTGCAAGAAAGGTAGAGACTTGGTTGAAAATGACTGGTTCAAGTGTTTTAGCAATAAATGAAAGAAGGGATACCGGCCTGTAACTTTCTAGATGTGTTGGATTTAGAGTGGGTTTCTTAAGCAGTGGGGATACTCAAGCCTGCTTAAATGCTGTGGGAAAAGTACCTTTGTGAAGAGAGGTGTTGATTGATACTAGTAAAATCTAAGATGTTGTGAGTTTTATTTTAAAGGGTTGTAGAAGCCAGTGGGGGGTTAGTGTGTGTGTACTGAGACAGTGTGCCAGTGTGTGTTAGAGGGTGGCAGTGGTTTGGGAGGTTTGCAGCTGCAGGCATGTGTTAGCCGCCATCAGGAGTGCTGCTGTATGCTAATCTGACATTTGTCACATCTGGGAACATGTGTGCGTATGTATGACCGAAAGAGATATTTATATTTTATTTATATTTATTTTATTAATATTTATCAAATTTCACAATTAAAATGTATGGTTTTCTATTTTAATATATTTTTAAAATGTAACTTATTCCTGTGATCAAAGCTGAATTTTCAGCATCATTACTCCAGTCTTCAGTGTCACATGATCATTCAGAAATCATTCTAATATATATTGAATATTCTAATATGCTGATTTGCTGTTCAATAAATGTGTTTGTAATATTATAAATGCCTGTCACTTTTGAGCATTTTAATGTTGCTAAATAAAAGTAAAATTATCTTTTTTTTAAAATCGTACTGTCCCCAAACTTTTTAAAAGGAGTGTATATGTCAGGAATAATTGATGACGATCCATTGAATTATTTGAAAATAATGCACACCCGAGGTGGTAATGCGGCCACGGCGTGAAGCAGAGTGCACCTCGGGTATGCTGTGCATTGCTTTCTAATAATTCGATGGACCATAGTAAATTTTTCGGCGTATACTACAGTTACCACACCTCAAGACATTGAAGACATCAAGAAGACATTTTTTGTAGGCTGGAAGGACCTTTGGAATAACTGAAATCATTTGGCGTAGTGAAATGGAACCGTAATGCGGTCAAGACCTGCCTGGAACTACTTTAGCCACAAATTATATCACAACTTATAAAGTTTGTCTACAAATCAGTAGTATTCGATTTTTTTATTGTATTATGTTATTATTGTTAAATAACATTATTTTTTCAACACTTGGTTATTCTTTTTCTCTGTGTCCATATATTATCTAGTCACATGTTCTTGGCCGTCTGGACTCTATAATAGAAGAGATTCTTTGGCAGTGTGTGTTTTGTGAATCAGTGACCCGGCAGCATTCAGAGGAAAGGATGGGTGGTGTATTTGAAGCGGCGTTAAACATTGATGCCGCCACACCTCTCCCCCTCGCCAAATTAAGCAAATCACCGGGCCACTCCGGGCAGGAAAAGGAACACGCGTCATAATTGTGTGACATTTGGGTAATGACCGTTCTGACATTTCAGACTGACACCTTCTCCCTCTCGCTTTTTCTAGCCTTTCTTTTCCCACCTTTTTGCGGCAGAGGCTCGTGTATTTAAAGGGTAATGATACAGACTGACAGCTTTACGCTTTAAACGAACCAGCGAGACACACGCACACACACACTCTTGAGATTCTCTGCTCTTCTGTTGGACCATAGAGCCCGTGTCATCAAAGGAGAAGAAGAAAAAGAGATTAGATGACCCACGTCATGCAGCCGCTAGCAAAATATTAACAATGATTCATCTCATGATAAATCAACGTCAGTCTTTTAAAACTGCCATAAGTGGTGTATGTGAAGAAAGTGCCATTTTTGACAATATTATTCCCACTTTTGTCTAGTTGGCCTAACTAAAGCAGTCTGCAGTCTTACACCAGTCTAGAGAGGCATGTAAAACAAAACTGAGTTTGATTTGTTGCTCAACATGTTGGTCTGTTGGTCTATTCCTGTCTAAGTGTGCGTTTCTATGCCATGAAAATCTGAGAAGTAGACAAGACTGTTGCTGTGTCTGAAATTAAATACTTCCCTATTAACTCCGATCAACCAAAACGCATCTGAATAGCAGGTGTAAACAGGGCCTTGGAGTCAAGTGTCTACAGGCTTTCCATCAACTCATCAAATGCTTTCCGCTGTCCTTGGTTCTGAAGTTCTCACTGTACGTTTCATATATTAAAACAACATGTCATCTTCATCAGCTGTCATTTGTTATGAGACAAACATACTGTTACTGTGTGTATGGATGCACCTCACATTTAAACAAGGATGCAAACTCCCTCATTTGCATAAATTGTGGGTTCTAATGTACACTTTCAAAATCTTTCCACAGCCTTGTTTTTTATCTTATCATTTATTATATTTTTAATATTATATATTTTTTCATATATAATACATTTATATTCAATATTAATAAATAATACATTATGTAAAGTTATGTTTAAAACTATATAATATAAATGAATTATTATTCATGTTTATTCAGTGTTGACATGATCATTGTACAATGGGAAATAGAAATACAGTAATTTAACAGAAAATCTTCAAAATATTGTGTGACAAGATGAGTTTTGTTTCAAATAAACTACAGAAATGACTCTATAAATGATAACACATGCACAAATGTTGTCAAAATTAATAATGAATAAATAAAAGGGACTAAAAGAGTATCAACAATAATACAATTTATAAATATAATATTGGTTATTAGGTTAGTCATAATTATAGTTTTTTTATGTTATTTTATCATATTTAATATCAAAATTTAAATGATATATTTATATCATATTTCTTATAAATTAATTGGTGTTGATTTCCATCACCACAACAGCATGTGATTTCTTTCATATAAATGACACAATAACGCTAGAATATGGGCCCACATAATCCTAACAAATTAATAAATTTCCACATTATTTTGCATTTGCATATTAATTTATTAAATATAAAAATTAATTTTGCTAATTTGATAGAGCATAGTACTTTTGGCTTCCAAACATTTGACCAAAACAGTTTTTTGACCTCATATAGTCCAAATATATCATCTCAAAATCAGTGCAGAACATATGGGGAAAGTGCATGGGTTCCATGTAGGTCAGGAGTGTCCAGTCCTGCTCCTGAAGGACCACCGTCCTGCAAAGTTCAGCTCCAACCCCAATTAAACACCTGATCCAGCTGAAGCATACTAGAAACTTGCAGGCAGTGGTGTTGAGGCAAGTTGGAGCTAAAATCTGCAGGACAGTGACCCTCCAGGACCGAGTTCGGGCACCCCTGATCCCCCAATATAGACTGACCCAGCCTTAATATTTGTAGGATTTGTCAAGGGCAAGACATCTAAAATGCATTTAAAGACAGTAAAGAAATGATTGCTTAAACCTCCCGTGCAGGTTCCGAGGAGAGAAGCAAGCCTGCAGTGCTGTGGGTCATGTACTTCAACATGAGGGACACGTCGGCCCAGGACAGCAGCGGCTACAGCCTGCCGAGCAACGTTCACGTCTGCACCGGTCCCGACAGCGGCCTGGGCAGCGACTACTCCATTAAACTGGTGAGTCCAGCAGAGGGAGGCAGACACTACGTTCTAAATTATAAGATTTTTTGGTTAATTTGGACACAATTATGATTGTTTCTGTTTATTTCCAGGCTGAATCAGTGTTTCATCATCTCCTCCCTGATGAAGATTTCTGTCCGCCTGCACCCAACCCGGAGGACATCATCTACGACGGAGACGGCCCGCAGGCCGAAGGGTCAGGGTTTGATGAGAGTAATAACACAGAAGAGGATAAAAGCCAGGCCGAGGAAGAGAAGAGCCCGTCGACCGAGAGCTCTGAACCTGCAGAGATGGACAGTGTTACCCAGGAGACACCGCTGGACACGAGCCCGCCCTCTGAAGAATAACTCGTTTAGAGACTTTTCTTAATTTCCTCTACAATCACCATTTCACTGAGCATATGGAATCCACAATACATGGTCTCAAAACCCAAGTTCTCATCAACCCCTTTTTATATATTTTATGTGCCTTTCTTTTTGCTCTTTCACACTCAGCACCCTCTACAATATTTTATTTTGACCAGTTACTGTAAGCAGTTTATTTAAAAAAAATCCAGAATGTATTCATATGTATTCTCTATTTTGCATGGTTCAAGCAAGGTGCCTATTATATATTCTACAGGAGGACAAACACACTGATTTTGGTGAGGAGCTGCTGCTTCAAAACTTCTCAAGATTAATTTGCCAAGAACTTGTATTTCAAATGTCTTTTGAAACGCTTAAGTCTGTTTTGCGCCATCACATCCATAAGTATTTGTAATAGCTATAAATGTATCATGCAGAAAGGGTTGCTGGCATTAAATATTTAATTGAAGATGTATTTTAGTGTCGTGTGTGTGTGTGTGTGTGTGTGTGTGTGTGTGTGTGTGTGTGTGATTATTTATATATATATAAATATAAATAGAGAGAGAATTATTAGTGCATTTTCCCTGTAGTCAATAATTTTATTCCTTAAAACTCATCTTTGATCACCCAAATGACATTTAAACGTTTTTCTTTCCTTGAAAAAAATGTCTTCATGCCTTAAAATAGCTCTAATGTAACTTTACCTTATTTAGTTTACAGGGTTCTATGAATATACAAATGAGCCCCGCCTCCACTCACTCACACCAGCTCAGAGATCCACTCATTGACGATCACGCGTTGACCTGATTGGTTACAAGGTAGTTTGTGACGTCAGAAACACAAACCGCGATTTGAGACTGTCTTTGATGCACTGACGAGAGTTTAAGGAGAAAATACTCAGGAATGGTGTGGACTTCGCACATGGTTTGCCTGAAAGCATATTAAAAACACCACATAGACAAATACTTGATGATGACTTGAGAGAGAGTTGTCGACTTGATACTTGAAAAACTTGATTTTCACCACAGGGGGACTTTAAATTAACTACCACAACAGCATGTATTCTAATCATGCTAGCAACATGCTAATTTTGTAGCTAAACTAGCTAACCGCACCCGAGTGGTGAGTTTTGCCACTGCAAGCACCCACTCACATTTTCTTCAGGAAATGTACATCTTCATATCTGTTCTTTCATATGAATGACACAGTAACATTCCATGTATACAATTTGTACCAACAGAATCCTAACGCCCATCATTCTAATACATTTGTACAAATTCTACGCATTTGCATGTTAATAACATATTTTTTTCAGAGAATATTTAGTTTTCTCAGCACCTAAACATTTAACTCTATTCCCTAAACAGAATCCCCATAGATTTTCTCTCAGATACATTTAAAGTGCTCAGCCAACTGCAGTATTGAACTTGACATCGTCTGTCACTGCGGAGCTCCAGTGTAAACTGTGACGGCGAGCATTAGCGATGCTCTCTGACTGCAGTTTACCTGTTCTGAAGGCGATGTGAGGAAGCGAGAGAAGGAGCACAGTTTGATGACATTTGGTTTGCACCGCCATGGATGAACAGATGGCTCATTATGGTCGTCCCTCGCAGCTCTCGCTGTCTTTGTTTCCGTGGAACTTGATACGGGCTCTGCTGAGGGTATTTACCCGTTCTGGAGGGGAAGAATTACTGCTGAACACATGGCCCAGGTTAGTCCCAGACCAGAGGAAGTGTGCTGGTTCTTTTAGGCGGCTGGGAGTAAAGCACACCCCGGATAGCACTGACGAGTGTTTAGAGTCAAGTCAAGAGTGATGTGTGTCACATATAAACCAGTCTTCGGTTTAATGTACTCAGTTTTGTATGTCGTGTAGGCTTAGAATGCAAAATGCAATGTATTTTGAAGCTCCACTGCAAGCTCCTGATCATGCGCTACAGTATCACTATCCTGTGATGAAGCACTACTTTATTTCAACCCTGTGAATGTCATTTTGGAATTTATATGCATACATTTAAATAGATGACTGAGTTTATTGTGACTGGTAATAAATCATAAAACGTAAATGAATATAAATGAAAAATCATGTTTTGTGTCAACCCTGTTACAAAATGTTCAAGTTTTGAAGATCAGTGCAAAAATGTCTAATAACAGCCTCAGCTATTAAGTATCATTGCACCACACAGTATTATTCAGGTTGTTCTGGTGATTAAAAATGGTGTTTATCTCATAACAGAGCTGAACTATTAAACTTGATGAATTTATTTGGTGTTAGCAAGCCTGAGCCCTGACCCTGAAGCACTACTTTATTTCAACCCTGTTACTGTCATTTTGGAATTCATACATACATTTGAACATATGACTGCGTTTATTGTGCCTGGTGAGAACTCATACATACATTTTTAAATACATATTAATAACTTATGCAATTTTTATTTGAAAAATCATGTGCTTTGTGTTAACCCTGTTACATACAAAATGTTTCAGGGTTGAAGATCAGTGCAAAAAAGTCTAATAATGGCCTCAACTATTAAATGTCATTGCACCACACTGTTCACAGGTTGTTCTGGTGATTTAAAAATTGGTGTTTATCTCATAACAGAGCTGAACTATCAAGCTTGATGAATTTATTTGTTGTTAGTAACCCTAAACTCACTCTATTTAGCACTACTTTATTTTAACCCTGTTACTGCAAGTTTGAAATTCTTGTAGTGTATATAAATTTGAAAAATTAAAAGGTAGCTGGTTTATTGTGCCCTGAAATATAAATAGGCCTGACTCAAGCCATTTTCTCTTTAAAATGTGTTTTGTGATAACCTTGTTACAACCAAAAGTGTTCTAGGGCTTAAGATTAGAGCAAAAACATGGCCTCACAGTATTAGTTTGAAGCTGCACTGCAAGTTCCTGTGATCATGCACTACTTTATGTCTATCCTGCGACAAAGCGCTGTTTTATTTCAACACTGTTACTGTCATGTTGGAATTATAAATTGAACGTCCAATAATGGCCTCACAGCAAGTATCATTGCACCACACTGTATTATTCACAGGCTGTGAGATAAAAAAAATGGTGTTTATCCCATAACAGAGTTGAACTATTAAGCTTTATGAAGCCAATGTAAGTGTAAACAATGAAACAATGCTTTTCAGAGCCAAAAAATATTGCGGTTCCTTTGGATCAAACCATTTTAACAGAGTTGAACAGAACACGGGGAAAAGACGAATGCCGCATTTTTTCTAAAATATTAATAATGCATGTTTTATATATAATATATATATATTCTTTCAGTAAAAGCGAAAACAAAACTTATAACTCCAATAAAGGAAATTTCTTCCTTTGCCTTTTCTCAAATCTCTCAAATAATGTAAGTTCGCTATACTGTTAATTCATGTGAGGACACACAAATGACGTGATTTTCTGAGAGTGACCTACTGATAATTTCCCCCAGCTGAGACACGAGAACCTGAGATCTCAAACATGCCCTTATTTAGGGTTAAACCTATCGAGTGTCCATATCTGCTTCATGCTCTGTGATCGATTTCCTCAATTTTCGTAATTTCATGACAATCCTTTATCTCCAGCATTTTGGTTTCATCTCATTGTTTTGGGGGGGCATGAGATTATTTTCTTCTCTCTTGAGTGACCTGCCTGCTCAATAGCATCATTGGGAATCAATTTTCTGCATGGAGAGTCTTGACATTCAAACGCAAAAGGGTAGAATGTGCCACAGGCGAGACACCTAGCGGGGGCCGTGCTTCTCGGCACTACGGGGTGCATTCAGTCGGGAATCTTTAGGGACTTACTCTGAGGAGTTGTAAAATGTTTCTCAACAAATTGAGGATTGAGACAAACATTTTTTTTAAACGAACAGATGCCTCTGGCTACATCTGATTTTATCTTTAAGAAGACCATTTAATAAGGTCCTTTCTAGAGGTGTAAGAGAAAGGACACTAAGGATGCTTAGACATGTCTAGATGACACATATGCTCAAGAGCAAGCGTAATCATTTTCAATAAATCATTAGGAGTTCAATGGAAAATAGGCTATATGTGGTATGACAGTTGATGCCACGTTTTAATCAAGGTAAATTCAAATTTGTGCACTTTTCAAGTCAAGCTGTCATTTTGTCAAAAAAATTAAATGTTATTTAATGTTAACATTTATTTAGGATAGGCCTACGTGATTTATTCCAGATTTTTTTTGAAAATTACATTTACAACATCTTTATATGTACCCCATGCTGTTAAACATAATTCATCGATCATTTATTTAAAATGAGAAGAAACATGTAAAAAAGTGTCAAACGTCCCCACGGCTGAAGAAACACCGATTTATGTCTTAATAAGGTGCAGCACTTCCGATTTGAAAAGCGTTAATGTGTTTTTACTGACATCTAGTGGCTACATTATGTCATTACATGAGCTCAATGCGGATTTAATTTTTGGGCTTGATTTTGACTCATGATAAAGGCTTTTTTTTTGCTATGTTCTTGTCTCTACAAAAAATATATATTATTTTTGTATACCCTATTGTTGAAGGAATTTAAAAAAAAATTATAATAATAACAATGTCCATTGTAATAACTATTAAAATCTCTCTTTTTTTATAATTTATTTACTATAATTTATGGCTGCATTTTAAGGTCCAAAATCCTTTTATTTGTCACATACATATTACATACATGTGATGTAATGTATACAAATGTTTTCCCTCGTCCGTCCGACAGTGCAAAAACAAACGAATTAAGGACATACACACAAACAGTATTTAAAACAGAATATATACATAGCTATATAAATATGATGTGAATAAAACAAAATACAATATATTATGTAAATAAACTATATAGAATATAGAAGTATGAATATAAATATAAGTATAATAAAGTAGAGGTTTTGATGTAAAATATACAAAACACAGATGCTATACAGTGTGCAATTATTGTTGTTGTGTACATGCATACGTGTCAGCATGTGAGGCGGGAATATGTAAAAGTCCTCGTTCACTTTAGAGGTAGAAATAAAGCATTCACTGCTGGCCACTCCAGTGCAGCAGGTGGCGGAAGTGACGTATGTAGCAAACAATAAAGATGGCGACTTCCATAGAGCACGAGGATTCATTTGAACAAGTACGTTTTTGTTGTTGTTGTACAATATCGAGCGTTTCAGTGCCGTAATTTGTCGGAATATATTCAATGTACATTTAAAATCAACCGAAATGTCTCATAATTGAGTCGTAAAAGGCACTTTAAACTGTAATAAACTGCGCTAAAGCTGTCGGCGCTGTCCACAGTGAGCTGAATGCAGTGTTTCGGTGTGTTTACAGGAGGAGACTGAAGAAGAGCCCAAAGTACCAAAGATCCGCGAGACACCAGAAGACATCAAACTAGAGGCGATTGGCAACACAATCGCATTTCATCCCAACCAAGACATCCTTGCAGCTGGAGACATTGATGGAGATATATACCTGTACGTCTTTTTCCTTCTTCTCGCGAATCTATAGTCCTCATTTTCGGTTGAGATCGACTTTACTAATGTTTGGGGTCCCACAAATATTGCGTGTTGTAAAACAATATTAGTACTTCCAAATTTAACCCTTTTAAATAGAAAATAATAATAATATTGTAGTTTAAGACACTGTATAGGCAAAACCTGAATTCGGAACCGCTACTCTTTCTGCCATAGAAACATGTGGGAAGAGTAGAGTATACTAGTACCGACAGTATAGTACGCGGTTCCGAATTCAGTACGTTTTCATGGGACGTGACGTCAGCTGCGCAATGCATGTCGGGAGTTTGTCACGGAATCTGCGGTATAATAGGAAGTAGACGTTAACGTTTGTATTATACACGTTGAAAATGGTGAACACTTGCTGCGTGGTTAAGTGCCACCGGCGTGGAAAAAAACGCAATGGCTTTCGATTTTTCAACTTTCCGACTTGGAAACAGAACATTGGAACTCAGATGTCCGAGTTAACCAAGCGGCGTCGCATGGCATGGGTAGCAGCAGTAAGACTAAAACACATCACCTTCAGCAACATTCCCCGACACATGCGGGTTTGCTCGCGGCATTTCCATAAAGGTAAGTTATAACTTGCTAAACATATCCAACTGTTGTGTTGTTAAAGGGATAACGTTAGTTCACTTTAAAAGGAAAATTCTGTCATAATTTACTCACCCTCAAGTTGTTTCAAACCTGTATGATTTTTTTCTTCTGCTGAACACAAAAGAAGGATTTGAAGAATGTCAGTAACCAAACAGTTGACTTTCATAGTAGGAAAACATATACTATGGAAGTCAATGGGACCAGTTAACTGTTTGGTTACCGATATTCTTCAAAATATCTTCCTTTGTATCCAGCAGAAGAAAGAAATTAACTAGCAGCTACACATCATCAAGACGCAAGAAGTCGGCCATTTTGGAGGCACTGAACGTAAACAATGCCACTGAACTGGACTCGCAAATTTGGCTGATTATTGCTGCTGATAAAATGGTCGAGTTTTGGTCTGCACTAATCGGTCGCATCGGGGGAAAAACATTTCGAGTTCTATAGACTGAGAAGTCTAGAGAAGAGAAGAGTGCAAAAAACGGATGAAAGAAAATACAGCATCAGCCACTACAGCTGATATACACTACTACAGCATCAGCCACATGTGTAAATAGCGTTGACTATGGCTAAAATGTTGACTTGCCGGTAGTTAACTATGGCTACATTCACACTGTCAGTCCAAATACAGATTATCTTTGTATCCGAATGGAATATGATCTAAAACAGGGGTGGGCAATTAATTTGCCCAAGGGGCCACATGAGAAACTGGGGCGGTTATAGAGGGCCGGACCAATACACTTAACTCAGTTCTGCCCAATATATTACATCTCTCTCAAAAAAGAAAAACAGTAAATGAAATTAATTAAATTAACACAACACACAATTATATAACTATTTATTTAACAAAAACAGTTTTGAAAAACTAGCATCACAACTTCATACAAAAAAAGCATGTATTTCAAAGACCAGCATCACATCAACTATATAAAAAAACAATAAATTCCTCCAGTGTTGTTTGTTTGATTGTTTTACCCGAGTTTTTTTTTTTCTCTTGTTCAGTGAGAGAAATCTAGTCTGTGTTGGGCTCGAACAAGTGCACTGAAGTCAGGTTGAATATCTGAGGTGGAAATGCGAAGGACAGCACACAAGTGATCATCACTGAGAGAGGATCTGTATCTGGATTTGTTAAACTTCATCACTGAGAATGTTTGTTCACAGATGTAGGTAGATCCAAAGAGAACCAACATCCTCTGAGCATGCCTCCTTATGTTTGGAAAGTTTTCCTCTTTGAGAGAAGAATAAAAATGCAGCAGTGATACTGACTTAAAGTGCTCTGCCAATAGTTTGTCAGACTGCAGATCAATGAGTTCAAGCTGAACATCAATGGGTGCATTATCCACACTGCAAGTGAAGGGAGAAGAAATCATGAGCATTTCACCCTCAACTGTTTTGAAGTCTTCAAATCGCCTTGAAAACTCACCATGTAGTGCCCCTAACATGGATGAGTATCTGCGGAGGTGATCAGCTGATGGTGTGACTTCTTTCAGTGTTGGCATGTGGGTAAGAACGTTGCCCTCCAATTGGCTTGAAAGAAACTTCAACTTTCTCATGAAAGCCGTCACTAAGCTGTACATTTCATGTACAAAGAGGCCCTTACCTTGCAGCTTAGTATTTAGTTCATTCATTAATGCAGTCACATCAACAGCAAAAGCCAGGTCTGCCATCCAGTCTGCATCTGAGAGCTCTGGGGTGTCTCTGCCTTTCATCTCACAAAACTCCTTAATTTCTGCTCTCAAGTCCCATACTCTTTTAAGCACCTTGCCCAGGCTGAGCCATCTGACAGTTGTGTGGTAGCCTATGTCACTATGTTCACTTTCATACTCTTCCAAAAGTGCAACAAACTGTCTATGATTCAGTGCTCTTGCCCTGATGAAGTTAACAATTTTAGTTACAACGTCAATAACATGTTTGATTTTTAGCACTGACTTGCACAACACCTCTTGATGAATAATGCAATGCAAAAATGTCAATTTCTGTTCTGGGTTTATTTCAGTCACTTTATCTTGCATCCGCTTCAAAAGTCCGACATTTTTCCCGGTCAGATTTGGACAACCATCGGTTGTAACACCTATAAGTTTGTCCCATTTTAGTCCCAGTTTGTCAATGGATAAATTTACCTCTGTGAACAAATCACTCCCCGTCGTAGTCCCTTTCATTGACCACATAGCTGCCAGCTCCTCCGTCATCTCAAAGTCTTTCGTTATCCCACGTACAAAGATAAGTAACTGGGCTGTGTCGCGGACATCACAGCTCTCGTCCAGAGCCAATGAGAAACAGTCAAAATTGTCCGCTGTGTTTTGCAGCTGAAGCTCCAGATTTCCCGCGATGTCCTCGACTCGTCTCGTTACGGTTCGCCTGGAGAGGGACACATTTGCAAATGCGTCTTTTTTCTCAGGGCATATTAGCGCTGCAGAGTCCACCAAACATTCTTTTATAAACTCCCCATCAGAGAATGGCTTACTGTTTTTTGCGATTTTGTGGGATATCACAAAGCTGGTCTTGCTGGCTGCATCTCTGGATCCGTGAAGCTTGGTAAAAAGACCTTGCTGCTTTTGCAGCTTAGCTAGCAACGCTTCAGATGTCCGTGCCCGCTCTGCATCCGTCACATGCTTGTATTTCTCTGCATGTTTAGTCTCGTAATGGCGATTCAAATTGTAATCCTTGAGCACAGCTATCTGTTCTCCACAAACTAAACACACAGCTTTACCTTTGACTTCAGTAAATAAATACTTACAAGTCCATGCCTTGTTAAAAACTCTACATTCTGCATCAATCTTTCTTTTTTTAGCTGACATATTTAAGGGCTAATTTCATTTCTTGAACGCTGTCCTGCATGAGCGCGAATACAGTTCAGTGAAGGTGCATGTCACACACACTGTGACTGACGTTAATAAAATAAACAAAATCAGTTGCCTTGACAGCAGTCCATAACTTTTGGCACTCTAGCGGTTATTAAACAGAACTGCATGCGTATCGCGGAAGAACATTGCAGCCGGAGCTACTTCTCTCATGTCTATGACGAGTCACTCAGGGACAGTGTTACTCTGCAGCGGTGCCGACTCGACCGGCCTAAAATAGTCCGAATATAAACACTGATTATAAGTGTACCATAGTGATTTAGGATAAGACACAAACACGGTTTGGAAAATTGATTCATGATGTACACACTCAATATCAAATTTTTTATATATTGAGAAAATAAAAAAAAATTACGGACTCCAGCTTTTATTTACCAATTACCTTACGTGGGCCGGTCAAGGATAGCCAGAGGGCCTGATGTGGCCCGGGGGCCGTACAATGCCCAGGTCTGATCTAAAATGATGTCCACACTGTGTATCGCAACTGTTCAGATCCGATTTGTGTGTCCATGCAGCTCTTTGGCAATATGGCAACGACGTTGCGTTGATGGAGGGGTTTGCATTTGCAATAGAGATGTTGTCTTGTTTAAATTTTACAACATGGAAATGTGTAGCCGCCACACTGGACTACTGCGTCTTGAGCCTGCTGCAGAACTGTTGGAGGCTGTTATGTATATTCAGCTTTTTTTTCGCGCTCTTGTCTGCGCCGGTTTCAAAAATAAAAAAAATCTGCTCGTCCGGCACTTTGCAACAACACAGCATTGTTTTGGCAGCGACTTTCAGCATGTTTCCAATATAACGTCATCTGACGTTTACATTTTATGTGGCGTGAGAGGAGGTACATACCACGCAAAGTCCGATCAGAGCGTTCAGACTGAAGCTGATGTCCTGATATGTGATTTGAATAGGATTTCAAACCACTTATGGATGTAGCTTGAAACGGATTTCAAGTGCTTTTTTGGACTGACAATCTGAACGTAGCTTCGGGATAAGAAATAGAAGGAAGAATTGCAGTGCCTCCATAATGTCCGCACATCCGGGTTACCTCCCAGAATGTGACGTTGGTGAAAACCCTATATACGATGACAGATTTTTCTTTTTAAAGTGAACTATCCCTTCAAAGCTAACAATGCAAACATGTGCTGTGTCCCAATTCAGAGGCTGCATGCTTCGAAGTCCGCAAATGTTGAACCGAGCGGTCATGAAACACCAAAACTAATTTTTTGAGATGTGAACAGATAATGTATAGACTGCACATCATTGAAAACATTAAAGCTAGCCTAGTTATTAAGTTTATTCATTAAAGCATTTTTAAAGCCTGTCCAAAATCAGTTTTGTGAAGTACCTGCAAAGTCATTGCCTGATAAGGCAGTGAGGCAACAAGTCAGCTGCCTAAACTTTTGATCGCAGCACATCTGTTGTATGGCAAACAAAGGGCGCATTTCGAGGCTGTATTTGAAGGAGCCTTCGAATTGGGATGCAGCTGTGGTTGAGTTGTTGCTAAACAGCTAACTTTGCACCAGAAGCTGGCTACATAACTAATTAAATAAATTCTTGTTTTTCTTTTTTTAGGCAAACCAGCCTATGAAATGCTAGAGTGTGATCCCGACTGGGTGCCATCATTACATCTCGGGCACACAGAAGTGAAACCAACGGACTTAGGGAAGTTTAACCGGAGGTCAAAGAGACAGCAAGCTGTAAAAGTGAACAATGCTGCACCTGCAACACTGGATCTAGCTGGCCAGAGATCAGAGATGGTTAAGGCTGAGCCACCAGATGACGATTCACAGTTGGATGAAGCTGGCCTAAAAGACAACACTGTAGAACAGCAGGAATGTAGTTTTTGCAGCTGCAGGCGTACCGAAATTAACCGCTTGTTGGAGGAGAACAGGAAACTGAAGGAAGAGCTTTCTCAAAAGAAGATGGAGGAGGATTTCTTGAAAGACGACGACGCGAAGGTCACGTACTACACTGGACTTTCATGTTTTGCTGTTCTGATGGGTGTGCTGACACAACTTCTTCCCTGCCTGCCACAGACCAGCCGAAAGCTTTCACCGTTTCAGATGCTCCTCTTAACTCTGATGCGCCTGAGGCTGAACCTACCAATCCAGCACATTGCGTACCTCTTCTCCGTAGATCGAAAGACTGCGTCCACCACGTTCAGACATACCATAGGTACACTGTTTACACATTTCAAACCCTTGGTGCACTGGCCAGAGAGACACTGCTTGCAAGCCACCATGCCACGTCAGTTCGTCGAGGCTTTTGGCAATCGTGTTGCAGTTATTGTGGACTGCTTTGAAATTGATATTGGTAAAGCGTCAAATCTCAAAGCTAGAGCGCAGACATTTTCCCACAACACAAAAAAGCACACCCTAAAGTATCTCATTGGCATTACACCACGGGGAGCCATCTCTTTCGTTTCCCGAGGCTGGGGAGGTCCTGTCAGTGACGAGCATGTGACTGAAAATAGCAGCCTTCTTAACAAACTGTTGCCTGGGGACTTGGTGTTGGCAGATCGTGGATTTGACATCCGTGTCGGTGGACTAATGTGTGCAGAAGTGAGCACAAGTGGACATAGCAAGCTGAATGCAAAAGATGTGCAGGAGACGCGCCAGATCGCTCATCTCAGAGTCCACGTGGAGAGACTTAGTGGATGCGTACGCACAAAGTACATCATACTAAATGATACTGTGCCAGTGAGCATGGCGCTCCAATGTAAAGGCGAGGACATGATATTCCTTGACAAGATTGTGTCTGTATGCTGTGCCTTGACTAATATGTGCCCCAGCGTTGTTATGAAACTGCAAACCATGACGTAAAACATGTTAACTATGTAAGAATTGCATGTTGCATACCACTTGTTACCACAATAAATGACAAAAAGATGACAGAGATTCTGTATCTGTTTATTTATTGATAGTTGACAGGAGTGTACTAGTGCAGTTCAGTATAAATTCATCTATTTGGTTTGCAGGTATTCATACTCCTGCACTGAAGGAGCAAACAAAGAGCTGTGGTCATCAGGGCATCATCTCAAGTCCTGCAGGAAAGTGCTCTTCTCCAGTGATGGACAGAGTAAGCATCTACTTTTACATTTCATTGTGGTGTTTCCCCAACACTGACTAAAAGGTTCTGCAGGGATTTTGTTTTATAGGCCAACCTGGAAGTCAGCATCACCCTAATCCCTCAACAAAAACAGATAGGATTCTTCCATTTGCTTTTAGATTGTTGCAGAAAATAAGCTCTGACCAACAAAAGATTATTATTCTTACACTTTTTGCGATAATCTTCACAAATGAACAACTTTTATAAAGTTTGAAGCCTAAATTCAATTGGCAGATGTAAAAAGCTAAATGTAGGCTACAGGACACTACTTCAAACTCACCACAATTAAGATTCCAACAACTCTTGATTGAAACAAAATCCTGAAAGTTTGAGGTAAAATAGTTTGCAAGAGCGTGATTATAAACACTAATGGTCGGTTTCACAGACAACGCTTAAACTAGTCCCAGACTAAAATGCATGTTTTAACTCAAAACAACTTCAGACTCAGACTGTCAGACTCATTATTTTGTCTTAAGATGCACACCATTAATGTTTTTTTCTAAGGCACGTTTAAAAAAGCCACTTAAATGTCCCAATTGAACTAAGGCCCAATCCTGTCTTAATCTAAGCCCTGTCTATAAACAAGGCCTAAGACACTGTGAAAGCTGACTAGTGAGTAGATGATTGTATCTGTTTGGCTGATGATGTTTAATGTCCCACACAACCTCTGTAGTCCCATTTAGCCAGTTGTTATAAATCGCCTTTTTCATGTTGTGTAAAAGCTTTTTAAAAAATCATATGGGGGTATTACTGTCCTAAAGTGAGTAAACATCTTGAGCTTGTTCACCACAGACCTTATTTCAGGCGTTTAACTAAAAACCCATTCAAAAATCCCTTCGACTGAGACGATGGAACCGGAAGTGCTAAAAGGCTTACAAAAATATAATTCCTCTATATAGCACTTACCAGTGATTTTCTCTTCTCTCTGTTCTTCAGAATTGTTCAGCGTGTCTAAAGACAAGTCGGTTCACATCATGGACGTGGAGGCTGGAAAACTAGTGACGCGCATCCCGAAAGCTCACACGTATATGATCTTCCCATCTATTTTTAGAAAGCCATTCTTAAAAAATTGTTTTATTCTGGTTGTATTATAAAATAGAAGTATTTATTCTTGCAAGAATAGGAGCAGTCTAATACACAGCTGTTACCCTGTATGAAAAGCTGTCGAAATGTTAGCACAGAGCTCTTTGAACAGCAAAGTAATTCATGTCTTTGATCGTTTTTAAGGGTCCCAGTCAATGCCCTGCTGCTGGTTGATGAGAATATATTTGCGACAGGAGATGATGAGGGAACGCTGAAGGTTTGGGACCTGAGGAAAGGAACATCATTTATGGATCTGAAGCACCATGAGGATTATATTAGTGATATCGCCATTGACCAGGCTAAAAGGACACTACTTACTTCCAGGTAATGTTAAAGGGGACCTATTATGCCCTTTTGTAAGTTTTGATTTTGTTTTTGGGGTCTATTAGAATAGGTTTAATGCTTGATTGTTCAATATACAATTTTTTTTTCATATATTTAACACTACGGCAACGGCAACTCTCTTCCCAGTCTGTCAGTAATGCACAGTAACGCATCAGATGCTTTTGCGTTTCCCAAAAGCATCGTAGGCCTAAGTAGGTAGTAGAAACGGTTGTACGAATCATCTTAGAGTTACGGGCCGTGTCCAAAAAGCTTCATAACTTAAAGGGTTAGCACTGATTTAAAAAAATAATAATTCGGAGAGCTACACAACTACCACTTTGACGCTTCAAAGAGTTTATAAAGAGATTGAAAAACGAATCGTGAATTAAGCGGTTTAGTCCAAATTGTCTAAAGAGACTCGATCACTTTATATGATGAACAGATGGAATTTAGGCTTTTATTCACATTTAAACATTGATCAGCAAAAATAAACAGAAGCTCAGAACCTGCTTGACGCGCGAGAAAAAAAAATTTTTTCTTGCTGAAGCTCAAACGTGCTCCGTAATACAAGAATGAACCTCATTGGTTCTCGCAGAAGCTCAAACGTGCTCCGTAACACGAGAATGAACCTCATTGGCTCTTGCAGAAGCTCAAACGTGCTGCGTAACACAAGAATGAACCTCATTGGTACTTTCAAATGAAAATGCTGATATCAAGGAAACTTGTTAAAAAAAAATTCTATTGCATGTAATTATAAAGGTATGTACTTACCAACTGGTGATTTCACACGGTGACTAAATAGATTTTGTTTTTGGACACAAGCAAATTAGTTTGTACCTTCACCCCATTATAAAATTATATTTCATCAAATTATAACCGTCCAACTGGATAACAGTGTGTCCAATGGACTTCCAATTGAGTTAATTCGTGGGCAAAGGTACCAAACACTGCATTCCCAAAACCAAACAGCAGAGGTCGTCGGTCTTCAGTGATCCTGGAAGCTTGTGCCGCCATTCACAGGTGATTTTGAGAAAACGAGTCATTGCAGATTTCAATCAGATTTACAAAGCAGTATGTGTATATATAGATCGTTCCGCACAAAATAAAATTAAAATATATATATCAATGTAGAAAAATAGGATGACTTGATAGAATAGCTGACTTAAAGGATTAGTTCACTTTTAAAGTGAAAATTCTGTCATCATATACTCACCCTTAAGTTGTTTCAAACCTGTATGAATTTATTTCCTCTGCTGAACACAAAGGAAGATATTTAGAAGAATGTCAGTAAGCAAACAGTTTTTGGTTCCCATTGACTTCCATAGTAGGAAAAAAAATATACTATGGAAGTCATTGGGAACCAAAAACTGTCTGGTTACTGACATTCTTCAAAATATCTTCCTTTGTGTTCAGCAGAGGAAAGAAATTCATACAGGTTTGAAACAACTTAAGGGTGAGTATATGATGACAGAATTTTCATTTTAAAAGTGAACTAATCCTTTAATTGTTTGTTTGTTTTTAAAGAAAGAAAAATAACCAAACCTTTCCCATCAAGTAAATTACAAGAATTTATACTGTTACGCAAAAAAAGCTATAGGCAGATTGATTGATATTTCAGAACTTCATGTTTGGACAGCGACTCTTAAGTAGCCCATAACTCATACTCGCGTGTTCATGCTAAGTGCATTTATATAATTTTTAAGTGCTTTTTACTTTAACTTTCCAGTTAGCGATCACGTATGCTCTGTGTGTAGTACTGATTTTATAATATATTTGTCAATGGTGCTCCGACATTGTCCTGTCAGTCATCTTTCCATAGAATGTGTTTGCTTAAAATGTGTTTATGCTCTCTTTCATTAAACAAAAGGACACATGGCGTGATATTTTATGTAATGTTCTTTCTAAATTAGGTGTGCAAATTTATATAATAATCTTATGTTTTAATTTGATGAAATCAGATGTTTCTTCATGGCTGTATGTGTTTAACTTTTTGTTGTTGTTTTTCAGTGGCGATGGCACTATGGGTGTATTCAATATAAAAAGACGAAGATTTGAACTGCTTTCTGAATTCCAAAATGGAGATCTTACCTCTGTTTCTATTATGAAAGTAAGTCTAAACAATGTCAGTATTGCTAATTAATTAACACTTTAGACACTTTGTGTGTTCAGCTTTTTTCTTTATTTTTGCTTTACGGCGTTGTGAACTACAGACTTGAACAAACGCAGTCATAAAAACTACTACACAAAACATCCGCACTTTTGGGGTGCTGTTTGACTAATCGAATTAATTGACCGTAACTATTGCATTCCCTGAATGTGTGAGGCTTTCTACTTAAAGAATAAGGAAGTGCAGTGAACATTAAAGCTATTTGCACTACAAACCAGTTTTTATTATAATGATTAAAATAATAAAATAAATACCACTATGCTAGTTTGCATAACTGCAAAAGCCTCGCACATTCATGGTAAAAATGAATGTGACCATGGTTTCATAAAAAATAAGGTGGGTAGTGTAGTTTTAATCATGAAAAAACTCTTCTTCTTTTTTTTGCCACAGAGAGGCCGTAAAGTTGTGTGTGGATCCAGTGAGGGCACCGTATACATTTTCAACTGGAATGGTTTTGGTGCCACCAGTGACCGGTTCGCAGTTCAGGCTGAGTCATTGGACTGTATCGTCCCCATTACAGACAACATACTGTGTGCTGCCTCTACTGATGGAGTAATCAGGTGAGGAACGAGCAGAAGTTTTGTTACATTGTCACTTTCTTTGTTCAATGGTCTTATCTCACTTTGTGTGCGCATATATGTTAGCAATAAGGTACTCGAGACATGCTGTATTGTAAATAAGGATGTTGTTAGGCATGACGCGATGCGTGACTATTCACAATACGGCATGCCTTGAGTATCTTATTGCTTTTATAAAACTGTTTCCACACCGAACATAGATGTTAAAGATACAATGTATATTGTATATAATATGTATATAATAAAATGTATTTTATTTATTTTTTTCGCTGCTAGGGGGTCGCTAACCTCTTACAATAACAAAGGTGTAGTTTGATGACGCATTAAGCGGAATTATGGATCTTGTTTTCAAGCTGATGGTTCTAATAATGGTTATGGATGAGTGAATACATTGATGTTTTTAACATGACTGGTATGAAGTAGGGTGCGATTTGCTAATAAGAGACGTATATCAGCGCCACACACGAGTCCCACGGATCTAAAGGAATACGGACATACTACTGAACTAATACTACCGAACTACCCGCAAGTGCAGAAATACTACTCGCACAGAAACTTGTGATACCTCAGGTTTCACAAGAATATGTGGCGAAACGCAGCGCTGTTTCGCTTGGTCTAACGTTACACTATCACACTAAACTGCATTTGAGTTTGTTGAAAGTTATAATGTTATTCTATGTGTTAGTTTGCTGGCTGCATGAGACTAGCAGTAAGCTAGATCAATATTAGAATAACATACAGATCATATTCTAACATTTCATCATGTTGAACTAAATGACATTGATTAGTTTTATGGACATTTGCTCACCTGTCTAATAAAGTATACAAGAGCTCTGTCAAGTCGAAGTTTTTCACGGATGCGGAGCTCTCGGCATCTCAAACGCCACGCCGATATTGATCCTCGTTTTAGTTCTCCTTTTGTCCCAAGTCTGCTTGCCATGGTCCATAATGTTTGAGCGTTTAAAATTGGCTATTGCCCAGTCAGCATTAAGGACTGTGTATCTCTTTTATATATGTATATATATATATATATACACATACATACATATACATAGTCATGTGAAAAAGAAAGTACACCATTTTGAATTCTATGGTTTTATGTATCAGGAAATAATAAAAAAAAATCTGGTCTTTAGCAGGTTTTAAAATGAGGTAAATATAACCTCAGATGAGCAACACCACATTATATACCGTGTCATGGTTTATTTAATAAAAACTAGGCCAAAATGGAGAAACCATGCCTGACAAAGTGGGTCTTCTATAGCCATGAAGAGGGTGAGTAGCAGTCAGACGCTGATAATCAAAGGTCTTCGATTAATTGATCATCAGCAAGTGTGATCAACTCTATAAAAGCAGAAGTTTTGGCAGTTTGCTGGTCTGGGGCGTTCAGGTGTGTATTAAAACAATGCCAAGGAGAGAAAATATTAGCAATCTGAGAAGGGTTATAAAAGCCATTTTCAAACAATTTAAAGTCCATCATTCTACAGTTAGGAAGATTATTTACAAGTGGAAAACATTCAAGATAGTTCCTAATCTTCCCAGGAGTGGATGTCCCAGCAAATTCACCCCTAGGTCAGAATGTGCAATGCTTAAAGTAACTGCAAAAAAACCAAGAGCTACATCTCAGACTACAGGCCTCATGATATTCCATGACAGTACAATTAGAAACAGACTTAACGAGTATGGCTTGTTTGGAAGGATTGCTAGGAGAAAGCTTCCTTTCTCTAAAAAGAACATGGCAGCACAGCTTAGGTTTGCAAAGTTGCATCTGGACAAACTTCAAACGCCTCTTTATTTGTGTTAAATAAAAATGACACGGTGTAATATGTCATGTGTTGTTCATCTGAGGTTGTATTTACGTAATTTTAAGACCATTAGGTGCACATGGTCCTTCAGAATGGTTCAGTAGTTCTTGGCATCAAGCACAGGAATGCTATATTGCCGCTCAAACCATCACTGATCCACCGCTGTGTTTCACCGGCAGCAACAGTCCGGGTGTTAAGCCTACTTTGGGCTTCTCCACACCGAAACTCCCACAGATGTGGGAAAGAAAGTGAAGGTGGACTCATCATCAGAGAATAATACATGTTACACTGTGTCCACAGCCCAAGATTTACACTGCTGGCACCAATGAAACCGACATTTGGCATTGGTACAAGTGACCAAAGGTTTGGCTGTAGCAGCCGACCATGAATATTGACTCAGCGGAGCTCCTGATAAACCGTTTCGGTGCAAACAGGAGAGTCAAAGTCCACATTCAATTCTGCAGAGAGTTGGCTAGCCGTGGTTTTATGTTTTTTGGTATAGGCTAACAGTAATAAGACAAAGTTTTACAAAGGTTATTCTTTTTCTAGTTGATGCATGATAAAAACACTGACAGCCAATCAGAATTAACTTTAAAGAACTCAAGCATTTAAAGTGGCAGATGACATATCTGCACCATGCACTTATAATAAACAGAACATTTTCACCTGTTGGTGTGGACACCCAGTTATCATAATAGTTATCTTTATAGTTTTATTAAAGTGGCGGTAGGAGAGAGCGGCGATTTCAAACAGTGTTTTTGACTCTGTCCTTGATACACTGCAGTTTTAAGGAGAAAATACTCTGCAATGGTGTTGACTGATGAAATAGCACATGGTTTGACTTGAAGCATATTAAAAACACCACATTGACATATAAACTGAATTAAAAGCTGACTTTTCACCACAGGGGGACTTTAAGAAAGACAGTTCAGGGTTAATATCCAATGAAATGAGTAAAACTAATGATGATAAACTTAATTTTGCAGGGCCATCAGTATCTTGCCCAACCGTGTGGTGGGTAGTATCGGGCAGCATGTCGGCGAAGCCATAGAGGAGATCACACAATCTAGAGACTCGCGTTTCCTGGCCAGCTGCGCTCATGATGAGCTGATCAAATTCTGGGACATCTCCAGCATAGCCGAGATGAAAGTAACCGATTATCGACGTAGAAAGAAAAAAGACAGACGCCTCAAAGCTCTGAGTAATAAAGCCTTTGATACGGGACAGAATTTCTTCGCCGGCCTTTTAGACACAACTGAGGAAAACGGTAAAGAAGAAGAGGAGGAGGAGGAGAATGGCGACGATGACAGTGACAGTGGAAGCGACTGAATATTATTTAATGCAATTACATTTGCAGAATTATGTTGCCATTTGTTGTCTAATTAATGTATATTTTCAGATTAACTTCTGAATCGGTTTCACATTTATATTTGTAAAATAGCGTCAATTTCAAAATGTATGCAATGCTGTTGTCACGTTCTTGTTTTGAGTCAAGGCTCCTTAATAAATCTCAACACAAAACCATTTATTGGCAAAGAATGTAACAAAAGACAAGTTTACTATAGTATTTAGTATGTTTTTATTTACTATTGCTGATGGTTTTCTAAACTGCCACTTATTAAACTAAAAATCCAATACATCCAAGTTAAGGATGAAATAAATACTTTTTTTATTTTTTTATTGGACTTTCACACAAGGCAAATCAATGAACTTCCAACACAACCATGACATGAAAAGAAGTAGCATATTTATTGAAAATATCTACATTTAAAATGAGAAATACATATTTAGAATATTTTGTGATGGAGATATATTTTAATGGGGTGGTATAATGCATGTAAAATGAGTCTCTGATGTCCCCAGAGTGTGTATGTGAAGTTTAAGCTCAAAATACCCCACATATATTTTTATATAGCATGTTAAAATTGTCACTTTTTGAGGGTGAGCAAAAACGCCTCGCTTTGTGTTTGTCCCTTTAAATGCAAATGAGCTGCTGCTTTAAAAAAAGCTTTAATCCCGAATTAAAATCCATCAATTTACGCAGAGGCTCAGACGGGTACGCCAGAGGAAGAAGCTGATTGGCTACTCTAGACTGACGGGAGTCGATGGAAAGTCTTTGCCCTGTTGAGGAAAGGAAACAAAAGCTGCACCCCCTGGCTCAATCATCAGAACTTCTCCATTCTTGCTCTCATCTTTCACAAGAACAAGGAAGGCCTTGGCAACAGCATCAACCCTGTAACAAAATCACAATTACATTGACTGTACGAAACCTGTCATCTACACAAATGTTTCAAAATGTTGGTGTTAAATTCATAGTCTTGCTCTGTCTGTTATGCATCTCTCTCCCGGGAGGAAGGATAAACGTGTTAACTCACTCCAGACAGCCGTTCTTCTCCATCATCATCTCCGTAATGCCTTTCAATGGAAAGAAACTTCCGGTATGCTCTTCTGATTTCAGGAAGGACAGAAGACTGGTCTTCACAAACCACGGACAGAGGATGTTGATTCTCACCCCATAGTCAGCCAACTTGGAAACGGACTGTTTGACGCATGCAATTAAAGAAAATAAACATTTTCACAAAAAGATTTGAACGCTTTATGCATCATTTTTCACCCACCCAGACTGAAGACTAAAATACATACCGCCATGGCACGGCTAAATCCCACCACGCCATGTTTAGTTGCTGTGTAGATTGGCGCCATTGGCAAAGGCCCTAGACCTGCAGCCGATATGCAAAGATTCAGTCAAGGCATGTCCTTAAAGCGATAATTCACCATAACATTTTAAAAGTCATTTACTCAATTATCTCATGTCGTTCCAAACTTGTATGATTTTTATCTTCAGCAGAACAGAAAAGATGATATTTGAAAAGACCCAATGGGGTCTAAAACAACTTAGGACCCCACTGACTTTCATTGTATCGTCAAACTAGCGAAATATCTTAATGTGTGTTCCACATTAAGTCATACATGATGAAATAAGCATATAGCAGATGCTTTTATCCAAAGAGGAACTAAAGCAATTAGTCAAAGAGCCAACAATATTTGTAATATACTATGCCAGATTAATTAGACAAGATTAGGAAACAAGCTAGAGAGGAGGTGTGTGTGTGTGTGTGTGTGTGTGTGTGTGTGTGTGTGTGTGTGTGTGTGTGTGTGTGTGTGTGTGTGTGTGTGTGTTTTTAAAGTGCTTTGGTTTAAAGGGATAGTTCACCTTAAAATGAAAATGTTTTCATAATTTACTCACCCTCAAGTTGTTCCAAACCTGAATGAGTTTCTTTCTTCTGCTGAACACAAAAGAAGATATTTTGAAAAAATGTTGGTAACCAGACAGTTGATGTTGGTAACCAGATAGTTGATGGACCCCATTGACTTCCATAGTAAGAAACAAAATACTATGGAAGTCAATGGGGTCCATCAACTATCTGATTACCAACATTCTTCAAAATATCTTCTTTTGTGTTCAGCAGAAGAAAGAAACTCATTCAGGTTTGGAACAACTTGAGGGTGAGTAAATGATGCCAATGACTTTATTGATGACAATAACGTCTATTTTGATGACACCCTTTAAGGGTGTGAGGCGGGCGAACTCTGGTCAATTTTAACATTGAGCTCAATTTTTAGTAAATTTAATTTGGAGTGCTGTCAATACAGAGAACAACGACAAAAATCGGTGTTGCCTACACAGTGTTATCCTCTTTTTAAAATTTGCACCCTATTGACTTGAATGGGGCACGTTATAAACCTGCTTTTAGCCTCTTAACATCCTTGATGTGTCATTACAAGTGCCCAGCCATGTTGAGTGATTCCTTCAGAGTGAACACGGTGAATCTTACTGCAGTAGATGTGAAAGATAGGAATAAAAATTATGTTAATTCAACAAGCATATGGCTGGGCACTTGTAATGACACATCAAGGATGTTAAGAGTATAAAAGCAGGTTTATAACGTGCCCCATTGAAGTCAACAGGGTGCAAATTTTAAAAAGAGGATAACACGGTGTAGGCAACACCGATTTTTGTCGTTGTTCTCTGTATTGACAGCACTCCAAATTTACTAAAAATTGAGCTCAATGTTAAAATTGACCGGAGTTCTCCTTTAAGTGCTCCACCATTCCACCAAAGACGAACAGAGAGGGTGAAGGTTTTGGAAAGCGACTTAAAGCAGGGCTATGTAGTTTCAGGAATGTCTTCGCTGTATTCTCGCTTTTTGCTCACAGGTTTCTCTACAGCTTAGATATTTAATATATATACGGAATAGATATTTGACAACACTGTCGAAAAACTCGTTGGTGACTCTCAGATACCAGAGGCTAGTAGATCAACGACATCAAAGCAGACGGGACATTCTTTACAACGTCTTCTTCATTCGGGTTTGAACAGCGTGAGGGAGCGCCATAATGATATAATTTTAGCAGATTTTTTTGGCCGTAAAGCAATTTGTTACATCGGGAGACCTGATATCATGCGATACTTCCTGACGCGCCGGCCCAAAGTTGCAAGGGTGGTTTTCCCGCTCACAGGCAATAGGGGGGTGCGAGATGACCACCATTCAACCCGAAAAAAGTAATATAACCATTCCAATGACTCCGAAGCTGTTCGGTTAAGGTAAAAAAAACCTGCATAGTTCACCTTTAAACCGTCGTTGTGAATGAACATCAAGGTGTCGCTTAATCAAATGAGTAAATTATTTTTATTTTTAGATGAACCATCCATTTAATTTCACAGATATATTTTTATCCTGTCTTTTCATTTTTATTTCACGAGTTCACCTGCCCATCCAGTCTTAATAATTAATGTTAAACAAACATCGAGCATCCCCCCCAAAAAGTGTTTACCACAGACAGCAAACTGTAATCAACTGTGAGTAGTTTGGTGATATAGGAGAGAAGACTTTAATCAATTTAATCCCTCGTCCCGTGCAGAATACTTTCCGCTGTTGCGGCGTTGAGGAAATATCCAATGCAATATACAATTGATATGTAGACAATTTTAATCCTGGGAGAAATAACTGCTCCTGCAAATAAGAAGAGGATGTATAGGTTTGAAGATGTATAGGCCTATAGTTTGAGGACGTTAAAACTGGATGTATAGTTTTAAGGATGTAAAAAGAGGATGTATAGTTTTAAGGATGTAAAAAGAGGATGTATATTTTTAAGGATGTAAAAAGAGGATGTATGGTTCACAGGGCGGGCCGAATGCCGGAAGAACTCTCGTAACGATGACTGACATAATTGAATGAATGACTGAATGATTAGGCTCCTTAACATACGTTTGGAACATCATTCTGTCTGTTTAATTATAGAGACTGTATCAAACCTGCCATAGATGCAATGTTGATAATGACTCCTCCATTACCACCATTTTCCTTCTTCATATGTTCTAGAGCCAGATATGTGCCTCTGACCACTCCACCCTGGTGACAACATGAACAACAAAACATTCAGCTGAAGCATAGACAGATCGATCGATCGATCGATCGATAGATAGATAGATAGATAGATAGATAGATAGATAGATAGACAGACAGACAGACAGACAGACAGACAGACAGACAGACAGACAGACAGACAGACAGACAGACAGACAGACAGACAGATAGATAGATAGATAGATAGATAGATAGATAGATAGATAGATAGATAGATAGATAGATAGATAGATAGATAGATAGATAGATAGACTCCTACCAGGTTTATTGCTATAGTCTTTTCCCACTGTTTTTCATTGATGATTCCTGCATTGTTGCACATTATGTCTATGCGGCCAAACTTTTCTACAATTCTTTCCAAAACTCCTGTAAAGGAAAATGAGGAAAATCAATGAGATATCCTCAATCTCTTTCACTGTTCTTATTATCTGCTGTGAAGTTGTTTGTCCTGTAACTGACATCTGATATTGTAAGTCATTTCAGTCACAGGGTCATGTAATCATTTTCAGATAACAGAACATCTTGACCTTTAAAATCTTCCTCTGATGTGACATCGGCAGCATAAAATTCAGCTCTGTCAAGTCCATAGTCCTCATCAAGTGTGGTCTTCAATGCATTTCCCACCGATTTATTCACATCGATTAAAGCCACCTGTAATCAAATGAATCAGTGTAAGATATTAGCCTAGTACAGTACTGAACAATACATAATAGTAGCTTACAAAGTAGGTGTGTTTTGTATCCTTCATTCATTTTAGTTTCATATTTTTTTTTTCTCAATGAGGATGACTTGTTGGCCATATTTATCTACTACTTATGTAATATTTAGATTTTTTTTTTAAAGAAAATGTTCTGTATTTATTCTTAGATTTTAATGGATAGAATGTTTGATTAAAAATACTTAAAATTGTGGCCCCAGTAAGGGTCAAACTTCACAGCACATTCCGAAGAAATAACAGCACGAATTTTCATTCTAATAAGAGACTTGTAGTGTCAGGACTTAGTAATGTCTAAATTAAGTGAACTGCAACACTTTTACTGTTCATGCGTAGATAGAAAAAATAAAATTGCATTACAACATAATCAAATTTGATGACTGGTTAGTGGTTAGGGTGACAACAGCGCCAACTACGGTCACAGAATTCGACAGGTCACAGAGTTTAGTGTTAGAACACACCGATCCCCATTACACTTTTTAACTTGACGTCTTATCGCAGCCATTTATTGCCAGACAAATAGCCTACCACACGCTTGTGCAACGACTGTTTACAGTGTCAGGTCCAACGTTTTTTCAAACATTGTTTTGCCTGTTTCTCATACATAGCCTACATGCATGCATACATAGCCTATATTACAAGCATCGATATTTTGTAAAAGGTCAAACGTTACGAAAGGACATCGAATTATTTATAAATATTTATTTCCAATCATTTAGCCTTTTTTTATTTTAATTCTCTGCATCACTTCTAGAATGATCGGCTGCTGTTTTTTTTTTTTTTGTTGTTTTTTTTTTTCTTTCTGCGATGTATTTATTTTTAAATATAGCTTTTAGCTTTTCTTAGGTCCAGTGTGGGTTTTTTTTATATATTTTTTCCTCAGTAGACTTTTCCGAATTTTCTACCTGGTAAACTCGTAGGCTATGTGTCATTCTGTGACGATGTGCATTCGAATCTGGAACTAATAGCGGGGCAGTCTTTACAGCACTGTATTGTTTTAGAAGATGCTCGATTTCGGGTACTTTTATTTGTAGCCTAAAAATAAACGTTTTTGATAAATTGGATAAATCATTTTGCTTTACCTTTGACCCATTTTTCAGGAGTATTTCGACAAAGCTTCTGCCCAAACCCTGAGCTGCTCCGGTCACAACAGCAACTTTATCCTTTAAATCCATCATCAGCCACACACACCTGAATATGAGAAAGAAACGCAAAGGAGTGACGCGACAAGTTTAGAACGCGTCCGAAACGCGATTCCATGTTGCTTGGAATAAAAGCATTGATGCTGCTATACAAACTTTTTTCCAGACTCATAAAAAACAGAAAATTAGCATTGTTTACCTGTGCGTCTATAGAACGTCTACTGTGACTAACTACTAACTGCGTCTATAGAACGTCTACTGTGACTAAAGTTACTAACTGCGGATGGGTTTAATGAAAAGAGGCGAGGGTGAAGGGGTGGAGTAACTGGTAAAGAAACTCACAGATATAGCGGGTGTTCCATGATGAGCCTGTGGATAAAACATCCTAAAAGTAGGCTAAAAGACGAGTTGTAAAGCTAAATGTGTTATAAGGTGTCTTGTTCAACCAACAGACGTTCTTATGAAAATACTCTATCAGGGTGTACGGGGATGTGTTTATAATAGGCTACATGTGATTAGAAACATGTGTATTAAACACATCCTGATATTTAACACTTTTCTTACTCAGCCTATTTGTTCATGGCCATCTTCATGATCAGAAATGCTCATTTGATAGATGTGCTCATTCACTCAGTGTTTCAACATCTAAACTGACTGAAGATTTGATCCACAGAAATTTGCTATATCATTATACACACATTTACAAATCACACACAAGTTTGTTATTCTATTTTAGTGAGGACATTGCATACTTCCATTGATTTTAAATCAGGTTAATGAGTTTCTATCACTTAAACCAAACTCTACCCCTGAACTTTGTATCTCTTAACCCAAACCCTACCCCTGAACCTATCACAGAAACATGTAAAGATATTTAAATAAAAACAAGTTTAAGCCAATTTATAAGCATTTTTTACCAATGAGGACCAGTAAAATGTCCTCACTACCGGTTGTCATAATTTGTAAATATATATATAAGAGTAGAAGTAGCAACACCTATAAACTCTTAACACACACTTAAACCGGATGCCTGACTTTGCAGGGGAACATCTCACTTTTTAGAGAAGTGACAGCAGAATTTATGTTCAAAGCAGAGGTAAAACAAAGTGGTTTGATTAGAACATATATGAAATATGAGTATATGATATTAAAATATAGAATAGACAAAACTATCATTCATAAATTGATTATTACAATAATAATGAGTTGTAAGAATTAGCCTACTTATAGAAATAACTAAAAGGATCATCATAATGATCATAAGCATACGTTTTTCTTAGGCTACACCTGTTGCTTTCGCAATCTGGTGAACCATATAATTATTTCCTAGATGAAATCATGTTTTACAAGACTTAATCCTCCTTCAGCGATGACACATTGATTCCATTCAATTTCAACACATGTGATTCAGTCGACTGAGGAGGAAGCTGCCTCACAGGTTGCTGTTGTTTTTAAGTTGACTTTAAATATTGGAGTTAAGGGATGTGTCATGTACAAGTATGTAGAAACCATATTTAAAGGGATGGTTCACTTCAAAAATAAAAATTCTGTCATCACTTACTCAGCCTCAAATTGTTCCAAACCTGTATGAATTTCTTTGTTCTGCTGAACACAAAAGAAGATATTTTGAAGAATGTTGGTAATCAAACATTTACTGGGCCCAATTGACTTCACTTTGTTTCCCATTTAGCCTATGGAAGTCTATGGTTTACTATAGCCTATGTCCCATCAACTGTTTGGTTATATTCTTCATCATATTTTATGTTCAACAGAACAAAGAAGTTCATACATGTTTTAGAACATCTTGAGTGAGTAAATTATGACAAAATTTTAATTTTTGGGTGAACTATCCCTTTAAGTCGACTGCAAACAGAACCTGACCAACCTCAGCTGTGCTTGATTATGTTCCAGTTCCTGGAAAAAGGGGCAAACAAGGGGCTTGACAATCATAATGAACAACAGACAGAGCTTCAAAGACAGAGGAAGGGAGAGTACAGCCATTTTGGTAAATTAGAGAGGTCTATAAAAGGCTATTGGATAAACCAGATGTCTAATGTGTTTATAGAAATTCATGCTTAAATGTGTTTTGTTCACGCATCAACATCAAAATGTGAGACACACACATACACACACACACACCATAATAAACATACACTGAAGAAACTTGCCATATTAAATAAGTATTGCATCACTTGTTTTAACTATCAATAAGTCATTTAAAATAAGTTAAGTCAGACTGTTATTAATTTTTTTATGACAGTTATAGCCTACATGAAGTTCCATCGTGTAAACATCTTACAGTTTTTTCCAACTGCTTACACACAAAATCTTTTTGTGTCACACGATTTTTGAAACCTCTCACTCAAAGTGCAAAACTACACACCAAATCTCCAAAACCATGAGCTATTTCTCAGCCTTTGACTCAGTTTTCAATTGCATAAAACACTTTTTTCAAAACACTACACACTAAAACACAAAAATCTAACAGGAAGTGACTTGCTTTCCTTTTATAAACACAGCCAATCAAAATGCTTCACTTATTCACCAGGTCTCTCTCTCTCTCACACACACACACACACACACACACACACACCTCACATGTGCAAACACTAATTGCTTTACTGATCGCTAACCAATCACTGCTTTACTGTAGTATAGGCCTATAAATAGGTCAAAGGTCAGATTACCTGTTTTGAACAATGCATGCTAACAATGGACAGAGACCCCACACACACAATTGTGTTCTTTACTTTATACTAAATAATATACTTTTGGTTTCCATATGTTTATGGTTTTGTTGTATGCTGTATACAACAGTAATGTTTGGCCTAATACATATTTTCTGTTTCTACATTGCATTGGTGTTTACAGTGTTGTTACCCCTCTCAGCAGATTACTTTCACTGTAAAACATTGTATTGAAATGTAGATAAGCCTATGAAAGACCAAAGAGCTTTAGATTTAGAACAACAGTGTTTACATGGTATCCAAAAATGGTGTATTACAGTTTTTCTCGATTGTTAACACACATTTTCTGAAAGCATGCCTCATATTCTCAGAACTCACACAAATAAAAAAAAACACACACACAATCGGCAAAACCCCTCAATTCTCCTGCAAAATTAAACTTTACATTCAAAACAATGTTATTTCTTCTCAAAATGGTATTTTGTTTTCAAATGACACACACAAACCATCATACGAATAGACATTTATAAGAACCAATTGAATACTGACGTGCTCAATGATGAATGGAAAACACTTCTTGTTTTCCAAGAACACTTCATCATCACTTAGGCCTTTTTTTGTTCAGTGTTACACTTACTACAGACAGTACATACATAAGTGTGTTGTAAAATCTTTGAGAATATTGTTTCTATACTCAAAACACACAAATACACGGTAACAAATATATTTTATTTTCCCCACAAAAACAATGTACACAGTGTACATCCCAACACAACGTTGTACATACAGTGGTCTACATACAAAACAACAGAAGAATGTACTGTATACAGTTACAGTAAAAAAAAAAAAAAATCCAATGTTGCCATTGCTCCATTGAAGAGGTCACCAGTTTCCCTTTTATGCTAAAGCTCTGATTGCTAATTGTAAAACTGTGTGAAGGGTGTTTGCCTGTGTGATGCGTCAGTTTGCATATTTGAATGGCAGTGTGTTCCTTGTGAAAACAAGAGATTTTCTGCATGAAAATTGTGCTAGAGAATTGTGTGTAGTGTTTTGAAAAAAAGTGTGTTTTAGAACTGCAATTTGAGTGTAAAGCAGGAATTGTGCTTGTAGTCTAGCAGAATTGGTTCAGGGGGTTGGTGAATGAGTTACATGCGTGGTGGTCATTGTGTCTCAAGTAGCAGTGTTTGTGTGTAAACAATTGAGAAAAACTGTATGAAAGAAGTGTTTGCCATTTGATGCAAATGCATCATTCTGACATGTGTTTATGGCATTTTGAATGCAGTGTTACATTTTGAAGGAGGCATTTTGCATTTTGTGTGTGCAGTTTTGGGAATTGTGTGTAGACTTTTGAAAAAAAGGTGAAAGTTTTAAAAACGTGTGTAAGCAGTTCGAAAAAAACTGTAATTAAATCGGCATAAAATAAATGATCATAAATAACGCCTTACAGATGTTTCATTACAAGCCAGTCAACAATATAACATTTATTTTAGTTTTTAAACTAATAAAAGTACGAAAAAGGTGTATCTTTGTTTCTTCCACGGTGTTCTTTGATCCACCAGTTTGACCAATCAGCTCTAGCGCCTGTGGTTGCGTCGGTATGACGTATTTATGAAAAATGGCGGCTACCCGCAGCAGTGAGTTTGGTGACTTGGTTCAAATTAAAAAGCAACTTATTTCTATTACAGCGCAGTGCAAGGAAAGAGGACTCGTCCACAGCGTGAAATGGTAAAAGCATTTATATTTATAATTCAACACATATCAAGAATGCTGCCAGTTATTTAATTGCACTGTCTTAATGGGTGATATTTTGTTAGCATGACAGCTAACACAATGAAATAAACAGAAATTATGTCTGTATACTAACCTAATCATCTGCATTCATAGACATGTTTCTGCACGTGATTTAGGCGCGTCTGTAACATGTTGGGCTTTCATACACTAACACCTAGCATGGCGATGCCATGTTGTTTGACGCACCGTTATAACACAGTGGCACCTTTACAACTGTACGTCATTCGTTGAAAGACATTGGTGTAACGTTACCATGTTGTAAAGAATAAATATGACAATAATTCTGCACCATAGTAAATATATACGATAGTATTGCTGGTCCAGGACAAGAAGCTAACAAAATGTACTGATCATATTCATCTTTGTTCTGCTTCGTTCAACACTTCTGTATGTTGTGCTTTATATTGTATTGTGCTGTTTGAAATATTGTGTGTTGTTATTTACTAATGTCTTAATTTGTAAGTAATTTACAGTGTTTATTGCTAAATGTCTACTGAATTAATGTATGTTAAATAATTTCAGAACATAATGAGACTGATTGATAAGTATACTTACTCAAGGAATTTTAGGAATATAGATAGGTGGTATATAGCCTATATATACAGTCATGGTCAGAATTAATGGCACACCTGGTAAATATGATCAAAACTGGCTGTAAAAAATAAATCTGAATTGTTTATCCTTTTGATCTTTTATTCAAATAATTGAACATTATGGGGGGGGGGAATCACATTATGAAATAAATGTTTTTCTCCAAAACACGTTGGCCACAATTATTAATACCCCTAGAATTTTTTACAGGTAAAATATCTCTGAAGTATATTCCCATTAATATTTACCTTTTTTTAGCACACCAGGGTATATATATATATTGGCCATATATGTTTTATGCACATATACAGTAGTCAACATTTCAAGTGGATCAAAAAAGTTCATCAAAGTTGTCCTAAGACAAGAACGTTATTATTCAAAGTTCATGTATAACTTTAATGAAAGGTTTTTTGATCCACTTCAAATGTTGACTACTACTGTATATTAGATTTGATTTATTGCTCTGCAGTGTTTAAAAAGTTGACAATATCCCTGTAATTTATGTTTCAGGGCATCTGAACTGGCATTTTCTTTGGAGACCCTTCCTCTGAATGAGATCCCTCCACCCCCGGAGCTAACTGAGGTCAGTCTGGAGTCTGGGCTATTACAACTTCTGTCTTGCTCTCCCGGTATAAGACAGTGTAGAGCTGGCTATAATATATTTTTAGATGTTAATTAATAATAACAGGTGTAAATAATCTGTTTTTCCTGAAGATATGCAGGTGTATAGTTGACCGTCTTGCCCTTTCTTCCAGGAGGACGCTCAAGATTTGGATGCTCTCTGTCTGGCCAAATCATATTTTGACCTGAAGGAATATGATCGAGCTGCATATTTTCTCCGTGGCTGCCGCAGTCAGAAAGCATATTTCCTTTATATGTATTCACGCTACCTAGTAAGACGTTTCACCATTGTTTTGTACATGTTTTCTATCCTTTCTGTTTGGAGATGAAATGTGGAAGAACCTATATTCTTTTTCATTCACTCAGTCAGGGGAAAAGAAGAAAGATGACGAGACAGTTGATAGCCTTGGTAAGAAAAAAGCACATTTTGAACAGTGTCTCCGGCACAGACGGTCTCAACTGCTCCCATCATAAGCATGTATTTGGTTGCAGGTCCATTGGAAAAGGGTCAGGTCCGAAACGAAGCCCTGCGAGAACTTCGGGTGGAATTGAGCAAAAAACATAGTGCCGGAGAGCTGGATGGCTTTGCTCTCTATCTGTATGTATCTAACACATTACAAGTAATCCGATTACTTTTTCAAATAACTAGTAAAGTAACGCATTAGTTTTGAATTTACAAAATATCTGAGTTACTTTTTCAAATAAGTAACGCAAGTTACTCGGCTTTCCCATTTCTCACATTTAAATGAATAAAAACAGTGAAATGCAAACTTTTTGTTACGCAAACCTGCAATAATTAGATGTTAAAGAGCACATAAAATATGCATAATGTATTTAATCTCACTTTATTAAGCAATGCTTTTGCTGCTGACCGTCGATAATTCAACCACACTAATTATCAAAAATGTGTTTTTCAAAAATGTGAATCACATTTGTTTTAAATATTTGTGTTTTTATTGCTGAAGTATGAGTGTTGAACTTTCTTTTCATGCGTCCTATTCTTCTGCGATCCAGAACGGCAGCACATCTGAAAAATTAGTTTGAGTTGCGCCCTCTACTGTACATGCGTGAATTTTCATTTCTTTCAGCCTGAGGCTTATTTATTTCACTTTTGGTGTGAAAGTGCCTTTACAAATGCCAAAAATATAAGTTTTTTGGGGGGGTTATTAAAAAATCAAACAACCAAGACCAGCCCAGTTGTGGAAAAGTAACGTGTAATATTACTTTACATAAAAAGTATCTAACACAATTTTTGTTTTACTTTTTAAAGTAACTTTCCCCAACACTAGTGAGTTCTGGTTTGCACATAGTAGGAAAACACTAAAATAAACTATAGTTTAAAAAACAGTGATCTTCTAGGACTACTTGTTATCTTTTTGTTAATATAATCTTGTTTTTCACCAGTTATGGGGTGGTTCTTCGGAAACTGGATTTGCTGAAGGAGGCAGTAGAGATCTTTGTCGCTGCGACACACGCTCTCCCTCTGCACTGGGGATCATGGCTGGAGCTCTGCAATCTCATCACCAACATTGAAATGGTCCGTATTTTCCCATGGTCATGCTTTACAGTTCACTGCAGGAACACTGAAGTAGACACACACACACATACTGAAATAGCTTCTCTGTTTTGTCTTTCTCAGCTGAAGTCCCTGTCTCTGCCTGACTGCTGGGTGAGGGATTTCTTCATGGCGCACATGTACACTGAACTGCAGATGATCAAAGAGGCGCTGCAGAAATATCAGAGCCTTATGGAAGCAGGGTTTGCCAAGAGCACCTACATCATATCCCAGATCGCCGTGGCTTACCATAACATACGAGGTGACCGATAGTTGCAGCAAACAGCTGCAACTATTATATATAATTATATATCCCTAAATCAGGAAATTATTTTATGTTTTTACTCATTGTTTAAAGGGTAAGTAAACCCTAAAGCAACTTTTTTTAGTTAATGATCTGTAAGAATGGAGCTTCATAAATGCTGTTTATTGATTCGAGTAAATTTTTTGACATTTTGGTATAAAGTGTTTTAATTTTAAAATATATGGTGTAAAAACGTCTGAGTGCTGCCCTCTTCAGGTTAAACAGAACTTCTCCTGAAGTAGGGGAACTGACGGTACTCTGTCACACCCTTGGTGCGAGCTCACCACACCCATTTTTAGCATTAGCTTTATCTGTGTTTAGTACAGTGGTTTGGCTGGTACGTAGGTGTAGTGTTGCTGGTGGCAACAACTTTGCTGGACTGCATAACTTTCCACAAGACTTGGAAATTAGGCGCCAGTGGTTGCATGCACTTGTGTGCCAAACGTTGCTCTTCCTGCATGGACTCCACCACCGCAGCGGCGTCTTGATGTGAGTGAAAGGCCTATATTTGGTGTCGACAAACGCGCCGGCGTATTTTGCTGGATATTTTTTCCACATAGCGGCAAAATATACTTAACGTAGGTTAAAAGTAATAATAATCCATTCAGAGACTGGCCCCATTCTCTCTTGCGTGGCTGCCTCGCTAGTATCGTCGGATGCCGATCGCGATGTGGGAGTTAAGACCGCAGTTTGGCTAGTTATGACTCTGGCCCCTGTGTCCACAGACAATTCCTCCACTTCAGGTAAGGTGGGGGAGAAAAGTCCTCGACTTCAAATGACCGCTCTGTTGCAAAGCTACTTTCGTCACTCTCCATCTTAGCGAGTCTGACAGCAGCTGTCAATCACTCCGTCACTGCGGGTCTCAGGTGCACGCCCCGCCCTCGGTTCGTCCCCTGTATCTCCGCACTTTTGGGGTCTGCCCACTTTTCCAGTGTTCTTCAAATATTGCCAGTGGGTGGAGTCAGGCTCTGACCAGGGGTTTAGTTACCCTTTAAGCATATTACTACTTTTTACCTTTTTTTTAGGTTTTAAAATCATTATATTAAAATGCATTAACAATGTAGTGTAATGTTGCTGTATGTTTTTATATTGTAATAAATAATACAATTAAAGTCACTATGTAACTTTTGACGCTCTAGCAGTTAATGAACAAAACTGCATTCATCTTGCGGAAAGAACATTCAGAGCTACTTGTATGTATATGTGTCTATTATTTATATATATATATATATATATATATATATATATATATATATATATATATAGGTATGTTATATATTTATGTGTACTGTAGTGATTTAGGATAAGACAAAACACTATTTGGAAGACGGATTCATGATGTACTCGTACATTTTGAACCAAAAAAGTTACATGGTGTACCTTTTTAAAATTAAGTGTATAAAAAACAGGATATGGAAAAGGGTATTATCATAATGTGTTTCAAAATGATAACGCTTTGCAATAAGGTTCCATTTGTTGTTGACTATAATTAACTACACTTGTCAATTTTAATTAATTAAAAATGTAATAATACATTGTTTGAATTAAAAGAATTAAAATTTAATCTGTCCATTTTTAATAGACCAGAGCTAACATGAACTAAAACGAACAGTTGAATTTGTATTAACAAAGATGAATAAATACTGTAACAAATGTATTGCTCATTGATGGTAAATGTTAGTTAATGCATTAACTAACTGAACTTTCTTGTGAAGTGTTTCCAATTTTTCTTCCCCAGATATTGATCAAGCCTTATATCTGTTTAATGAACTCCGGGAGCAGGATCCTTTTCGCATCGAAAACATGGACACGTTCTCCAACCTGCTTTACGTCCGGGTAAGAAACTGTTGAAAGTCGGCCTGAAATTAATCAACTATTAATTGATCTATTTTCTAAATGTATATTACAGGTCTTATTGTGAATAATTCATCCAAGTATACGTTTCATTTAATAAAATAATTGGCCAATTTTTTTTGTCAAAATCATACTTCTCTGTTGACTTCTCCAATCATTTATTCAGCTAAAACCCGCCCCTTTCTTATGATTGACAGAAAGGAAAATGTTTGAAATTAGACAATTATTAGCTTTGGTTATATGATGCGTAATTCAAAAGACATTAATTGTCATATTTCATTGAATATACATCAGAATAGGGAGGAAAACACGATTTTCCATTTGATATTTCATGTGGACTTTAACACTGAAATGTCACCATAAATTGATTTTCTATAATTTCTAATCAGGCAAAGGATAGAGCGCCCATACAAAGTTGTCTCAGCCAATAGAATTGCTTTTGGGTCCAAGGGGGATTGGACAGTGCTGGGGGATCTTGCAGGATATGTTTTTTTGGGTCAGATTACAATATTCCAGTGAAATAATAATGACTGATTATCTGCTGATATTGTATTTAACTGGATTAGGATAATACGAAAATGCAAGTAAAAATTAATTTCAGTTTTAGTAGATAATATTGTGTTAAGATCCTCTGTTTATTTGTCTTATTTTTCAGAGCATGAAGCCGGAGCTCAGTTATCTGGCCCATAATCTGGTGGAGATAGACAAGTACAGAGTGGAGACATGCTGCGTCATAGGTGAGGATGAGAAAGAATCGAATATATATATATATATATATATATATATATATATATATATATATATATATATATATATAAATTGATTATTGTTAGTCACTGTACATGTCGGTCAGGCAAGTACTGTCTTAAATGCGCGATTCTTAGGGGATGTAAAGTGGACACAACGTCGTGTCGATGGTCATAAGTCTGGTTAAGCGACACTATGGTCAATATCGGTGATCTGGACAGTTGGTTGATAAGAGGATGCTATTGTATTAAATTTTTCCAAGGAAGCGTGTATGCATAAAACAGTGCCTTCCAGTTTAGCAAGTTTTGGATTTCTTCAACGAGGACGTAAGAAAAACAAGACGAAATAGCCTGAGGAAGAAGTAGTCCTTATAAATAATTTCCTTGAAATTGAACATCAGCCATAAAGTCACTACTGGAAACTGTTTGTTTTGTTGTCCGCTCACAGGTAACTATTACAGTCTGCGGTCTCAGCATGAGAAAGCCGCCCTGTATTTTCAGCGTGCTCTGAAGCTGAATCCACGCTGTCTGGGGGCCTGGACCCTCATGGGTCATGAGTACATGGAGATGAAAAACACATCAGCTGCCATTCAGGCCTACAGGTACCAGGGGATGGGATTTTTCCGTATTTTCTGACCTGAAAAATATGAGCCGATTGCGTACATCCGAGGGAAAAATGTCTCCCTGAGATTTTCCGCCAAATTAAACTTGTTATAATTGAAAGCTAAGCAAATAAGATAACCATAAATGTTAAGTGTTGGGTCATTCCGTGTCAACTCAACAAGAGGTCCCTGGCTAAATTATTTGATTCTGGTTCATTTTTGTCTGGTGAAAGAAATGCATAAATGAAGAAAAGTGCCAAAATATTAAATGACATAAATGTATAAATGAATAGTAATTCACTGTTTTGTAGAGGGGGGTCAAAATGACCATTTTCTGAGACCTGAAAGATTACCTTTAGAAAGATGGCAGCATCATTATTTTATTTTTTACACAGATTGCTAGGTTTATTAGTAAAATCTGTTGACTTTAGCAATCTTTGTAGCATTATATTGCCAACGTTGACAGTTCAAAAATGGGAAAAAGCACTTCTTGTTCATGCCTGTAACTCAAGAATTAAAGATACCTTAATGTCCTTTTAGATTCTGGTTCTTAAAAAACATTTATTTTGGCATCTTAATTTAAAACGCCCTATATGGTTCAATCCGACAAGCTACGCCGCTCTCACACACACCCCATGTTCTCACATAGTGAAAAATACATCGCGGAGCAGAAAGAAATGTAAACAATAAATACCGTTTTGTGGCTCTTTAAATGAGTCTGACAGATCGATGTAGAGCCTCAGTTAAAGCTGCTCGTGAACCGATTCATCTCTTCCTTCTAGTAAATTTATAGCATCAAACAAACCTGAATGAACATAAGAAGGAATGTTGTTTTAACCGCAGAAAGGCGTCACTCCATTTTTCAAGTTAAAATCATCCCATGTTATTCTACTAACTCTCCTGACTGCTTTGTCGGACAAAATGGCGGATGGCGAAGTATGATTGGTCAGATCACCTGTCAATCAAACTCCCTGCGAAGGGTCAATTGTACACATTTTCAGTGGTCAAAAACCAAATGTGGGTCACTTTGCATACAGTTTATATATATTTATTATTTTAAAGAGGGAATATCTGAGACTAGAAATGTATCGTTTTTTTTTGAAAAACGATCTCAACACAATTGCATAGAATATACCTGTCTGAGTGCCATACATATTATTTTTTCGAAAGTATGCATGCCTGTAACTCTAAAAATATTCAAGATATCTTAATATCTTTCTAGATTGTAATTCTTATTAAACTTGTCTAGTGAAATCTTCAGTGAAAGGCCCTATATGGGTTCAATCACATAGATATGGGGATCCCAATGCGACTCCATGTTCAAACTTTTCAAATAACTGATACTTACAGTGTTTAAAGAGGAATGTCTGAAGAACAAAAACTGAAACGAAGCAAAAAAATTATATCTCTTGTTTGTTTAATCATTTAATCAAATCTAATTAATCATGTCTTGAATAGTTTGTTGTGTTTATCATTTGAAATGTATGAATGCTCTTTTCACTTATTAATCTTGATGTCTCTATGTAACCTTTTGTTCTTTCTGTAAGTCGTGAGCAGAAATCTAAAGTTTCCACTAGACGGACCACAATGTAACAATTGTTTTTGTTAAAGTGCTATAGATGTTATCTTAAAAGTCAGCAGAAAAGACATCTAGCGTGTAGGAAAGGGGGCAAGAGACGCTTCTTTTAGACACTAATGTGTATGTATGTGTTGAGACTAACAATTTACCCCCAGGGGTGCGAAACCACAAAAGCCTGATGTCTAATCTTGTTACTGTTTCTGGTGGGGCTGCCTTGTTTCAATATACAATGAAAAGAGGAACTTGGCTCCGCTCATCTAAGTGACTGTAGAAAACGAAGACATTTTCTGTATAGGTTAGGTTAGTCTTACTTCGGACTCAGACCTTTGCTCTTTTGCGAACTGTCTGATTGAAAGAGAGCTCTCGATCACTTTGCTTTTCCTTAGGCAAGAATATTTTACTCAGTGTGGCTTAGATTATATTTAGAAATATTATAAGTGATTTAACTGTTTCTTTATTTAACTCCTGATTATGGATGAAATGATATAATTTCTCTTACTGCAACTGTCTGCTGACTACTGGATCTCCAATTCTAATTTATATAGCAAGGTGTATCTTACTTAGTTACGATACTGCGTATTTGAACTCTAGCTAGCTTCAGAAGCTGTTAAAATGAACAAAATCCTTTCTTTTAAATATCCTTGAAACTGATTTAAATATAGATTCGTATAAATACATTTTTGAGGGCAAGTTATGTGCCTCAACTTGACCATTTCAGGGGATTTTTGGCACAAGATTAATAAGCATAAGTTACATATGTCTGCTCTAAGGTAAGTAAAGTTAGTGAGCTAACTTAGCATATCAATGATCAATAAGTAGTTTAAGTAATAAGTAGTTTAAGCTTAAAACTGGACTTAAGTTAGCATTTGTGGTTCTATATAGCATTATTATCGAAAGTAACAGTTAGTAAAGTTAGAACATTTGATAATTTATTATTCCGCAGGAAATTCAGGCAGCCTGTAAGGTAACGTTAGCTGTTATATCCTGGAAAATATTTAAAATTTAAAACGTAGGCTACTTACCCGCCAGTGCAGGAACATGACTGGTCCACAAGGCTGTGCTGGTTACATTGCAAAAACAGGTCGTGAGGTTTCTCATTCTTGGACCGAGACCGGTAACGTTACACCTTTGCCTCGATTGTTGTAATATTCCCGTCTTTGCTTATTTTAACATTTTTAACATATCCCTCCACTGCATATTGCAGCCCTTTCTGTCGTACCCTGGAGGATATGGCTGCTGCATTACTCCAAAACCAATCACTTATACCAATAGGTATGGAGCTCAACCCATGGCTATGTGTCTGGTTGTCAATTGTTTGACGGGCGTAGTAACAATAACTAGGGGGCGTGGCTTTTGCGAACGGTCAATTGTGTTGATAGAAAAACAAGATGCATATCTAGTTTCAACATTATTTGTTGTTCAGATATTCTGGTTTAAAAGAAAATAATATAAACTGTATGCAAAGTGACCCACATTTGGTTTTTGACCTGAAAATGTGTACAATTGACCAATTTACTCATGGAGCGACATTAAGATCTCCATATATTGTACCTTATGGGGACTTTAAAATGAAGGTCCCAAAAGAAATGTTTGTTAAAAACCAAAAATATAAAAGATATTAAGGTATCTTTAATAATACTTGAGTTACAGGCATGCAACTTGGGGCAAGAAACACAAGTGCTTTTCCCCATTTTTGAACTGTCACTGTTGGCATATAATGAATTTTACTAATATACGTACCAATCTAAATAAAATAATGTTGTTGCCATCTTTTTTAAAGTCATCCCCCCCCCCCCGTAATTTGGCTCCAAATCTCATATGAAAATTGTCGTTTTGAGCCCCCTCTACAAAACAGTGAATTACAACCATTGCATTTAATATTTTGGCTTTCATCACTATTTACCTTATTACCGTATTTTTCTTCCGAAAATGTTTACGTATCAGGACATGATAAACAGATTTTCTGGTCTTTATCTGGCCTTAAAATGAGGAAAATACAACCTCGACATTACACGGTGTCATTGTTATAAGCAACAATTGCTTCACACTGCCAAAACTTCTGCTTTTATAGAGTTGATCTATAACGTTTTAGAGTTGATCTATAACGTGTTGCTCATCTGAGGTTGTATTAACCTCATTTTAAGACTTGCCAGCATATATATTTACACTATATACATATACTTACTGTATATGTACCGGTATAATGGTTTTCCATCAAATTAATAAGCAGAACAACTGTTTTCAACACTGATAATAAAAAGAAAGTTTTATTTCGCAGCCAATCAGCATATTATAATTATTTCTGAAGGATCATGTGACTGAAGTAATGATGCTAAAAATTCAGCTTTGCATCTCGGGAATAAATAACATTTTAAGATATATTCAAATAGAAAACAGTTATTTTAGTTACATTGTAATGATATTTTACAGTATTACTGTTTTGACTGTATTTTTGCTTAAATGAATGCAGCCTTGAGACTTCCTTAAAAAAAAAGATATTCATGTAATATATTATAATAAAAATTATGCAAAATAAATTACAAATATATATATAATTTGCATACAGAATTATTTTTAATTCTTATTCACCATTGGAATTTTTAATTCACATTCACCATGACCTTATTTGTCTTATTAACTTTCTTTCATTGATGTATTTAGATTCCCCCCCAAATCTAGATATTTAGATTTTTGTACCAGGAAGTCATACTGAATTGTTGTATTCATGTTAAGAAGTAAAATAAGACATGAATGTAATACATTGTCTCTTCTGTCTCTTAGACATGCAATTGAAGTGAACAAAAGGGACTACCGGGCCTGGTACGGACTTGGACAGACCTACGAGATCCTCAAAATGCCTTTCTACTCGCTCTACTACTACAGGAAGGCCCATCAACTCAGGTGACTGCATCATGTACACGAATCATTTTGTCTGTTTTATGCAATATAGACCCGAGAAAGTTCACTTATGCTGTGTTTGTATCAGGCCTAACGACTCGCGAATGCTCGTCGCTCTTGGTGAATGTTACGAGAAACTGTCTCAGCAAGTTGAGGCCAAAAAGGTGAACAGTTATGATTATTCAACACTGGAATAGATCATTTTCTCTCATAATGTGCAATTGTTTTCCAATGATTCTGTTTTTGTGGGTTCAGTGTTACTGGAGGGCGTATTCGGTTGGGGATGTGGAGAGAATGGCTCTTCTGAAGCTGGCAAAGTGAGTGAGGTTTGGTTCAGGATAATGGTCATAGTGGTGTTGTTGCCCGTTTTGATGAAACTGTGTTTGCTTTTAGGCTTCACGAGCAACTGAATGAATCTGACGATGCTGCGCAGTGCTACATAATCTACATCAAGGATATTTTCTCATGTGGTGTAAGTTACTGGAGTTTTTGCACTTCATGCACACCGTAACATCGAGATCTGATTTGATGTTGATAGTCACATGATTAGAAGAAATGTGTCCTTTGGACTGATCAGATGTGTGTCTGTGATCTCAGGAGCAGCTGGAGCATGCTGAGGTGAGCACCGCTCTGCGTTATCTAGGCCAGTACTACTTCAAGAACAGACTGTACGATGAGGCGTCTCTCTGCGCTCAGCGCTGCTGCGACTACAATGACGTGAGTTTCTTCCATTCATCACCCTTCATTATGATATTATTTCTGATTGATTAAAGGAACACGCCGACTTTTTGGGACGTTAGCTTATTCACCGTATCCCCCAGAGTTAGGTAAGTCCATACATACGCTTTTCATCTCCGTGCGTGCCATAACTCTGTCTGACGCACCCACCGCTAGCCTAGCTTAGCACAAAGACTGGAGATAAACGGCTCCAGCTAGCATACTGCTCCCAATAAGAGACAAAATAACGCCAACATTTTCCTATTTACATGTTGTGATTTGTATAGTCACAGCGTGTACAAATAACAAGGTCACACGAGACACAGCCATCTTCTAACCGTATACATACTGGGAACTATATTCTCAGAAGGAGTGATTTGCTTGCAGCACCTGAGAAGCCCCTTGGTGAGGAGCAGAGTGTTGCGCAAATCACTCCGCAGAAGTAGCAGTGCTTCGCCTTCTGAGAATATAGTTCCCAGTATGTATACGGTAGATGGCTGTGTCTCATGTGACCTTGTTATTTGTACACGCTGTGACTATACAAATCACAACATGTAAATAGGAAAATGTTGGTGTTATTTTGTCTCTTATTGGGAGCAGTATGCTAGCTGGAGCCGTTTACCTCCAGTCTTTGTGCTAAGCTAGGCTAGCGGTGGGTGCGTCAGACAGAGTTACGGCACGCACGGAGATGAAAAGGGTGTGTATGGACTTATCTAACTCTGGGAGATACGGTGAGTAAGCTAAAGTCCCAAAAAGTCGGCGTGTTCCTTTAAGAGAATAAAATTAGCAGACTGAAAGTAATTTAAAAAGTTTGCAGGTTTTAAGGATTTGTAAGATTTAAGTAGTTATAAAAGCTTGAAGATTTTAAAGCCATGCAATCTGTAAGACAGACATATAGACCTTCATTGACATTCTTTCATATAGAAGTGCTACAAGCATGTTGTTAGTTGCTAACATGTTTTGACATTTATGCCATGCTTTTCAATTGATTAGAATGTTTTAACACTTCTAGAAGTTCTTAAGCATGGTTTAGCATTTTGTTAAGCCTCCAACATAATTAGGAATCTGTGGTTGGGCTATCCACCTTATTTTTCAACACAGAAGTAAGGCGTTTTCTGTGAATGTGCAAGATATATATAATATATAAAAGTGCAGTAAACTATAAAACTGCAACAAACCAGCGTGTTTATAATTAAGATACTTAATTAAAATAATATGGTAAGAAATATCAATTAGCATAACAGGCTGTTTTGTACAGCTAAAAATAAGTGGAGGCCAGACACATTCAAATGAATAATGGCCGTGCCCGCACTTACCTGAAAAACAAGATGGATAACCATAGACTAAAAAATTAAATATGGATGACGTGTCTCCACTACCTTCCATTGAATAAAGATAACATAATCCCAGAAATGGTGGGTGACATTGTGCGCCCAATTACAAAATTTGGAGCTGGAGTCTGCAGTAGTGATCCTGAGGTGGAGCCCGTGATATCAAGATCCCAACTTTAGTCCTGTTCCTGCAGACTCAATCACAAGCACAGCTGTCAATCATGGCTTAACCCTGTTTTTATAGCATCAAATAACTAAAACCAAACTTATTGGAGAAATAATCTTTGGAATAACATTATTTGAAGTGTAATTTGATTTTTTTTTAGCAAGGCTTACATCCCATCCGAATACATGTAAAGCCAGCCACCAGGGGGAGTCAAAATGTTTAGGCTTCACTTTAAGACATGTGTGGCACACTTGGCTATATTCTACAGCAAGGACTATTGACACCCATGTTTGGTGTAAAGTAGCTTAATGTAAATTTCTCTCCTCTTTGTAATGTTCAATTTCTGGAGCTTGCTTTCTTAAACTAGCTCTACCACGGCATCAACTTACACTAGTCGAACTTGTTTGCTTCTCTTTTCAGGCACGAGAGGAAGGCAAGGCTTTGTTAAGACAAATCTCTGCGGTGCGGGAGCAAGGAGAGCCTTCATCTACAGACTTGTCTTTACCCTGCGTCTTCAACCCTCTGTCCAACAACACCACTCCAGTCAGGAGAGTATCCCCACTCGACCTGTCGTCTATTACACCCTAACACCCCAGTCGCCAACGGGTCGGTTTTTCCACTTAGAAACGTCATTCAATTTTTATGCTTTGATGATCTTTATGTCCTGTATGCTACATTGTAAATAACTGCCTGTACAGACAAAAGTGGCCATTGTGTTAAATAAACTGCTAAAACATTGAAGGTTGAATGTTTTATTACAAAACTCACCCATTTCATTGAGATTATACAGTGTAGAGAAAACACTTAGACATTCAAAAGTGACAAACCATATACGAACATGACTAAACTTGTGCAAAAGAGCAGCCAACACAAGAATGTAGTGCTTAAATCTGTGCATTTGGCCACTTACAAACATAAGGGAAAAAAGTGATGCATATTTGGTGACAATAACACTGAATTCTTGAATCCTAACTCTCAAACCTTGCAAAAGATGAAGCAGCAACTACGAAATATTTAAAAATGAACTGAAAAACATGCGGAGATTTATTATACAGTTGGGAAACATTGAATGCAGGTTACTATTTGGAAGCATTACTTTTATCTTGGTATCTTGGATTTGGTTTGCATAATACATACTTGTACACATGTTAAAAAACAAAACAGTAAATGACAGTAGTCAATGACCATGTTTTTCTGCTATTTACAATGGAAAACCTATACAATGTTTTCAGAAAAAGAAAGAAAGAAAAGAATCAGTCATCAAAATAAGGCCCATTTATCCATCAACCTGATTATATTAAAAGACTTGTCTAAAAAACGTGAAGCTGTGTGTCCAGCTCTTAATACTTGACTCTGAGCTGGATGGGAGTGGACGGAGGAGAGGGCTGGCGTGAGCGCAACACGCGGGCGTAGGGCGTGTTAACATCGGGTCTCTGCCGGGCCTGTCGCGAGGGGGTCTTTGAGGGCGTGCGGGAGGGGAACAGTGAGCGGAAGAAGGGCCGTTTTTCAGGAGGATGGTTCTCCACATAAGCCACCGCTACCCCGCAGCCCCTCTTCTTGCAGGATCCGGGTGCCGTGGGGGCCTGAGGCGGCGGCTGAGCGCTCTGATACTGACCGAGCATCTCGTCTTTCTTACGCAGGTCTGCTTTGACCAGCTGCAGGCTGGTGTGCAGCTCCACCAGCAGTTGATCCTACAGACGCAGAAAACAGGGAGGAGAGGGCGGCGAACAGGGTTAGAGAGGCCAGAGGGCAAGGTGAGGTGGAAACTGGAATTACCTGCGGTTAATTCTTTTCAAATCACACCAATTCTGGTTAAAGTCAGGAGGTTTAGAACAAGAAACAGCATGTTAGGAAGGGAATTAAGAAGAAGTGATTTAGAGCAAGGGATGCATGTGAATCTTTTGCATAATTTTCATGTCATTGTTTGGATTTTGTTCTTAGTAGATATGACCAAAGTCTAAATTAGAGTGAAAGGGGTTAAAGAGAATATAGGAAGAAACAAAGAGGGAAAGATGTTGAATACTAGGGCTGGGTATTTAAAAAAACATCAATTTTAATCAATTCTCATTTTTATGAACCGATATTGATTCCTAAATATAAAGAATCAATCTTTTAGTCTATGCCGTCTTCAATTGATGAATGAACAGAACACTGTAGCGCACATCCCATCCAATAAACCACAATAGGCTTTGTGCAGTTTATTTTGAAATTAAAGTTTAAATTCTGTCCATTTTATTATGAAATTCAAACAAATACCATAAGTGTATTTATATATATATATATATATATTTCTGTTTTTTAATATTTAATGCATGTTTGAATAAATCAGTTTTTATGAAAGCCACCATTTAAATGGTTCGATTTCAAAAAACAAATTGGACTAGAAACATGCAATTATAAAGTTCCTTGTGCAATTTAAGTGTTTGTATACAAATCAGTCCATTTAAACCTTCAGTATTATAGTAATGTAGTCCCAACTCCCTGTAAAGCTTACAGCATTAGTTGAGATTTTTCTTTCCTTGAGGAAAATTGCCATGTACTGTACCTGATATCCAAATTAATCGAGTTCAATCGTAAGCTTGTGAATCGAAATCAAATCATGAAATTTGTGTCAATACCCAGCCCTATTGAATAGCTAAAAAACATTATTTTTCCCTTTTATTACAATCAGATTAATATAAGTGATATTAAATCACAGCTACATCATTTTGTTCAGGTGGTCTACTAGAACAGGTTTACAAGATTTATAAATGTACATTGTTGTAACACTGCAGATTGTTTAGATGCACATATAAATGCTAAATTACACATTAAAGGAAAGGTAGTCACAAAAGCATAATAGTCCCCTTTAAATGTAATGTTCAAACTCTGAATGTCGGGTGAATTTAGGTAAACGTGGCGTGACTGAAAGTGTGTTGTGTTCATTACCTGTTTGGCGAGTTTGCTGTCTGCTGAGGAGAGCGCGTGACGGAGTTTCTCTCCATCTGTGTTACGGCAGCACGCTCTTTCTCCCGACTGCAGCTTCACACCCAACATCTGAAGCTCCATCCGCAGCTGCTTCAGGTTCTACACACCAAACACACTCATTACACGGCACAAGTCTATTCCTCCACTGTTGACTATTTGCATTTGTTCTATCAAGCGCCTCCTGGAGGGACTTAGTCTACAACAAGAACACTTATTAGCTAGAAACATTTTCACCCAATGTATTATGAACGAACGTGAAATAATAAAAGTTATATTTATAAATGAACATCAGCCAAGATTAATAAATGCTTTAAAATGTTGTTCATTGTTCATGATACCTAATGCATTAAAGTTAACAAACTGAATCTTGTGCACTGATGAACTTTACATTTACTATAAAGTTAACAGGGTTAGGGCCCTATGAAATCTGTTTTTTCCCTAAATTCAGTATTGTCCGGTTTAATATTTCTGAATTCTGTTTTATACATTTAATAGAAATGTATTAAAAAACATTTCATTTGACAAGTGCTTTCCTATACAGTAGTAGCCTAATGTATTTCAACAGGTTTTAGTGAAGACATTTGAGTTTCTGTGCTGTATTTGACAGTAGTATCAGTTGAAATGCTGGTGAAGAGCAGCTCTGGAGATTAAGTTGACGTGGACTGTCCTTAGACAGTGAGACGGCAATCACAGAAAACACCACGAGCATCACGCATGCTTGAGTAAATGAAGAAGGCCAATCTGTGCCACTCTTTGACTCCATGGACCTGTTTACACCTGGTATTAGGATGAGTTTTGGTCGATCAGATCACAAGTAGACAAGGGACACATTCCAATTTACACAATGTTTTAATCTCTCTCTTTTGTCCACTTTCAACCACTTCTGTCCTGATTTCTTTGAGGGGAGGGTCTATGTATGATGGGTACATGTAAGAGCTTTTACAGATCTTTCAATCTAATGGACGAATTAAGCTCTAACAATTTACATATGAACATGACCAGAGACCTGGGCTACAGGAAAGAACAGTTTATGTAAATCTATCTAATATTGTGTTGGTCATACTATACAATTGGGGTGGGAGAAAAGATTCTTTCTCCAACGATTCTGAGCTTCGTTTTTAAGCGATGACGCTGCGTGCGTTTTCTGCTTGCTTCCAGTTATACACACACTCCGTAAAATAATCTTTCATAAAGTTCGGAACAGCTGAAGTAAATTACATGGACATTCGCAGGCTTCATTGCACAGGATATGCGATGCGAGAAACACGTGCTTTGATTGATGTTATGCTTGCAGAGTGTTCTCACCTGCCGGTATAATCTTTACAAATGCTTTACGAAGGCATCATGTATGTCTTTTGGAATGCATTGGGCTTATACATTTAAAAATATGAAACTCACTGACAAGAGGGCAGCTTTCAATTTCAAATGCTGACGTGCATTTTGTGAAGAGCGTCGATCGGGTCGTTTGAAATAAAGATGCCAATTAAACCTTTGTAATTGATATAGTACTAGACACAATGTTCTATGAAATACATAGGTCTACACTTTATTGGCTGAATAACTGCGCGAGGATGACGCACGAGCTCAGTCTGCAGATGAAAGTGGGAAATCCTTATTCACCTGAATGTTGAGCGCGTTATTAACTTTTGAATAAAAGCTGATGCGGGACAAAATGCCCGATTTCCCAATACGTTGAACTGAGCAATGACATTGTGCCATTTTATTAGGCTACTTTTAAACACATAGCTCAGTAATGTCAGTTTTATGTATTTGCTGAGAGGGGGCGGGATTTTTGTTGGGAAAGTCGGGGGAGAGACACACACTTCGATTAGACTGGATAAACATGTAGCATCTTAATTGTTAAGAAAATGAAACGAAATAAATGAATAAATCAAGCCTATATCATACAACACTCAGAAAAATGCGCATCCCTAGTTCCTCCGTCCATGGCCCATGACGCTACGATGAGCATTTAGGCTACTTTAAAAAAACGCGGGTCAGGAAGCGGGTCGGGTACAATATTTTCTTTCTTTTTTTTTGCGGTCCGAGTTGCGGGCGGGTTAGTTGAAAACGTCGGTCGGGTGCGGGTTGTTTATACATTGACCCGCGCATCACTGGTGTGAACGCAGCTTATCGGATCTCCCGCTGTCTATGATGTCATCAGTAATAAAAAAACAAAAATACAGCTTTTGAAAGGAAACCATATACGCTAGATAAACTCAAATTTGCACTTTATTGCGTGTAATGTTATTTACTAGCTTTTATGTTTTGAAGCTATATTAGCTACCGATATTAAAAATTCTTAACATGCAATAGTTTTAATAATTTAATTTAATGTGTAATTATTTTAAAAAGTACTTAAAAACTTGAATTATTAATCATCATCATCATCATCCGCCTATCCAGGGCCGGGTCGTGGGGCCAGCAGTCTAAACAGAGATGCCCACTTCCCTCTCCCTAGACACTTCCTCCAGCTCTTCCGGGGGAACACGAGGCATTCCCAGGCCAGCCGGGAGACAATCTCTTCCCTGGGGTCTCCATCCAGTGAGACACGCTCGGAACACCTCCCCAGGAAGGCGTCCAGGAGGCATCCGGAACAGATGCCCGAGCCACCTCAGATTTGGCTCCTCTCGATGTGGAGGAGCAGCGGCTCTACTCGGAGCTCCTCCCGAGTGACTGAGCTCCTCACCCTATCTCTAAGGGATCGCCCAGACACCCTGCGGAGAAAGCTCATTTCGGCCGCCTGTATCCGGGATTTTGTCCTTTCGGTCATGACGATAGGTGAGAGTAGGAACGTAAATTGACCAGTAATCATATTAATAAAACTTAGAAATACTTAAGAAAAAAGAAAAGTAGACCAAGAATCGTTTTGGAATTAGATTGTGACTCCCAGAATCCGAATCAGATTGTGAGGTGCCTAAAGATTCACATCCATACTATACAATGATTTATTACTTGTCTTTGTTGAATAATACAGAAGATAAAGATCATAAAATAAAAAACGCATAAGATTTTCCAAAATCGTTCAGCCCTACTTGGTGGCGAGTTAGGTTTCTTTTACTGCGCATGTGCGAAGAGCACCTTTTATGGGTTAGCGTGTTTTTCTTTTGGAGTTGTTCAGTCTGGCATCCTATGAGAGAGAGCGGCTGTGTAGAACGTGATGGAACAATAAAGAGTTTATTGTCTGATAATAGTTGTAGTTATTGAGTCAACATTGGTAGCAGAGGATGGCTGCTGCTGGGAATTACAAATCTAAAATCACCCACCGTTTCACGAGAAAACGGCCTATAAAAGTTGGAAAAATGAGATTGAAATTTGGAGACGTGTTACTGACCTGGACATAAATAAAAAAAACAAGCCTTGGCAGTTACTTTGTCACTATCGGGCAGAGCAAGGGACAGTGCTCTGGAAATTTCCGCTGAGGATTGGAGTGCTGACACCAAAATGCAAACACCCATAGCGAAATTGGACTGTGTTTTTAAAAGAAGAAAAAGACCAGCACTATGAGGCGTACACCGAGTTTGACCGGATCACTAGAGAGAGCGGGGTTTCTATGGTGGAATACATTGTCGAGTTCAAACAGGCTACGTAATTTCAAAATGGAGCTTCCCGATGCCGTACTAGCCTTTAAGCTACTCCATACTGCCTGTAAACTGTTAAAGATAAACAGTTAGCACTTCCAGCTTGCTCTAGCGTTTCTTTCACTGATATGAAATCAGCCTTGAAAATAATTTTTTGGGATAATGTTACTTCACCACGAGAGGGCGGCAATGCACTGCAAAACACAGATAGTGACACTGCCTATTACACGAGATACTCGGGGATACAAGTCAAACACTACACAACAACCCCAAGCCATAGCTCAAGGCACAAACCCCCTCGATATATATATGGAATAATAACGAAATGTGCAATTTGCCAAAGCACACATCACTGGGTAAAGGACTGTCCAAATAAAAAGGAACATGTAAGACTGACAAACGATGAAGGACTAAAAGATGACGTTGAAGAATGTAACCTCACTTTGTTTTCAAATGAATCTTTGTCTAACACAGAAATTTTCATAGTGGAGGCTTTAGGATCAGCTGTGATTGACACAGCCTGTACAAGAACAGTGTGTGGAGAAAAATGGCTTGAGGAGTGGTTAGCCACAAGTGGGCTGCCACAGAGTGAGTTACTGAAAAGAGATGACAAAGTGTAAGACCTTTCAGATTTGGTGATGGCAAGGTTGTTTATTCCACAAGGAAAGTTACCATTCCAGCAAGGATAGAACATACCAGATGCAAAATAGAGACAGAAGTTGTTCCTGCAGAAATACCGATGCTTTTAAGCAAGACTTCATTGAAAAGAGCAAGTGCAGTTCTGGACATTGCACATGACAAAGCAACGATGTTTAAACAACCGGTTAAACTTGAAGTAATATCTTCAGGACATTACTGTTTGAATTTGAGAGAAGACAGTCATCCAGATGAAAAGGAGACAAGTGAGAACAAGACACAAAATGAAAATGAAATTCTTGCTATGACAACAAAAGAAAAGAAGACAGTCCTATTGAAACTACACAGGCTTCAGCTGATGGACTGCAAAAATGACTACCGGTAGTCTGCTCGGGTAATCACGATGATGAAAGCAACACAATTCTCAAGAACAAGAACATTGTTAAAAACTGTAACGCCTGTGGTGGGTTTGCCTATAGCCTCAGCCTATATTGAGACTGTGGCTTTACATGAGGTTGAGCCTGGAGTATGGTATTTGCATGCTATTGACCATTTCACACGCTTCAGTGCAGGGAGTATCCCCACAAAGATCCCAAAAGAGATAGTGAAGCACTTTATTCACTGCTGGATAAGTGTTCATGGTCTCCCATGCAGACGGTTTAGTGATAATGGAAGTGAATTTAATAATGAAATACAAAATGAAGGACATGGCTGAAAAGTTCAACTTTGAAATTAAAACAATGGCAGCGTACAGTCCATGAAGCAATGGCCTTGTTGAAAGGCACAATATGACCCTAACTGAAATTTTGCTGAAACTGAAGAGGGACAACAACTGTGACTGGAAGACAGCTCTAGATTGGGCAGTAATGGCAAAGAACTCCATGCACAATGTGCGTAGTTAGTGTTTGGGCAGAACCCAAATCTTCCCTCACCGATAAGCTCTGGAAACAAGTATGAGTAGTTGGATAGCTAAACAAATCACCACACTACATGCAATGAGAACAGCATTCACAGAAGCCAAATGCTCAGAGAGAATTAGAAGAGCCCTTCGTAAGCAACTACGGCCCATTGATGACAGGTATGAAACGGGGGACAAAGTGTATTATAAAAGCGAGTAGATTGTAATGAGTGGAAAGGTCCAGGTGTGGTCATAGGCCAAGATAGTGTGGTTGTATTTGTCAGGCATGGTGGAACCTATGTTTAAGTGCATCAGTCTAGACTAAGGGCCTGTCCCAAATGGCACCCTAAGCACTCGCAGTCTTCCTCTGAGTCCGCACTTTCGTGACGTAACGCCGCTTTGACTGTGGAAGAAGTCTGCTGCGGAGCTCGCATCAGTGCGGGCTCGGCAAAAGTGCGCATCGAGGGCACAAATCGACCGCGAGCACCCTTTTGAGAGCTAAAATGACAAATGGAACACCCTACGGTCTCACGGTCACTGACTTAACGGACATGCGGCAGCCATTGTAAGTCCACAAGACCGAAAGTGCATATGAAGTGTGCCATGACCCACAAACAAAACTGGAGGAGACCGAAAGTGAAGAAATGAACACTCAAGACCTTCCCAAAGACTCACCTACATGTGCTCAGTCTCTAAACATGATCATGGCAGTCATATGTCAAAATAAATGGCAGCTAAACTCCATGGACATTAAAGGGTAACTAAACACTGAACCAACTTTTTTTAGTTAATGATCTGTAAGAATGGAGCTTCATAAATGCTGTTCATTGATTCGAGTACTTTTTTTAACATTTGAATATAAAGTGTTTTAATTTTCAAATATATGGTGTAAAAACGTCTGAGTGCTGCCCTCTTCAGGTTAAACGGAATCTCCTGAAGTAGGGGTACTCTCTGACGTAGGGTACTCTGTGACGCTACTCTGCCACGCCCTTGTGCGAGCCCCTGGTATAAAAGCATCTGGTTCCGTCAACATCTGAGTGAGTCAGGAGTGGGAAATTTATCAGGATAGCGTATTTTAGCATCTAGTTAGCATAGCATTTATATAGTTATTTAGATTATTTCGTGTAGCCTAGGTAGTTAATTAGCATAGTTGTTAGAAGCATAGTTAGTTAGTCGCATAGTATTGCATCAGTTAGGATAGTGTAGATTTTTAGCATTAGCTTTATCTGTGTTTAGTACAGTGGTTAGGCTGGTATAGGTGTAGTGTTGCCGGTTGCAACAGCACTGCTGGACTGTATAACTTTCCACCAGACTTGGAAATTAGGCGCCAGTGTTTGCATGCACTTGTGTGCCAAATGCTGCTCTTCCTGCATGGACTCCACAACCGCCGGCGCGTTTTGCTGGATATTTTTTTTCACATAGCGGCAAAATATGCTTAACGGAGGTCAATAGTAATAATAATCCACTCAGATACTGGCCCTATTCTCTCTTGCGCGGCTGCTTCGCTAGCATCATCGGATGCCGATCGCGATGCGGGAGTTAATGCGATGCTACACCGCAGTTTGAGCTAGCGGCTCGAATTGATATGGTTTTAGCTCTGTGTCCACAGACAATTCCTCCACTTCAGGGGAAGGTGGGGGAGAAAAGTCCTCGACTTTAAATGACCGCTCTGTTGCAAAGCTGCGTCACTCCAGTCACTCTCCATCTTAGCGAGTCTGACAGCAGCTTTCAATCACTGCGTCACTGCGGGTCTGTCAATCACCCGCTCAGCCCCGCCCTCGGTTCGTCCGTTGGGCTCTGCCCACTTTTCCAGCATTTTTCAAATATTGCCAGTGGGTGGAGTCAGGCTCTGACCAGGGGTTTAGTTACCCTTTAAAGCAGCCTTTTTACAAGGTGAAGACAAAGAGTTAACAAGAGATATTTACATTCGCCCACCACAAGAAGTGCAGAACAAAGGAACCATATGGAAGTTGAAAAAAATTGTTTATGGCCTAACAGATGCTTTTTTATTCTGGTATAACAGAGTGAAAGACACCATGCAACAACTGGGAGCTACAGTGTCAAAGGTAGATCCAGCTGTATTTTACTGGGTGGATGATTCCTGCAAGGTGATGGGGATTCTTGCGTCACATGTGGATGACTTTATTTGGGGTGGTACAGATGCATTCACCATAAATTTCATCCTCAGTTGAAAGCTGCCTTTCAAGTCGGATGGGAAGAACATGACAGTTTCAGCTACATTGGAATAATAGTACATTCTAAGGAGAATGAAATACAAGTACAACAAGGAACGTACATAAAAAACCCATCCCAGTGGACCCCACCAGAGCAACCCAAAGTGAAGCGTCATTGACAGACGTCGAGATGGACATGCTAAAATCAAAGATTGGACAAATATTGTGGGTCGCCAGGAAAAGCCGACCGGACATAATATATGACATATCCATGTTGGCATCTAACACAAAGCATGCTACCGTTCAGACCCTGCATTGTGCAAATAAACTTAACAGAAAACTGAAATCAGAAGAGGTCATTTTGAGGTTCCAGCACAGGGGAAAACAGTTCTGTTAAATTGGTGGTGTACAGTGATTCCTCAATGGGAAATCTTCCGGACAGTGGCACACAGGGTGGACATTTCATCGTGCTTATGGGGGAAAATGGAAAATTTTCACCTATATCTTGGCAGTCAAAACGGATCAGGAGAGTTGTATGGAGTACCTTAGCAGGAGAGACTTTGGCACTTGCAGATGGAGTTGACACTGCAGTTTTTCTCACTACACTATACTCTGAGATTACCACTGGCTCATGCATCAATGTGCCTATTGTGTGTGTAAAAGACAATCATTCCCTTCTCCATGCTCTCAAACCAAAATCTGTAAGCGAAAAGAGACTGCGCCTAGAAATCAGCAGTGTGAAGGAGCTTATACACTAACTATTCAGCAGATCTGGTTTTCAGCCACTAAAGAGCAGCTAAGCTAACTGCTTGACAAAAAAGGGTGCATCTGCACTTGGCCTTCTGAAAGCACTCAGCACAGGTGTTTGCTATTTTCGGCACTGAATGGATTTGACAATGATTTGCTAATGTTTTGTCAATGTCTAATAATTTAAACTGAAGCACTTAAGTTAACCTGTTATAATAATAATAAGTAATGCTATTCAAATTTAACAGTATTTTTTTTTTTTTTTAAGAAAAAAGTTAAGCTATGTTTCTTTTACTGCGCATGTGCAAGAGCACCTTTTATGGGTTAGCGTGTTTTTCTTTTGGAGTTGTTCAGTCTGGCATCCTATGACAGGGTTTCTGCAGGGTTTAGTCAATCAAATTTAAGACTTTTTAAGACCTTTTTATGACCATTATGATTAATTTATGACCTACACGAATTACGAAAAATAACTTTTATATTAGTCGATATAGATAATTATCACGATAAATGTCAAATCTTTATTTCTTTCAAGTTTAAAGGCATATTTTTGCTCCTAAGTGAAAGTTGTAGAGCGTTAATTGTCGTTTTAGACTAGGCCTACTCTTTATTGTCAGAACATATCATGACAAACACTTGCCAAACTTGTAGAACATTCAAACATTTGACATTAGGTCCTTAACAAAATAAATATCTTTGTTGGAAAACTAATTTCTTAGTTTCTGCATGTGCTAATGGGGTCAAGTCTTGAAACAGGTTTGTGTTGACTTTGATATCTTCATGAAATGTATGAAAAACAGTAGCCTAAATACATTATTAAAGGTGGGGTATGTAATTCTCTTTTTTGGCCATTTTTTCAAAATCACTTAAAATCCTATTCCTAACCCACGTACAGCCACTGAGTTAGAAGCACTGAAATCAAAATTAAGCAATTTAATCATCTGTGGAACGGGCAGGACTCGAAAAACTCCAGCCAATCATTTCCAAGACCACCTAGAATCATTGGACAGTAAGTGCGTCAATCAATCGGTTGTATTATCCCCCCTCTCCCCCCCCCCCCCCCCCCCCTCCTCCATGTTCTTTGAATGGGTGGAGTCAAAGGAAAGAAGGTAGGACCATTTGAGTTGTGTATTTTCAAAATCTGCCAGCCGTTTTACAAATCACATACCCCACCTTTAAATACTGTAATTATATTCCATTAGTCCTTTAATACATTGTCTACAATAATAATATAATACAATTCAATATGTAAATCCCACATGGTGCAGTTAATATTAATAGGCTAACGTTATAGTAAATCCATGGTAAATAATGGTAATTTGTAGACGGAAAAGCTTCTGACTGTATCGCTGCGCACAGTGTTTCTCCTGTTCGTCAGCACTGTTTCAACTGCCTTTAAACTGGTTTAAATCACTGAGACATTTGTGTTCTTCGCTGAATTCAAGCGTTCCTCACTGGATCTCGTGACCGAGAGCGATCAGAGTTAACGCGTCTGCTCTAGTGAGCTCGCGCTGCGCTGCCGTTTGGACTTTGAGCCGAGCAGATAAACGGTCCGTGTGGCGCGCGGTTCAAATGAGTTTTTCCATTCCGCTTTTGGCGCATTTTCAGGGGGGGGAAATGCAATGGTAGAACTAGTGGTGCACGATATATCGGCCGCCGATATAATATCGGCTGATATGGTCATTGTTTTACACATCGGTATCGTTCCGATGTCAAAATAGGGCCGATGTAAACAGGCCGATTATCATTCCTGTGTATTTGACGTGCGTGTGGGGGCGGGGATGTTTGTTTTTGCACGAGCGCATTTCAGCTGTGAACAGCGCTCCTGTGGCGCGTGCTTTACAGAGGGTGCACCCTTTATCACGTCTCTCGTCAGAGCGAGGGGAATAACTGATACTGTGGGAACCACTTTATATGTAGTGGTGCGTAGCCTACTTTATAGTGGGCACACGATCAACATTTGTTATATCTCCCGTGCTGGACGGAGCGAGGTTTGAACCCGTGTTTGTGTGTAGGGGCGTGCACTTCATTGTGGGCGCGCGAACTAGTCATTACACCGTGTCTTAACTACACGCGACGCCGCGACACGCGATAAAAGGTATTTTTTCCATGTTAATCAGAGTTTATGTCCACTCCTAACCAGCCGCGACACGCGACGATTCTATTTTAGAAACGGTTTCAATTTTTCTGCGACGTCGCGCTGGAACAAACACAACGTGTGGCAATGATAATCTCAGGCACTGTTTATGTGCTTTATTTCATGTTAACAGCGTGTCATGTGACTTTGAATATCATTTAGTGCTCCCAGCTTTGTAGATGTAAAAGCAACAATGTATAATTCACCTCAGATCTTGAAATTAAACAAATGGAAACAAGAACGTTCAAACTGAAGAAACAAATGTATTATTTGACAAAGATTGTTTTAGTAACTCAGTAGCCTATGTATTTGAATGCTGTTTAAATGTTGTAATATTTGTGAATTTGATTATGTAGCTACTTATCCATTTTCTTGCGATTGCCGTCAAGATTACTCTCTGGTGCTGTGCACTTGACTCGAGAGCCCGCCCACACGCTGTTCTGATTGGCTCTGGGTTTTGATTGATTTGTACGCAGCGTCGCAGCTAGAGTGGACAGACAAATTATTTGTGGCTGGATCTTATCGCATCGCGTCTGGTACACACAGGTAAAGGTGCCCAATATCAGTCATTTCTGAAAATAAATTACAAAAGTTAAAAAAAGTGTTTTGGAAAATAGCTCTTTATTTGATTATCATAAAAATGTGTTTTCTATACAGAGATATCGACATCGGTAAATATCTGTATCGGCCATAACAGCAATATTAATATCGGTTATCGTTATCGGCCACATTCACATCGGTGCATCACTAGGTAGAACCAATGAATGAACGTGCATATGAATTTAAGACGTGGCTAAATGTAATTTATGACCTTGTATGGAAAATCCGGACGTTTTTATGGCCTAAAATTCTTCTTATTAAATTGATGACATTTTATGACTCCGCGGAAACCCTGTATGAGAGGGAGACTGGCTGTGTTGAATGTGATGGAACAATAAAGAGTTTATTGTCTGATAACAGTTGTAGTTATTGAGTCAACACTTGGTATGTTTTTCGTGTTCAAACAAAACTTAGGTCTTCCGCCAAAGTTTAAATCCCATCTGGCTAGAGCACTTCCCATAATGTTTACGCAATAGGTCAGTTGTGGCCAACACATTCGACCACATGAGCATTTACACTACGAAAGCAATCTGGTCGAATGTATTTGACTCCCTCTGGAAGTGGTCAAAAGTGGACAAGCTCAAAACGTTTTAGACCTCGTACGTTTTTAGACCTGTATTTAGTGTTGCCCACTTGTTGTGATCCGATCGACCAAAACGCATCTTAATACCAGGTGCAAACAGGGCCAGAGACAAGCAGAACATATTAATAGTCAAACTAGTTCATTTCATGATTTGATTAGTTGTACAGCCCTGCTGTTGATTATTTCAGAATTTGCCAAATTCCTTGAGGTGCAGTCACATTATTAAAATTTTGCAGGGGAAAAAAAGGTCCATTGAGTGTAGCGATGCACAAAACACCACGTTGAAACCAAGCAGCTAGGCCAACATGGTGAATTTGAGTGGATGCCTTTTGAAATGACTGGATTTTTTTAATGCAAAGTTTTGCAGAATAAATTTGACTGCAAAACCATTGAAAACCTAAAAATGGAATTCACAACAACACATCACATCCAATGAGAAACACAAGCACTGACCCTCTGACCCTCCTCCAGTTTCCGCTCAGCTGTAGTTGTCAGGGAGCCTGTGATGGCCGTCAGTGGGAGGTTCTCCTGGAAACGCTTCAGTTCTAAAGAAGAGTGTGGATTCAGTAGTTGTAGAAAAGTGCAGTCAGGTAAACACATTTTTTTAACTATGGAAAAGTTTAGGTAACAGTTTAAAGACTGAATTTTACATGTCTAATGAAAAAAAAATTTGCGTTGGATTGTACTGTGAAGGGTCATAGCATTACATTGTCCTACTGCTAGTTTAATTGCTTCTATTGTTTCTCATTTGTAAGTCGCTTTGGATAAAAGCGTCTGCTAAATGAATAAATGTAAATGTAAAACTTACCAAGTGTTTTCAGGCGCAGTTCCGTTTGTTTCAGGTCCAGCTCAGCTTTGCACTGTTCCAGCTCGGCTTTACACTGCATGAGCTCCACGCTCTCATGATCCGATTCTCGTTTGTGTGTTGAAGCCAGGCGCCGTGAGCGCCGGGGACCGTTGACATCACTCATAGGTGAGAAAACAGGAGCTGGGCCAATATTGCCCTCTTCCTTTTCCTTAAGAGCAGCAGTAAGCTCTCTGATCTCATCATCTCGCTCCTTCAAGAAATTACCAAATCAAAACTATCAAGATCACATCTTTTAATCTGTCCTGTATCCATATATTATCAGCTTTGGAAAATAGTGTTCACTCTCAAAGTTGTATTTAAAAACAAATAAATAAAAGTTAATATAACTTTTTACAGCGGATGCTATTGAAAACACGGTCTATCCCTCACAGCCTAGCATTTATACCAGTCATGGTGCATCTCTGAATAAGGTCTATATTAATTTGATAATACTAGCAAACCTGATAACAGGGTATCTGCACATTTTTTAAAGTCAAATTTAAGGCTTTTTAAGACCTTTTTAAGACCTGAAGAAATAAAAATTAATACCGTACATTAGGGGTGTGCAATATTAACAAAAATATATCTCGATATTTTCAACGTTTTGTTGATAATAATTAGATGATATTTTACTGATTTTGTACTGGTACCATTAGGTTTGTTGTTGACAGCAGACTCACAAAGATATTCATATTTAACATATTCTATCTGTGCAGTGGTCAGTTCACAGTAGTGACTGAAATAAAACATTTTATTAAGGGGCAATATTTGCCACCTTACATTGATTTCCAGGGGCATTTTCACCTAAATATGGAAATTATTTCTAAACGTATTTAGAGGTATGCATCACCTTTTATGTCAAATTCTAACATTCAAATTAAATTCTATTAGAATAAGACCGTACCACTGTCAAATTAAATAATTAAATTAAAATCCATCCTTGCAGACACAGAAGCGGCATCCGAACTGGCATTACTATATTTACACTTCATTTGCAATTGCATAAATAAAGCTATTCAAGATTTAAATATGAAATTATTTATAATTTTAACATTTTAATTAAAGGGTACTTTAAATATGAAACTAAACCCGCCAATAGGTGGCAGTAAGTCACTGTCTTAATAAGCGAGTTGTTGGAGTCATTTATTCAACCGATTTGTTCAAACGGCCGATTCATTCATTGAATCAAATGATTCGTTCAAAACGCGGATTTCAGTTTTTAAAAAAAGAATCGCTGTCTGTTGGACTACAGTTTCATTATGAAATTCTCGTCGGCGAAATAAAGGAGGAAACAAACAATATTGACAATATAAAAAGTAACACACAATGTTAACTTTATTGTTAATTTAACTGTTGTATAAATTGTGCACAGGAAAACGGCACTCTTGCTCGTGATATTCTAATATAACAACATAATATGATATAAATATAATAAGACAAAAACTAATTTGGGGACATACCTATAACTGCACTGACACATCACGCAGTGAAAGCAAGCATGAGAGACAAACGCGATGTCAGCTCGAACTCGCGGTGCCTCGTACGTAGTTAAAACAATGATTACAATATCATCATAGTTCATAGACAATCCTAAACACAAAGAATGAACTATTGAACTGACATTTACTCGTTCTCTTATCCTCTCCTCTCGCGTGCAGGACGCAGGCTACGCTGCCGTAAATGACGCGAATTGTCACGTGAACAAGCAAATCCACAAAGATGGAATAATAAAAATAATACGTACGCTAATTAGATCGTTTTCATTTGGAAAGCATTTAGATATGTCGTCAAAGTGTCATCTAAAATTTAAGACCTTTCATAGGTAAAAATAAGACTTTTCATAAGTAAAAATAAGAATTTAAGACTTTTTAAGGCCTTAAATTTTAAATATCGAATTTAAGACTTTTTAATACTTTTTAAGGATCCGCGGGGACCCTGGATAATAATAAAAACAACATTAATAATAATTTAATACATTAGAGGGAAAACATGCCAATTATCGTATTGATATCGTCAAAGGCATCAGCCATATGCGATATCTCTGACTATCGTCAATACACGATACTATCGTCTACTGGCACAACCCTAAACCTTAAAATAATCATTTCATAAATTGTGTTATTATTATTAATAATAAATCGGATAAAATGGATGCTAATATCAGGTGTAAACAGGGTTTTGGTTGAATTGTCAGTGTAACTGCTCCCTTCACACCACTGACCTCTAGCTCTTGGCTGTAATAGTTCTTCAGGCTGCTCTTCAGGTTGTTAATTTTGTTCTCGCATCTCTTCTCCATCAGATCCCTCTCGCCCTCCAGTGTCTCGCTGCACGACAAGGGAGGAACTTAAAACATTGTATTTACAACTAAATAACTTTATATTGCATTACAGTACATATATACGCACTAGAGGTATAGATTCTTTCCCTTATCCATAGAAGCACTAGGTACCTGAAGTCATGCTGCATGCGGTTGATGACCTCCATCATCTCAGTGCAGACCTCCTCTCGAACCTTGGCCTCGAGTTCCTCTTTCTCCTGCCGTTGACGCAGCACCTCGCGCTTCAGAACATCGATGGCCTTTAGGAGCGCCTGCCCAACATAACCAAATCCAGCTGAATTATGAAATATTTCACTATCAGTAGGGTTTAAGAAGGATTTTTTTTATGCTTTCTTGTAAATAGGGTTTCTGAGACATTCACAAAGAAATAGAAAGTCATTCATCCAGTCATATAGGCTAGTCAACAGTCAGTGATTTTCTACACTTACTTTCTACAGAGAATGAAAACTCCAAACACATGAGACTAACTTAATGAAACACATGAAAATAACTTAATATGGGTTTCAAAGATTAATCAATGAAACCTGAGAGGTTAAAAGATCCAGAAAGGTCATGAAGGCATTGTAAAAAAACAAGAAAGTCTTTTACATTTTGGTTCCCTGGACTTTTAAAGGAGGGACAGAAAACTCATTAAAAATGTCTTAATTTGTGTTTCAAAGTCATACAGATTTGGAACAACATAAGGGTGAGTAAATTACAGAAATTAAATTTCTGGGTGAACTGTCCTTTTAGTTATCATTAACAATTACAATTATTATCTTAACCAATTTAAAATGGATTTACATCAGGATCAAACATGGTGATGTCTCCTTCCTCATCACTGTCCTCATCCTCCTCCAGTAAAGTGGTGTCGTTGTGATGAGTTGGCTGCTCGCGAAGCAGGGACAGGATGTACGCCACACGAGTCTTGCTGCACGGCCCATGTACCAGCTGAAATATGAAAGATATTTGTAAATGGACATTGTTTAAAAGCCGGTTGGTGTCCAGAAGAAGAAAGATAAAAACGTTTTTAAGAGCAAGAAGCATCTTTTCACCTGTGTGGCAATGGCAGAGAATTTGAGCGCTTGGAGCGTTTCATCGTAGGTGGAGGCGCAGGGGTTGATGTTGACCACCATGCAAGAGTGCCCGTGACCACAGAAGAAGCTCTGGAGGACCCTGGTTAGCTTGCTGTCTCTGAAAGGAACGACCAGCGGGGGACGAGACCTGTGGCAATGACAGAACAATGACATCAATAATGGCGGTTTTCCACTGCGTGGTACAACTCAGCTTGTTTTGCTTTTCCACTGCAGTTAAGTACCGCTTCAAAATGGCTGGTATATAGACTGATGTTATAGTTGCGCTGCCTCTACTGCCGTGACATCATCGTAAACGTGACAAACAAATGCACAAACACAGGAGCATATTGATGGAATGTTGTTCTTGATTCTCTGCATGTTTTTCACTGCAAGACAAAGTTTGTTTCTAACGGGTTTGGTGTCTTGGGTCGCAAATACAATGACGCTGGTAGTGACGATTCTGACAAATCAGTGATCTGCAGTGTTAGCACGTCACATGTTAGTATCGGTATGGCACGCTTGGAACCTCAATCGAGGTGGTACTATTTAAATGAGCCGTACCATGCAGTGGAAAAGCATTATAATGGTTTGGACAGTTGTTGGACAAGTAGTGTACCATCATGACTTTCATTTACACTGTGAAGCGTTTCACACTCACTTGTTGGTTTGATTGTGCCTCAGAGCACTGATGCAGCGTCCCAGTGTCAGCAAAGAGGTGTTGATGTTGTTTGCCTCTTTCATTCTCTCGCCATTCTGCTGGACTTTACAGCGCTCGGACCCCGCCAAATCGCACACAGAGAGCCTGCCGGAAGTAACAGAGAATTCCAAATTAAATCCTTTAGAGAACTGAACAGCCGACTATCTTTTAAATCATCAGAGTGATTCTAAAAGGTTCAGTTCAATACACCAATAAAATGCCTGATATTACAAAAATGCCTGTTATTACAAAAACAACAACAATCTCACTTATGAAGAAGCACACAGTTAATGTGGAAAGACTCACTCGCTGATTCTGGTCGGCTGTCCCAGCTCTGCTTGAGGCTTGACATGCAGAACACGGATGGTAAAGATACTGTGGCTAAAAATGTAAAGAAAATACACAACATGATTCAATTATTTTTAAATTTAATAAACTATAATTTTGTTTTATGTATTGCATACATAAATGGCTAAATGCATGTAAACTTGCATGCATGTAAAAAAATATTTATAATGAAAAGATTCTGATTGGGACAGAAGAGTAAAGCCACAATCACTAGACATTGGCCATTGCGAAATTTCTTCGGACACTGCAGCTGCAGCGGCTTTTTTACAAACATGAATTCAACACAACAAAAGACGCGTTTCCACCGCAGGAACTTTAGGGTGGTACTCTGTGTTTTGACCTTAGGAACCAGGGTCTGAAGTTCCGTGTAAAAAAATGTCCCCCTCTGAAAAGGTACTACCTCGTGAGCAGGGACTTTCTAAGTTCGGGAACTTTTGAGGGTGGGACTTGGGCGCTAAACATGCTGATTGCTTGAATTCACACTGCATTTTGATTGGTTGACTCCACACAGCATTTTATTTCAACCACCGTAAAAAAAAAAAAAAAAGACAGATGACAGAGTTCAGTCTTCTACTGGTCACTCGTCCTCACGTGATGCGAATTCACCAAACTTATTTGGAATGCAGCGAAATGCTACATTTTTCACCTGAGCTTGCGTTTCTGATTGTCTGTAGAGTGGTGTTTGAAGCACAGCTGACAGAAAAGTCACTTTCAAACCAAGCAGGTTTCTGCGGTTTAACCACTGTAAAAAAAAAATATGGATGTAGTGTCCGTGACGTCATCCGTAGGTTTATGAAGTGCATTTTTTAAGCCCAAAGTGGGCGGAGTCGGCCCGGATAACAGAAAATGGGCAAAGAGGCAAGATTAGCTGAGGTGACGTGACTGCTAACAGACAGCAGACAAACGGCTAGTAGTGACAGCAGCGGTAATCCACCTGTCACTCAAGTGACCACGCCCTTAATTATGCAGAACTTTAAGGCTTAATACAATTTAAACAGAGTTGTATTTAAAAAAAAAAAGTCACCCCCCTCACAGTTGTCATGAAGGGCAAAATTAGCTCTATAGACCAAAACCACTTTTTGCACCAGGCTGTAAAAAAACAATTCTGCTGTAAAGTTGGGCATTTTAACATGAGGTCTAAGATTGACTCTCTTTTGGAGCCTGTCTCTAGCGCCCAGTCGATGAATTGCAGTTTGTCACTTCCGTGTTGGATTTAAGAGAGACAGGAAGGTTGCCGCTCGGGTTTAACGTGATTAACTTACATGACCAACTTGGACCTGCTGTTTGGTGTGGGGAAATCCCGATTATTGCAAAATTCCCAATTGTGTAGATTCCTATTGAAAAGACTGGATTTTGCCCGAGAACATTTTCAGAACAGTAGCCTATATTTGACCGCACCTTAGTCGCAATGAAACATAGCGACATACTTTCTGAGGGTAACAGATCAGGGGCAGGGGGGAAATGGCCGGGACTTGGTTCTGTTTATCGGTTGTTGTTTGGATTTTGAGATGTGGGTTTGGCTCTCAAAGTTGAGGCAGATGAACGTGAGCATGCAGGAACAGGGTTTAAGAGGACTAAATGTTTGCAGAAGTCTTGCATAAAAAAGTAGAGAGAAGACTGTCATTAGCTATGTTTCTATCCAACCGTTGAAGGGATAACGCTGGGTGGAAACATCAAGATGCGCATACATTATAAAAATGCGTATTAAAAAGAACTGTATGCACTCAATTGATGCAAATACATTTTTTCATCCGATAAGACATGCACAAACTACGATGGAAACATGTTTACTTAATGAATCCCTTGATGCGCAACAAAAAACTCACATGACTTTGGTCCTCTGGTTAGTCCAGTTATCCAATCGTATCCTCATCATCACCAATTTCATTGCAGAATGATCAAACCAACATTTGAGCTTGCTGCGCAATGTCTGTCATCAGAATTATTTGGTATAATGTCTCCCAGAAGTGTCTCACATGATTGCGTTCCCCAACGCCAGTCATCCAATTCAAACATGACAGCGTTTATTGTATTTCATCTGCGTGCTCTAAGATGCAAATCATTTATGAGGTAGGAAAAAGATCCACAGTAGTTTCCCCGATTGCAGCAACACATTTTTATTAGATATTTTGCCCCAATTTTGTTCTGTTAAACACATGGGATGGCTTTATTTGCAAATGTTTTATGCGATATTCCAATTTTGCATGCAACTTTGGGTGGAAATGGCTATTTTCACTGATAGATCTAGTTGTGACATTATAATTAAACATTAGGTCAAAACTTATTTAAAAATGAAACCTATGGATGAATTGTTTACAATAAGATCAACAACATGCATTTAGACGAGAGTAGAGTGAATTTTTTACAGCATAACTGTTGCTCTTATGACGGTTTAATGGGTATGATGACATTAAGCAGGTACCTGCGGCTGGAGTTGTGGTTTAGGTGAGTCGTGGCAAAACTTTGGTTGCGTTGTCCAACTTTAAGCACTTTCCAGGCCTCTTCTGCACTTTGTACTTGAATCCAGGTCAGATCTAATGGAAGGACATGAATGATTCAATATAATTAAAATTGGAAATGGATATATATTTAAATCGGTTATTGAAAGTGGTCATTTCAGTGCTCCTCTGTGATTCTTACCCTTTACGTACGGGTTTCCATGTTTGTCATCGCTGAGGCGTAGCGTGGCTCTCTTGTGGGACTGAAGTGAAGGCAGAGTGTCCAGGAGGTCATAAAGAAATTCGTTGTAGATCTCATAAAATGAGACCCACACTGAGAAATGCACTCCCTCCTCAAGGTCCTCCCCACCACTGAGACCCAGGCCATTTGTCTCCAAAAAAATGCCATCTGAATCTGTAATACAACACACCTGCTTAGAAGAAAATCTCTAAAATTTTACCTTTGGATTAGGGTTGCTTGTGAAACTTCGCATTCGATATCCTGTCATTTCAATAGGAATCTATGCAATTGAGACTTAAGTGAGTGAAAAATTTCCCCATATATATTTTGCACCGGGGGTCACACAAATTCAGCATGCTGACCAACAGAAAGCTGCTTGGTTTAAAAGTGACTGCGAGCGGTGCTTCATGCAATCAAAAAATTGCCTTCTTTTGCCTGCAAAATTTCACTAATGTGACTGCACCTGATGTTAGTGATAACTACATGTAGCTCACAAATTAAAGCTGAAATGTGTCTTTCTTTCCCCAAACGGAACTACAATCTCTTTGTTTGAATGGCCTAACTTGTGAGTGCCTGGCAAATGGGACAAGTGTCTATTTCTGCAATTCTTTTCAGTATGAAGTAGCTCAGGGTGGAATGTCAGATAGTTCCTCACCCTCCAGCTGTGTTGCTATGTGACTGGTTGCTGAGAGTCCACCGACGCCACTGTCCCAGGACAAACCTGCACGCAGCCTAGACTGATGTCCACCTGTGCTTTCCTCCTGAACAAAAGAAAGACAATTCAAGACAACAAAAATTTGAAACTATTGAAAGACAAAAATTATTGTTCATTACTTTTTTTTTTTTTTTTTACAGAAACACTGAATGACCAATAATATCTCAAGAATCACCATCTTATAATTCTATTTAATATGACATCACATTTTCATACACGGTGGACAGATTTTATTTCTAATTGCCAAAGTTCATAAAAATGCTTTATTGACTGATGTCTTTTCACACACACTTTCCTTACAGCCTTTCATCACTTGCCGCTGTATACAAACGCTCTCGCTGACCAGTTCTCACAATGAGATTGTGTACCTTTTGTGTACCACACCTTTTATACAGACCCAGATTACAGACCTCTCATTAGCCAGCTGTACATACATATATCGGTGTTATTCAGAGAAACCTTGCAGCTAAAGCTATAATGCCGTAATCTTAAACTTTATATGATGGAATGCATTTAATAATTGTATGGATCATATAAAACAATGAATGCAAAATACATCAATATAATTAGTCGTGTTAGGATGAAATATAACTTCTTAACACGATTATAAGGCCGTACAGAAGTAGGCCAATTGCTTTTTGTGTACGTGTGGGTTCAGTTGTTCCTGTATTTTTTTCCTAAATTTAGAATAAATGGTCAATCGTGATTTGTTCTTAAAATCGTTCATAAGCAAAAATTGTGCTTATACAACGGATCGTTCTGGTCCTTGATTCTGATTGTTTGAGTTGTGTTCGAAGCCGTTGTAAATTACTCCACAAACATACACCTGTGACCGTATTACATTAGTATTACTGCGCAACTGCAGTTTGTGATTCTTTGTCGCTGGATGTGTTGCTTACCAACCTCTTTGGAACTGCATTGAACTACATGAATAAAATAAATATTAAAATGAATATTTTTAAGAAGTAACCGTTTTATAAAAGCAATAAGCCCAGAGAAGCTGTGTTTTTCAGTGGATTTAGAACAGCTAAGGGGGTTTTAGGTTGTGCGGCCTAACAACACCCGTTAGCTGTTCTAAATCCACTGTAGGGCTGCAACAACGAATCGATAAAATCGATAAAAATCGATTATTAAAATAGTTGGCAACGAATTTCATTATCGATTCGTTGTGTCGCGTGACACGGAGATGTAAAAAAAAAAAAGTGTGTAGCCTATATTCTGTGCTATTGTAAGCCCCACAAAAGGGACAAAAACATTATAAAGCATCATAAAGTTGTCGTGCACTATATTATATGTGTTCTGAAGCCATTATATAGTATAATGTGAGATAGAAATTAATATTTAAGTCATTAAATTCAAGATCACGTTCACTTTTCCCTCCGCTGCGGCTGTCAGTCATTCTCCATTCAGCATCAAACAGCGTCGCGTTCGGTACGACGAGTCAACAACACGATGAACAACTCTCTCCAAGATGATTCAATGTTACTATAATTATACTTGATCTGTAGATAAAGGTCTATGGTTTTGCATTAAACAACTTTATCTTGCTGGACTTTATTGCTGTACCTTAACTACTTTCTACCGGGTGTCTCTCACAACACTGCAGTAGAGTCAGAGCACTATAACTGTTCTTCACGCGCACTAACTGACATTTAAAACTGTTAAAAGAAAATGCTCAATAAACTGTTGCATAGATAGATAGATACTGTATAATACACTACGCATCAATATGTCTTTCCTTTGTGATTTGAACTTTTCAATGCGGACTCGACGCGCTGCGCGCTGTGACTCGTGTTGCTTCAAGCGCATCATTCTGCGCTCGGTAGTGATGGGTCGTTCGCGAATGAGCCGGATCTAAGAGCCGGCTCTTTTAGGTGAACGACGGGAGCTGGCTCGCATATCTGAAGAGCCGACTCTATTTAAAAATATATAGCCTATAGAAATTAAATAATTATGTAATAAAGAAATAATGAATTATTTTAATTTTATTTAAAACAATTGACTAATTCAAAGAAACACAACAAAATAATTAGGCTATCGGCCTAAAGGCGCACACACATTCGTTTCGACTGTCTGATCAGCCTCACACTCTGTTCCTGTCAATCAAACACGCAATGTCAACCAATTATACTGCATGAGGGAGGGCCGAGCACGCACGCACGCACGCACGCACGCACGCACACACACACACACTAGAGATGCGGATAAACCGCTGATAGGGCGGATGGCGTGACAAAAAACAATATTTTAATTCAATTTGGGCGGGTGGCGGTTAAACCAATCAAATGAAAAAAGTTTGCCACTAAGCAAACTTGCGAGCCAAGCTGTCAGGAGGAGGCCTAAACGTCTCGTAGATGAGACTGACTGGGTTATTTTGTTTCGATATTAGTTATATTTTAAAACAACCAGTCATATAGCCTACCACTTGTGGAACATTTAAAAGAGAGGCAGATTATGGATATGACTCAGAAATGACATCGGGCAATGGCAGCGCAAGATGTTCAGAAGAACGTAAGAGCTAACTTCTACAAGCTCAAAAACATCCACATAAAAAAAGAAGGTAGGCCTAGGCCTAAGAAAAATTGTCGGAAAACTTTGCACATTAATTAGATGTTCAAGGCAAGCAGGCAATTTTTCGGGTTGTTATGGACAATAAAAAATGTGAATATTCACGTTGCACTGTTGTGCGGTGGACTTTCAGGGAGTTAAAACGTTTATTTTTTAAAGAGCCGTTTGTGAGTCAAAAGAGCCGGCTCATTTCAGTGAGCTGAGTCAAATGAGCCGGCTCACGAAAAAGAGCCGGATTGCCCATCACTAGCGCTCGGGATGCGCATAAGCGCTTTGTGCCGCACTGTATTGGGGCCTTTCATATCATAATACAGTGACGCAATGAACGATTATTAATAGCCTTTCTAGTTCTGTACTATCATGTTGCTGCCTCATTAAACCGATGTGCTATACATTTAAAACATGTCTCAATTTTATAGTAGGCTATAAAATAATGAATCTTTTTTATTTGTGTTATCTTGTTTTTCATGAATGTATTTTACAACAATACAAAGAGCAATGTGTAACGTTTTACCAAATTTAGTGTTACACTTATTCTAATATTTGTTCCTCACTAAATGTTTTTTCATGTTCAGATTTAATACAATTATTGTGCACTTGTGATTTTTCTAAACTAAATTGTATGCTTAATTATCCACTATTCTAGTTTATAATAGCATTTATGGTCTTTTTTTTTTTATCGGATTGGTATTGGTATCGGTCGATACTCAGAATTTTTGGTATCGGATCGGTTCTGAAAAAATGGTATCGGTGCATCCCTATCAAGGAGCGACCCGTTTGTGCACTTTCTGAAGATTTTTTTGCACTGTGAATTTGCACTGTCAGTTCTGTTTTTGAATAAAGGGTTGTTGGGAATGAATGGTTTTTTTTATTTTATTTTTATCCGATTAATCGAAAAAATAATCGACAGATTAATCGATTATTAAAATAATCGTTAGTTGCAGCCCTAATCCACTGTAAAAGCTTCTCGGGGCTTATTGCTTTTTTAATGCATGCTTAGTGAATGAGAACCAATGCCTCTCTTTATGAATGGGCCATTGAATCATTGGTTCACCCGATTGATCGCTCAAAAACGAAACACTACCAACTGCATTCTACAGGCTACATCATGTACTGATTTTTTGCCCTGTATCATGTCACCAATGACCTTTGCAGGTCTAGGGCGGGTGCATTAAATATTTTATACGTGCTATTCTTCCAGAACTACTTAAATTAAAGTGTTAAATACACAGCTCTACTAAATGCACATCTCTAAGTATCGCTTAGAAAAAATTTTATTCAACTATTCTAATTATTTGTTACTCCTCTCTTTACCTCTTTCAGCAAAGCATCACGACGCATTTCCTCAGCACGGACCTCACCGGCGTCCAGCTTACGGACCTCCATGCTCAGTACGGGCTTGAGGTCCATGGCGGAGTACAGTCGCCCAGACAGCTTCAGGAATACAGACACTAACGCCCGCGGCAGAAGACCTGCCTCTCCACCTCCCCCTGTTGAATCACAGTAACACCAGTACTTGCATTACTTTAAGAAGCAATAACATTATCCAGTTTTACATAAATGTATGCACCAAACCAACATGCTGAAATCCAGAACAGTGTGTTATGACCATCTTACCCTGTATGGTGTAGGTTTTGCCCGAGTTGGTCACACCATAAGTATAGAGGAGGCGGTTTTCTCCACGCAGAACATCTCGTACCATCTCCCTTATGGTGTGATCATAAACCTCCTGCTGATTGGTTTGTGGTCCAAAAATCTGCACAAAGAATTTTTTTTTTACGTTGCTGCATCCAGGGTGAAACTTGTCAGTAAAAAGTCAGAGAACATTGTATTGGCCAGTGAAACTGGGGGAATGAATTAAAAAGTAACTAGGTGCACCTTTAGGTTTTTCAATGAAATGCTATATTTAAAGGGGTGGTTGATTGCGATTTCACTTTTTTCATTTTAAATAGTGTGTAATGTTGCTGTTGGTGCATGAACAGTATCTGCAAAGTTGCTGCGCTGAAAGTTCAACGTGAGCAGATATATTGTCTTTTAAAAATCAGGAAGTTTAATGCCTACAAAAACGACTCGAATGGGACTACAACGAGATACTTCCCGGGTTTTATACGTAGCTAACCCATACATTTACATCAACCCTCCCTCCGGAATATGCAAAAAATGGGGCGTGGCCATATTTCTGCGGCGTTGTGGAAGAGGAAGAATTATAGTGGAGAGCTGTAGCCATGCCGTCGAAAGTGTGTTATTTTCACCCAGCTGTCATGTCTTCTGTGTTCGGGCTTCCAATGGACGCTGTAGTTCGTCAACAATGGCTACAATTTCTGTTTTATTATGTTTCTGAAAATTACAATCGTAGCTCTCTGTGCTGCGCATTTTACGGAAGACAGCTTCCAGAATCTCCACGAATTCAATGCCGGATTAAACAAGAAACTGTGACTAAAACATGAAGCAGTTCCAACTTTAAACCCAGAGGCAGTCGTTGTTGGGCCACAACCTGTAAGTAAGACTTAATAATTTTAACTTTGCATGTATAATTTCAGACGTAGTTTTAGTTTTATCAGGGATGTAAACGAATGCCAGCGCTCGCGTTATAGCCACTTAATTATGCTATTTCGTGTGTCTATGACAAACGCGTACAAACATTTTGAACCTGCAATTTGTAATTATGTACTAATTTTGTAAATGTATTTTCCATGTGTACTTTATGAAGTAATTTTTCGATTTGATGAAGTACGTAAACCAATGCCAAAGCTGTTTGTTTATGTAGCCAGTTAGTTTGATGCTATTTTGTGTGCAAGACAAACGTGTATAAAGTAAAAAAAAAAAAAAAAAATGTAATCGCAACAGCAAACTTCAGCTGCGGTGTTACTCAGTCATTTATTCAGTTAAATGTTTAATCAGGAGAAACCCGTATCTCAAAAGCTAACAAGTTTCAGCAGTGGCATTTTCAAGTAACAGCGTATCGAAATTATGATATAATAATTGTAGAATAGAATAATAATAATAAAAAAAATGTACAATTCAGAAACGTTTTGTAAGAGCTGTGTTTGGGGAGGTTCTGCTTGACTCTCTTTATTGCCGCTTTCTGGGTCTGATTCTGACTCAAACTGTACGGCAGTATAGAAACCATTATTTACATTTGACCGGAGCACATGCAACTTTCGCCCGTAAAGGTGATGGGCGTGAAGTTTCCGGACAACGTGCACTGCGCAGTTTAGCCAACGTGCACTGCGCAGTTACGCACCGGCCCAACTAACCAATCTGAGCCCATTGCCTGTTTCTGAGGGAGTGGTTTCATAGAATCAGGAAGTCAACCGGTCGTTCAAATGACAGAGGAGAAATCAGCTTACAATAAAGGTGAAATTTATGAAAAATAAGGCTAAAAAAAAAAAAAAAAAAACGAAGACATGTTATATTGCACCCCATAAATACAATCATGCAAAGAAAAAAAGCAGTAAACCACCCCTTTAATGATTTCCTTAATAATGGATGCATTACCTTGGTAAAAGTAAACTTGTGCAGGCTTTGAGAGACGCCTCTCTCGGCACTCTTCATGTTGCGGGAGTCTTTTGGCGCTCTGAGAAGCAGACTGTCCTCAGATTGCACATTTACACAACCCTGAACAGCACAAACATTACAATAAAGATGTCATTGTTTGCCAACCAAGCCATTCCTTCCTTGAAAAAGTGTTTCACAAAAGTGTCAAATTCCTTTACCTGCTCATCTCCCCGCTCCTTCTCTGCCTCGGTAAGAGGACGGATCCGCACGAAAACCTTCAGCTTCTCTGATCCATCATCAGAGCTGCCTCTTCTACTGACATCACTCTTGATCTGGACAGGCTGCCAGTCACACAGATGAAAGACCCATTAACACAGAACTGAGGCATTATACACTAATAGGTTTTCGTTTGAAAACGCATCTTTTTCTCTTCAGTCCACACACTGAGTCCGTGTTTTTGTCAACAAAGACAGAGGATTATAAAAATGATCGTGCCAGAAGTGAGAACTTTATTATGTCTGCTCTATCGGGTTTCATCTCTTGAGCTTTTATTACATTTTATGCATGCGCAGTAAGGAGATTTAAGCATTTTCAGATGTTTTAGTGTGGATGATGAGCAACATTTGCAGAACAATTGATGCTTGTGGACGGGGTGCTTTTTGAAACGGTTTCAAAAGTATCCGGATTTATGTAGCCTGAATCTGAACAAAGCCTGAGGCGAGGAACCATTAAGCAAGCAGTTTGTGTAGACTGGAGGAAAAACACATTACTTACAGCGGTCCTTAATGAAAAGAATTACTGTGAGGGAGCCGCTTCTGGCAATGTGACAATCTGAGACATAGGAGTTGACTTAACAAACAGTAAGCATAAGCCCAGGGCAAGTAGGGAAAGCTGATTTAACAACACAGTATCATGTCCTATCATTTCTGCGATGTGGAAAACACAGAATCCAAACTTTGTGCCCAGTGTAGACAGCCTCAAGCTGCTGCAGCACGACTGACAACTGTCTCGTCCGGTGTTGACACGGTCAGCATGATTTCAAAAACAACACATTGCAGCTCCACATCGCCTCTTATTTAAGACAAACAAACTAAATGAATACCCTGCTAGTCAACTGGAGGAGATGCTTTCTTTGTATTTGATAAATCTGTGACGGGAGATGTTTAAAAAGTAGAGGGGACAATATCAAGCCAAGCAAAAAGTGGTGAGGACACGTGCCACCCATCTCACCAGCAAATTAAACCTATAATTACTAGTAGGTATTCCATTTTTAAATCGACTAACATTTACTCATTAGATTTTAGTACTTATTCCAATAGTAAAAAAAAAACATTCCATTGTTAGTGGTTATAAACTGACAAGTAGTCATTTGATATTGGTACCCATTTATTACTTGATGTCAATTCCAGTCATCATCACTAGTAACTAGTGATACACAAATTGTTGCACAACTTATTTGTACTTGTCATATGTATAATAACTAGTCAGAATGGCTACTGTAGTTTAATTACAAATCTTACTAGTAAAATTAAAATCGAACAGGTAATGATTGGTATAGATACTACGATCTAATAAATAAGTACTAAAATCTAACGATTAAGCCCCATATAACATTCACTGAGATTGTAAGCAGTAACAAATGAAGTTACTTGTCACTACTCAAATAAGTGCTTGCACAATACAAATTAAGTCACAAATAAAAACTAAAAAGTACTACCAAGAGAACAATAGATGTTAGGAAAATCTTAAGAATTATCCCCCGGTTTCACAGAAAAGGCTTAAGCCTAGTCCCAGGCTAAAATGCATGTTTGAGCTGTTTCAACTGAAAGCAACTTGCACTGGCATATCAATGCCATTGTTTTGTCTCAAGATAGACACCAGTAAAAAAAATTCCTAAGGCATGTTTCTAAAAGCTACTAATCCTGGCTGTGAAACCACACCTAAGTGTTCAAATGGCTTGCCACAAGATGTGATGAATCATTATGTTTTGCGCATCTGATTTCAAAGCATGTATACAATCCACGTTTCTAGTAACGTTATAGATAATAAATAACACTGAGTCAGCATGTGACAATCAACAAGTTACTGTCGACAAAAACATGACCAATTCTACCAGATTGTGCTACCAGCATCATATTCATGAGCTTTGAGGCTTTATTAACGTCTATAACTTCCCCTACCCTAAAAAAATGCAAACCGTGTTGGTAGCACAATCTGAGTTCGTCACAACACCTGGACCTGAGCCTGCAGATATAAAGACTAACGTTATTTGTCAGTCAGAGCATAAGTTTACGGTCTATCATAACGTTAACGTTACCTCTTTAGTGGGTGTTTGCGAATCTGCAGCAGGGGTTATGACGGAGATCTCTGGCAGAGGAGACACAAACCGTGGACATCTTATGAGAGCTCCAATATCAGCAGCTGTGGACTCAAACACAGCTCCACACTCTTCCTCATCGGACAGAACACCGTATGGAGACGCCAGAGCCATTATGACAGACCTACAAATGAAAACATGGACAATTCTACACTCAATAAACGGATACAATTTTACTGGCAGGACGTTTATGAATGGAAACCTAACGTTACTTATAAACAAGTCAATCGGCAAGCTAACTTAGCTGCACACTTCAGTTCAAAGACGCTGGTTTGTGCTAGTTGTTAAACAATTAACTTAGCATTATGACATGATTAAAACCAAAAGACGAGAATAGATGAGCAATAAACCGCATTTTGACAGGAAAGTAAAATGTATTTAACTGACCGGAAGCCTTGTTTGCTCTTTGCAGCTAGCATAGCATATTTGAAAAGACGTGTGCATTCTCACCTTTATTTATGATGTCCTCAAGAGGAAAATAAGATCCAAATGTGATTTAACAGTTATGTAAATGACTCCTATACAGTCAGCTAAGCTAAATATGTGTCTCGCAAATCAGAACATCTAACCTAAACACAGTTAACGTTAGACCTGTAACTAAACTAAACTCGTCTGTCCACCTGCATAGTGTATAGCTCTCCGACGGTTACTGAAACGACAACATATTCGAACGCCGCGGTCTGTCCGCTCCACCAATCACCGCACACCAGAGCACCTCCGCCCAATTAGACACGACGGAGGAAATACTTGGCTTTTGATTGGTCACCACCATGTCGGCACTTCCACTCCCGTGAAGGTGTTGCGTAATAGCATTTTTTTTTTTTTTGTTATATAACAATGTTATATCGTCCGTTAGGTGATCTGATATTCGCTACTGTAATGAAGATGAACGTAACTTTTAATAAGCAGTGGACATTCCCGACTTTAAACAGATCACCATTTAAATGGTTAGGGCGTTTGCATTGTGACTTCAGATATAAAAACACTGACTCGTTAATGTTTCCTCATTAAAATCTGTTGATTTTTCAATAGAAAGTGAGGGAATACTTTTTATGACGCCATAAACAATCCACACATTTATAATGATCCGTGATTGTACCCCTAAAATCATTTTGTACAAATTTCCTGAATGCAGATAGACCCCAAGCGGTGCTCAAGCACCAGCTCTTTTGGCAGATCTGACTAATAGTGCCCTTACATTATTGTTAAATTCTCAATGGTGATTCTGGGCATAGCCTACTGCTCAAAGTGTTTGTGTAGATTATGCATGTTTTTTTTTTGGTCGTATAGGCCTATGGGTCTACTCAAAGTTTGCACTGAGTTAAGAGTTTTGTTTTTGTAAAAAATAGTTAGTTTCATAATATTAATTAATTTATTCTTATTATTTTACCTTTACTTCTCCACTTGCATTTAATAAACAACCTTGGATGATATTTGTGAGTCCTGAGCCTTTCTACCAACTTCCCTATGGCTATTTAAGACAAATATTATTTAATATTGCTGAATCATCCTAAATGCATTAATTCATACCAACAATCAGTTTTTATATATATATATATATATATATATATATATATATATATATATATATATATATATATATATATATATATATATATATAGATTATATAGAGATAATACCAATGGTAGGCTATTTCAAGGCTTTTTAAAACTGTCAACATTTTCCCTTTTTTTTTTTGTTATTAAAATTTGATACATTTTCTATAGGCTAGGTCTATTACTGCTTTGGACAAGCACCCTGTGACGATCTAAATATAAACGTAAGCTGTGAAACTAAATGATTATATCGAAGGAGAAAAAAATAGATTTTTTTTCTAATCATAATTTCTATCTAATTTATTTAGCTATTGGTTCATTATTATATTTTTATGTGAAGAAGGTGCGATTTGTTCTGGCTTCAAGCTGGGTGAGATTTCAAGCTTTCAACTTACTGTTTTTGCCACTATACTGGCACATGCCAATGAAGACCGGATGTGCCAAATACGCATAGTGACATATGTGCCATATATGGGCTTCTGTGCGCCAGATGCCATCACTTAATGTTAAAACTGCTACTGTGTTTTTGGGGCATTATTCTGCAGCAACAATTTTTAACATTTTTGGTAGCATTTAATTTAGCATTACTCTTTAAGTTGGCTCTAATGCACAAGTTTTTGAAGATAAATCCTCCTCGTTTTTTTACTGTCCTCCTCCAGAAGGCAATTTTCTGGGACATCTCATGTCTCCTATGGCAGCAACCTCTATCTCTGTGGCACATTTTTTCTGAGTTTCTTCGACTCCGCTGTATTTTCGTACTTCTGAATCAGTCTTTCGACATATATCGCACTTTGTGCCAAGCCGTCTTCTTTCTCCTCTTTCACTCGGGGCACTGCGCCACTGCGTGGAGGAAACGGTGCCAAACTCCTGACTATAGAGTTGGGGATGAAGCCATCAGGAGCGATAGGCCAGTTAATTTTCGGTCGGGTTGGCAGTTTTATATCCGGCAGTTTGGTCGGTGGACGCGGAGGATGTGTTTCTTTCACCGTTTTCGCCGGCGTCAGGACCCCTGTCTTCTTTCTGCCGCAGGACCCCCGATCCGATCGCTGCCCGTTCGTCTGAGCCCTCTGTGCACATTGAGCCATCTTAACCGCCTTTTTGGAGCACCTGCTCACATCGGACTTCTTGCTTATGTCCGGTAATTTCGGTGGGCGTGAAGAGTTTTTTTCTCTCGCCATTGTAATCGTGATTCACGAGAGATAAGCACTTGAGGAGCAGCAAGTTAATATTCCCGAGCTGTAGTTCGTAGGCTAACGTTAACAAAATCGTCGCGAATTGTCTGCGAGCGAAATGCTAGTCCGTTAAAATCCGAGAATGTGAGCGTCATTACACAATCCAAAATGTTACATGTAGCCTACAATCTTTAAAAGTAAACAAATCGTTTAAAACACGAAGCTGCTCTGCTGCAGAACACAATGACCATTAAAATTATTTGGTGTCGGCCTATGCCACATACACCAAATGTGTAGGCCTATGTATTACGCAATTATCGTATTAACGATAATTTATCGTTAATAAAAGTAACGACCTTTTGCAAAAATGAATTAGGCTATAGGCCTATATTGGTCTATGTTTGCTTGGCCTACATATATTAGGCCTAAGTCTTCCCAGCTTTCTATACTGTCAAAAATAAGAGATGAGTTGTTTCCCAAATTATGCACTGTAGCCTACTTATGCACTATGTAGGTTATATTTAATTTTATATGGTTATTTTGTCATTTAACATTGGAGTCTCTGATTGTGTGAACATGCACTACTCGCACTCTTTATACTACAAAACGTCAGAATAGTGTACGTGAAATACAGGTGTGTAATGTGAAAGACTGCTCAGCCTCAGCCAGAGAAGGGAGTATCAGAGATAAAAGAAACATCAAGACAAAAAAAGTTAGAAAAAAAAAGAACTGAGCAGTTGTTTGCTTAGCCTACTAAGGGTGCGTCTCGGTCAGCTTCCTAGTTCAGTAGATCATGAGTCAGTCATTTTAAGGGCGGTCTCTCACAAAATCCTATCAGTGTTCTGAAATGTTTGCTCCCTAAAAAGTCCCACAATGCACCGTGAAAACCAAGGAGCATCAATGCTCACTATGTCTGCATCCAAAATTGCATACTTCCCTTCTATATATAGTAAAAATAATAATAAACAATCTTTCATTTTCCTTGAATCCCTCCCTCGTCTGGCTTATAAGCAGTGTCTGAAACTTTGTATTTTGAGCACTTCTTGCTTAGTTTGCCTTTTCATGATGACACTTGCTGTATTCCTCATTTCATTTGTAAGTCGCTTTGGATAAAGGCGTCTGCTAAACGACTAAATGTAATGTAAATGTAATGCAGTAGACAAAAAACAGTATGTGACAAAAGAAGTAGGCTATGTCCGAATTCACATTACTCAAAAAAGAGCTTGTTCCAGCGAGATTCTGAAGTGTGCATACGATGGACACTTTACTATCCCATGAGGCCACAGGAGAGGATTTATGAATGGCATTGAAGCTACACTGATGCTAGTAGGTCACATGATAATGACATCATGGCACATGTAGTATGTCCAGATTACATTCTACTCACATTCATATAGAACATACTTTTTTAACAGTAGTGAAGTAATCACTTAACTCAAAATAAGCACCTACTCAAGAGAGTATGAGATTTTGGACGCAGCCTATGTTCCCTTAACGGAAGTTCTGGAGTGCAAAACATAAATCACGTCAGCTAACTCACTACACATAATGACACGCAATAGATGTTTAAAAAATCTGTCAACGTCCAGTTTGACCAACAGTTCTTTAATTATCTAGGCTGATAAATAAAGGCTAAATAAAAATGATAATCCCAGAAATCCCCATCATCATTCGAAGAGAGACAACGGACTGTAAGGATATTAATATTCTTTATTATGCATGTCGCATTGCCAGTGAGTGATAATATCAGAGACAAACATGAGTCAAAAAAACTAAGTTTAAGTTAATTACCATCAGCCCTTTTGGATCGAAATGGTTCACTTTATTATTATTCCACAGCATGGAGAAAGAATCTGTGGGACAAATGCAAGAGACAAGTGTTTGGGACATGTGTATGACTCCAGTCCTAAGTCTGATTGGTGTCTTGGGGGGCTCCATAAAAGGAGAGTGTATTAGGAGTCAAACAGGCTCCTGGGAAGAGAAGAAACGCCACAGTGTCAATACAGAAGAGCTGAAGAACACCATCATCGTGAGAGACAGAGGATGAGTGTGGAGAAATGAGAGTTTGGGAGGTATTGCTGTAGTTTGGAAAGTTACGGTTTCATTACAGAGACAGGTGAGTTTGCTGGGCCAAACCTCTAACCTCACAGTGTTTGTTGGACTTTGGAACTACAATAAGTTTTAGATGCTTTGGTTACTTTAAAATAATGTGAATGTCTTATTTTATTTCTCTTTTCCCAGATCGTCTGTATTTCTTGGGCCGGATCAGGCTGGTGAGTGAGATATTCTGTCCTCGGCTAAACTTAGTCTCGACAATAGTCACTGTCATGATGGTGTACAATTACAACACAGTGAGCAGTTGGTGTGATAACTTGAAGGAACTATATATAGATTCATGTAGTGACCACAGTGCTGACAAGAAGGTTAATATAGTATACAAAAACAAACTTGAATCGTGCAAAAGCTATAACGCAAAGGGCTGATATTTACAGAAGCCCCAATGGATACTAAAATGAGTCTTGAATTAAAATATTGTTTTATATTATACATCTAAATTATTATTTAGATTGTTTTCGTCTCAGATCCATGAGCCCCTTCTTTTCATGTTGCCATGGGCAACTACAACGCCGCACTTACAGCTGGTAAGACATCTGATTCTCTGTTCCTTCCTTTATCTACCAAATACACAAGAGTCCTGATGTATTTTAACTGCATTTTAAACTTTAAACATAGATTTTTTTTGCATTCATTTTATTTCACACATTTTGCATCTCGTCATCCCAGATATTGAAGATTTCAAGTCCATTGTGTCGACTCTAGAGAACCAGCGTATTCTCTCTGAACACAACAGACTGGAGAACACACTCTCAGTTAATGTCAGTAAGTGAATTATTAGATATTAAATTACTGCATGAACAAGACGTGGCAATTGAGTTATCATAAATTTGAGATTATAGGGAAAATAATCAGTATTAAGTAAAGATTACATAAAGGTGTGTATTTACCAATGGCAAACAAACCTCTTGAGGTCCACATAAGATCATTTCACTCACTGTTACTCCTGGGAATGTGTAGACAGAATGTTTGTCACGTTTTGACGGACAGAGTCTGTGTCAGGATGTCCTTGAGTTATATTTATCTTTTCAGTGTACAGCTCAGTACATTGCAATGACTAAGTGTACAACAGTGGTTTTTAGAGTGGCGTGAGGCACTGAGGCATTTAACAACAACTTTTGCATTCTCTCGCAAAAATGATTGCTTTCCTCCGAGAAGCTTTGCATATCGCAAAGGTTTTGTAAGCGAACGCAAAGTGTCTCGGGCAAAGTTTGAAACGCAAAGTTTCTTGGGCTAACGCAAAGTTTCTCTGGGGAACACAAAGTTTCTTGGGCTAATGCAAAGTTTCTCCGGGGAACACAAAGATTGCAAAGGTTTTGCGAGTGAACGCAAAGTTTCTCCGGGGAACGCAAAGTTTCTTGGGCTAACGCGAAGTTTCTCCGTGGAACGCAAAGAATGTAAAGGTTTTGTTAGCAAACGCAAAGTTTCTCGGGGAAACAAAGGTTTTGCGAGTGAACGCAAAGTTTCTCCGTGGAACGCAAAGAATGCAAAGGTTTTGTTAGCGAACGCAAAGTTTCTCGGGGAAACAAAGGTTTTGCGAGTGAACGCAAAGTTTCTCCGGGGAACGCAAAGTTTCTTGGGCTAACGCGAAGTTTCTCCGTGAAACGCAAAGAATGTAAAGGTTTTGTTAGCAAACGCAAAGTTTCTCGGGGAAACAAAGGTTTTGCGAGGGAACGCAAAGTTTCTCTGAGAAACTTAAAGGTTTTGCGAGTGAACGCAAAGTTTCTCCGGGGAACGCAAAGTTTCTTGGGCTAACGCAAAGTTTCTCCGTGGAACGCAAAGAATGCAAAGGTTTTGTTAGCGAACACAATGTTTCTCGGGGAAACATAAAGGTTTTGCGAGGGAACGCAAAGTTACTCCGGGGAAAGCAAAGGTTTTGCTAGCGAACTTTCTCAGGAAAATGCAGAGGTTTTGGGAGTGAATGCAAAGTTTCTCAGGGTAAGCGCAAAGAATGCAAAGGTTTAGCGAGAATTGCACACATAGACCAGTTCTTAGTCATGTAACTTACACTGAAAACTGGGACCCACAGCGCTTGATCATTGGATTTACGCAAATCCTTTCACTTAAAGAAGTGTTTTCTCAACTTTGCATATCTAATCATCCTTCCGAACACATTAATTATTATTTGAGTTATCACTCAGTGAGTTATTTATTTAAGCATAACTGTCTTTGGAAGGCTTTTGTCTTTCAAACACATTAAAATGTACAATTTCAAGTAATTTCACTTTTACATTCATTGCAGGGATTCCCCAGATTTGTCGTTAGCTGAACTTCTTCAACCTAATATATTTACTTAAAGTAGTAAACCCTTAGATTTTAAGTTAATAAGTTAAATCAATACTAAACTTAACTCAATAATAATAAAATAAAGCTAATGGTTCTCTGATGTCTGTTAATGATAACATGATATGCAGGTAAACAAATATTTTTTAAACTTTTCAGGAAATGTTTTATTTTGATCGTTTTTTATTGAAAATTATTTATTTTAAGCTTTCATTCATGAACCCCTGCAGTTCCATCACAAAGTCTAGGAAACCCTGATATAATGTAATATTTAATGCACTTCATATTGTTGATAACAAAGAATGGTTATATTGGTTAATGGTTAATATTCTCTTTCTCTTTGTATTTTTATATCAATATGGTTCAAGATTATCCTATTCAAATCAATGTGATAAACGAGTCAGGTCAAAAGTAATCTAAAAGTAATCAAAAAGTAGTCTCAATACATTAGATTACATTACTAACTACAGTTTTTGTCATGTAATTTGGAATCAGTAACTGACTACAATTTGTATCTACTGAATATTATCAAGATCAAAAACAAGAACTCACACAGGGAATGTTTTTATATCGAAGAGAGTTTGATACTTAAATCAGTTTCTATGGACAGTCTGTGTTTATAGGCTATTTGTTATTCATGCTAAGGGATAAGCTTTTCTGCAAATTGTGTTGTGTTTGAAGGATGAAACCATTAGAGATAAGATAAAACTGAAGTTTAGAGAATAACATCTAATCCTTTATGAAGATATTAAGTGTGTTGTACTTATTAGTGTTCCCTTTACAGGAACAAGCAGGACAGGAAATGAATGAAGTGAATCAGGAACCAGACTTGCTGGCCCTCAAGTTTCTTTATAGTAACACAGATGAACCCAAAGACACAAAAGTAAGTTTGTTACAAAAAACCTGTCTGAATGCTGTTTTTTTTTTTTTTTTTGTGAGTGTGTAGATTTTCCTTACCAAGTGGTTCCCAAAGTTTTTTGTCAGCCAAACCCCTCAGAAGTAAAATATTGAAGTACCCCATAATTTTGCAAGTAAACAAATACAATATCTAATCTTTCGTAAGTGTTTCATTTTGATTGCCATATATGGCTGGCATGTCTGTGATATGACATTTCGGTTCATATGAAAATGTCTCATATTGCAATTTGTTTTTTCGTTTCAACTGTGTGTTAAACTCAGAGCTTGCAGAGATGCAGAGTTTGTGAGAAGCAGCATTTACTGTGAACCGTTCCCCTCTGAAAACATGATATTATAATCCACATGCGTGTAAATGAACACAGTGCCGTTCTTCACTCATGAAACATGAGTTCAATCTAAATCGCAGCCTTTGATTTGATAATTGTGATGCTAACCGCTATTCTACATTTTGAAGTTTTTATACATTTTGATTAATTGTATAGCCTCATTTGTATATTTTAGTGTTACATTCAATTGAATTAATAATAACTTTGCGAATCCCCATTTGGGAAGCCCTGCCTTATCCTTTTCAAAAAAAAAAAGGAAATGTGTAGATTAAAAAAATCTTAAGCTTTCAAAACTGTATTTTTTAGTGCTCAGTGCTCATCTTCAGGGCCCCTATGGGGCTTTTTGGGGCTCCTGGCATGTGTGAGGGCCCTAGAGGACAAACTGCTCACAACTGAAATGATTAGGATTGTCCCTTTAATTTCTTTTAGGAACCTGTCAGCAACTGTACCTCTGCTCCTGCACCGGCAGTTTCCTCCTCTTCATCTTCTGGCACAACAAGCACAATCTCGCTCCCTGCGTATCTCTCGGCATTATTAGCAGCTAAACCCCGACCGGCCCTTCAGGGCCCCGCCACCCTGGAGCAGATGAGAGCAGAGCTCCGAGATCTTCGAGATGAACTGGACACGCTGAGGACTCAGCAGAAGTTAGTGCGATATGAATGCATGTAAACTAAATAAAAATGTTTCCTATCCTTATATTTCTGTAAATGTAATGGCACTGTGTTTCAGAAAAGAAATCAAACTGCTCATGAACGAACTGGATGAAGAAAAGAAGATGCGTTTGTCACTGCAAGTAAGCATGAAGACGAGTCAAGAGCCTCTAGATGTTAACTCTTTATACACAATTTCACTCATTCCCATAGAACTTATTTAATTGTTATGCTTTTTTACATTTTGAATAATCTTTAGTGTGTTATGTTGCCGTTTGAGCATGAAAAAGGTCTGCAAAGTTATAAAGCACAGTCACTCCAAAGCGAGATATGCTCTATATCTGTGCGCACTGTTTCTGAACTCCCCGAAACGCCACGACTGCAGTCTTGAGTTTGCTTCCGGGAAAAAACACGTCATAATATTCCGTAATTCTGACTAAGGCATACGTAAAATAAAGGGACGAGGCCTGGTTGAATTGTGTAAGTAATGTGTTGAAACTCACTGTTATGTTAAAGGGTGTAACATTTCCCAAACACGCTCAAAGCAGTTGACCAATCACAACACACTGGTCCAGCCGATCAATCAGAGCACACTGCGCTTTTCAGAAGGAGGGGCTTCATAGAGACAGGAACTAAACTGAGCGTTATGTGAAACATTGTTTTTTTTTTCATTCAAACATGAAAACCTATTCTAGTAGACCAGAGCATAATAGGTCCTCTAACATGAAGATGTGTGATAATTTGACAGTATATATCACTGACCCTCTCACTTGTGCTCGATTTCATTTCAGATTGAAGTAGAACGCCTTAAGAAACACATGTCCAAGTGAGCCAATTCTGAGGTATCCATCACCTGATCAAACCACAGATACGCCACCGTGAGTCGAAAAGAGTGGAAGCGAAAAACTTTCGGACGGACTCTTGGGAATTTGTATCAAGATTCATTGTGAAAATATTTTGTGCTGCTACATGGGTAATATAAAAGAATGTTTTGGGGGAAGATGACATCAGTCTATATAGTTTCAATCAAATTCATTTAAAGGATAATTCCGGTATTTAACACCTTGAGTCTATATTGTAGTTTGTTTTGGATGAACAAGAGTGGTGGACAACATTTTTTTGACAATGGTTCCTCTCTCGAGTTTTTGACTGTAAAAGAATTGGCCTTGGACCCATTTAACATTGGAGTCAATGGAAATGGGAATTTATTCTTGTGATTGTAAAACTGAATATTGATCCTTCAGAAATCATTCTAATATGCTGATTTGCTGCTCAAGAATAATTTCTTATTATTATCAATGTTGAAAAATATTTTTGTGGAAACATGATGTTTTTTTCAGGATTCTTTGATAAATGGAAAGTAAAAAAACAGGACTTTTTGTAACAATGAAAACAAATATTGATTTGATCAATTAAAAACAAAAAACTTCTTACTGACCTCGAACATTTGAACGGTAATATATAATGGAATGTATTAACTTTCCTATTATATTCAATTACATTGTACATTTTGTATATGCGGTGAGCAGAAAGTGAAGCATATATGATGTAAAAAAAGTGGTCCTGCAAGAAAAAGAATGGGAACCACAGCCCTAGATTTTAAGTTAAAACACAGACAGTAATACCATACAAAAACAAGAAACATATTTATTTACATTACATAAAAACAAACAGGCGTAGCTGGACCTTCATGAAGAAAACGCAACAATAGTCAGTAAATGATCATTCTGACGGGACAAGCCGTCAAAGACAACATGTTGACAAGAAAAACAACTTTAGATCATTTTTAGTTAAAAACTACAAATGACAGCTATGCCGAGGCAGGGGTCACAGTCTTGAGTCGGGAATGTCCTTGCTTGGGAGAGTCTGGATCAAAAGTTCGAGTCTTCACAAGGAATCGGTCTGAACGTCACATCTTTATTTTTCTCCAGCAGAATATCATAGCGACACAGAGGCCTGTTGAAAAGCAAAGGCAGAGTTTAATGTGACATTTAGTTCAATGAAACCATAAGACTATCCTTTGCTTTGTGGCTATCAATTGTACACTGGTCTTGGTTTCTATTCTGTTTGAGATGCGTGTTGACAAGCATGAATTTAATCTTTACGTCATGAAGATTTCATGTGAAGGAAACTGCTCTGTTTTGAGAGTATTGCTGATTTCATTCTTATTGGAAACGAGCGTTTGAATCTAGCCTGTGACATTTCCTAATCCCATGTTTGACGGCAGAGACGAACAATATATAATATTATTTTATGATACCTTTTCCAGGATTCTTTGATGAAAAAAAAGTTAAAATAATGAAAAGCATTTATATAAAATAGAAATCTTTTGTAATAATATACATCACCGGTCAAAAGTTTGGAGTCTGTAATTTTCTTTCTTTTTTTTGTTGCAAGAAATTAATACTTTTATTCAGCAAGGATGTGTTAAATTGATCAAAAATGATAGGAACGATTTATTGTTAGAAAAGATTTTTAAAAAACTTGAATCAATAATGAATCCTGAAAAAAGTATCACAAGTTCCCAAAAAATATTAAGCAGCCCAACAGCTTCCAACATTGATAACAACTGAGTATCAAATCATTTATGAAGGATCATGTGACACTGAAGACTGGAGTAATGATGCTGAAAATTCAGATTTGATCACAGAAATAAATTATATTTTAGTGTATTAAAATTGAAAAACATTATTTTAAATTGTAATAATATTTCACAATATTACGTTTTTTTCTTTCTGTATTTTGGATCAAATAAAGGCAGCCTTGATGAGCATAAGAGACTTCTTTCAAAAACATTACAAATATTTGCGTTTCAAAACTTTTGATCGATACTACACGTATGTGTATATATAATATATATATTATACAGGTGCTTCATAATTAAAAAAAATTTAATACTTCAAAATTCCATTTGAATTATTTTAATGAAGTAAACATATATAAACATACAATCTAAAGAACCCTTTTCCACTATAAATAACCTTTTGTGCAATGGAAATGATCCATGGATGAAACCATGCCAATAAATAACCTTTATTATTGTTTTTTTTTTTAATGATGATTTATGATACACAAAGGGTGAAAAAAAGAGAACTAAATAAATAATAAAAAAGACAACAAAAAGGTAATGATGGAAGTAGTAAAAAAAAAAAAAAAAAAAATACAGTGGAAAACTGAAATATACTAAGACAGAAACAAATAGTACACTTGGTAGTATGTGCGTTTAGAACTGAATTCTAAATATAAATCCGGGTGAAGATGTATAATGAAATCTACTAGCTGGAATGAAAAGGGTTAATCAGCCAAATTAAGAGTCTTAAATTTGAAGAGTGTGCAAACGTTTGAGAACACACCTGAGGTTGTTCTGTAGAGGAGTCAGGCGAATGCTCAGCAGCCGTAGTTTCGTACGTGGCCGGAGTCCTTTTGCTGGACAGAACTTCAGTGTGATCTCTTTTACAGGCTGGATGTCTCGGTCAAACTGAGCAAGAAGACTGGTCTCCACATACTTCTCAAACGTTATGGATTTACTAGAAAAAAAAAGGATGAGAAACATTAGCATAAACCCAAATAATGAATCTGATCATGAAAATGAAGGAGAAATTCGACTTTCATGGACTTACTGGTTGAGCTCAACTTGTGTCTCTTCCTTTCCGTTGTGTAGTTTAATTGTTAAATATCCCCAATGCAATTTCTGGTTCCATGTGACAATATCAACCTTATAACCGAACTCTGATGGAGTCAAAGATTAAATAATGAGTGTTTTTACAGAACAGCTGAAATGCAAAACTAGAAACAGCATTTTTAAAATACTACACTACCAGTCAAAGGTTACAAATAATAATGACCATTTTTTAACGGACTGTCATGTTTGTGTTATGTTTCCATAGCTTCATTACCCGGTTTCTGTTTCGGATTCAGTCACTTTCACTTTCCATTTTACTCATGTATGCAATGATGGTGTGCGTGTTTGTTTAGACTACGTGTTCGTGATTGAGTTAAATAAAACTTTTGTGCACATTCATGCGATTTTTGATTCTAGTCCCTGCTTTCTAGACAAAGACCCTTTAGCGATGCGATAAAAGCTACATGCTAAGAAAGAGATATTTTTCTGTGGTCACGAAACATTTCATAGATAGATGATCAATACTGAGTGTTCGCTGGACAAACAATTGATTTTAACATTAATTCAGCTACATCAAGTTAATTCTATTAACTGATGCAAATGTTTATGATTAATAATTCATATTTCCCCTTTAAGCTCATTTTCTACATATAATTGTTTTTTTTAAAGAAGTCTCTTATACCAAGGCTGCATTTATTTAATCAAAATAAATTAATTTTGTTAATATAATTATAATGTAAAAGAACTGATTACAAGATCCTTCAGAAATCAATCTTTTTTGCTGATCCTTTATTGAATAAAGTTCAAAATAACTTTTTGTAACATTAATAATGTCACTTTTGCTCAGATTAATGCATCCTTGCTGAATAAAAGTATTCATTTGTTTTTGTTGTTAATCTTACTTACCAAAACGTTTGAATGGTATTGTTGTATCACTGTTTCCACAAAAATATTAAGCTGTACAACCGTTTTCATTGATAATAATAATAAATGTTTCTTGAGCAACAAATCAGCATATTCAAATGATCTCTGAAGAATCATGTGACACTTGAGTAATGATGCTGAAAAATCAGCTTTGCATCACAGGAATAAAATATGTTAAAATGGAAAAACAGTTATTTAGCAAAATAATACTGTTTTGCTTGATTTTTTTATCAAATAAATGCAGTCTTGGTGAGCATAAGAGACTTCTTAAAACTTTTTTTTTTTAAATTATTCCACATTTTTGACTGGTAGTGTATATAACACTGTATGACCATAATAACAACAAGAAATAATATTAACATCGACCATATAAGACTATACTATATTGTACTATTGTATAAAAATGTCACAATGCATGACTAGTGAAAGCAACAACAAAAAAATCTTATTAACAAATCTGGTCACAATTGACAGTAATAAAGGATGTAACTGAAATGCACAAAAAAGTTGCTCACTGCAGAACGGAGGAGCTTTATTTGTCTGGAAATACGTCCTTGTTTGTCCAAGCCGGACCAGTGGCTCCCTCCAGTGTACAACATCGTAACCTAGGCAATGCAATGAAAATGATGAATGTTTCAGAATGGGCGATTCAACTCAGAGTTTACTCGGTGTTTGGAGTTTACCAAAAGCAGGACATCCATCTGGCTTAAACTTCCCACAATCCATGCACTTCCCATCTAGGAAGTCTGCGTAGGATTCACAGGGGTAGGCAGTAATGGGACAGGAGCCGTTCACAGAATTCATGTAGAGAAACACCGACCTCTGATGGTCACACTTGAAATACGCTGATCCTGAGGAAGATTACAGAGGAATTTTGTAGGTCAAAGGCTCACCGGCATGGGGCAAAAGGCACAAAGTATTGATACAAATACTTTTAGACATTAATAAAAACATTATTTTAGCTAGTTTATACTTGTTCAAAACAATCACTTTAGTTTATTTTGATAAAATGTTGTTCAATATACTGCCATTAAAATATGATCATTTTAAAAATACAGAAACAAAATCATTTAAAAAGTATTTATTCAGTTATTGAAAAACTGTGGCTTAAATTACATTGAACGAAACTGAAAATCATTAACAAGAGCTTTGTCTCAAAATATAGACATTCATTTTATTTTAGTAATCGATTCTGATTTTACTACATAAATCTACAACATTTTCAAAAACATAAGAAAAAAAATGTTTTCAACATTGCTAATAATAATGAATGATTTTTGAGCAGCAAATCAGCATGTGACACTGAAGTCTGGAGTAATGATGCAGAAAATTCAGCTTTGATCCCAGGAATAAATTATATTTGAAAATATATTCAAATAGAACATTTTAAATTGTCATAATATTTTAATGCAGCTTTGTTGAGCATAAGAGACTTCTTTTAAAAACATTAAAAGTGTTATTGCCTTGCCTACCTTCAAAGAAAATAAATATACATTTTTATAATGACAATTTTATTTTTTGGTTACATTATTAAAATGATATAAAAGCTGACCTGACAAGATGGTTCTGGGGCATCCTGGCTGGTCTGCTCCACCGTTTGCATAGTAGTCGATGTGACCCAGGAGATTGCGATAGCCCAGTGCTACAAGACAATGGTAACAATGAATTAGCCAGACCTAGATTTTCCATTTTTATGTTATGCATTTGGCGTTTGCCTTTGCAAATGTCACATCTACAATGCGAGACTCTGCTGTGAGTGGTTGCTAGGGTGTCACTTCCTGAACACCACGTCGATATAAGTCTCAATGATGTGTGAGAAAAACCGCACCGTCCATGTCTGTGTGTAGAGCTTCCACAAGCTGGGCATCAGTGGGGTCTAGACGTTCACTGGGAGGACGACCATTAAACTCTGGCCCTGCTGGATCCAGCGCTGATTAAAGCAGATGAAAAGATCATAAAGCAGATGAAAATATCATAAAGCAGATGAAAAGATCATAATACTGAAACTGATAATAGCTTAAAGCAGGGGTTCTCAACTCTGTCCCTTTTAGCTCCAATCCTGATCAAACTCACCTGCCTATAACTTTCAAGAGCAGCGTCCCACTTCACCTAATTATTATAATACACCCTAAAAATATGAACTTTATATGTGAAGAAAAAGTACATACTTTTGTGTGTGTGTGTGTGTGTGTGTGTGTGTGTGTGTGTTTGTGTGTGTGTAGCAGAAGAGTAGACAAGCCTTAGGACATACTATCACGTCATTAAAGCGCGTCTTTAATGGACACTGTCGCATATTTACATAGATCCTGTCACCGTAAACTGGCCTGTCAATCATCTTTTCACAGTTAACATCCTCCACCTTTCATTTAATATAATTTCCTAATGTATTGGAGAGAAAAGAAAGCGGTCAAATGGATCTAAAAGTTCGCATTGCTGTTGCAGATGAAAACAATAAAAAATAACACGGATAAGATAACAATAAATACATTTTAGGTTATAAATTAAAGGTTAAATGTGGATCATTAGTCACTCAAGCTCTTTGACCTTTATCTAAACCTCTCTACTTAACCATCGGTCGCACTGTCGCACACATCCGCCGTATTTGAACACTTTTTTTATTCGTGTTTGTAGTTCTGAACTGACTCCTCCTCCAAAGCGCAATGGGTTGTGGGCAATATTAGCCGTTAGGGTGTGCACAGATCCACACTTTTGAAAATCTACCAGAAACAGAAGACCATCCGGCGACTTTTGGGACACACTTATTCTAATCTCACATGCTATTTAGGATGGTAAGTCCCAAGTCCTTGGTTAGCTTGTCCAGGTGTTGGAGCAAAACTCTTGAGGGCCAGAGTTGAGAATCCCTGGCTTAAAGGTTTAGTAGGTGAATGGATGAATCTCACCTGTTATCCTGCCAATTTCCCCGTTAAATTCGGCCCCGGTGAAACCGGAAATGTGGGCTCCTAGACTGACACCAATCAAGTGAATGGAGCTCAGGTTTGCCCCATTGGTCTGTAACGTCAACCGTGCAAACACTAGTTAGGCAGCTATAATTACATGGGAAATTGAGAGGCCACACAGCATAAACAATTACAATATTTATAAATTAGTTTTATTTTGGTTAACATTACGATTTAATAGTTGTTAGCTTTTCATCCATTTTCATCCACTTTCAAAGAGTGGAATAAATGTTCTCTCTTTGCATTTTTATGTCATTATGCTACACGATTATTCTATTCAAATCAATCTGATAAATAAGTTAGGTCAAAAGTAATCTAAAAGTAATCAGATTACATTACTAACTACAATTTTAATCTTGTAATTTGTATTCAGTAATGGATTACGCCGGTTTGTAAGTAATCTACCCAGCACTGCATATAAACATGAGTATTATGGCCCCAGATATAAGGATTGCATTAAAATAACCTGAGCAAGTTAACGATTAACGCAGGACTACAAAATGCCCTAATGATTCACCTGTGCACAAACAAACCTACTGCCAATGGGCAAGACTCCACATTAATGACCACAGAACCTTAAAGGGCTCAGATGGTTTTTCATTCATTTTTTTCCCCTGAGGAAGTTTTTTAAACTCATGTTGTTCAAACACTTTTTACAATCCCCTTCGTAAGCTCGAACTTATTTGTGAATACAACACCCACATCTCAAGATCCAACCAATCAAAGTCCCACCATCGATTTTTCCCACTCAATACAAAGAAAATATCTGTTGGTTCTAGAACTAACGCTCAAACTAAAATCATTTTGATTTCATGGGGTATCCATGAAGACTTATTTTAGTATTTGAATGAATTAGTATTGTAACATTTTTGTAGAGTGTAAAACTATCCATAACGGAGTCCAGGAATGTATATAATGTATGTATCATTGTCCATCAACAAATATTCCATAATTGTTGACATCTAGCACACCAACAATTTAGGCTCACCTATTTATTAAAGGGATAGTTCACCCAAAAATTTAAATGATCCCATAATTTACTCACCCTCAAGCCATCCTAGGTGTATAGGTGCCGTTACCAGAAGCCAGTGATTATGGTTTATAAAGTTATAAATATGGATATTTTTCTTACAAAGTCACATCACTTTGCTTCAGAAGGCCTGTATTAACCAACAGGAGTCGTATGGATTACTTTTATGATGGATGTATGCGCTTTTTTGGGCTTCAAAATCTCAGTTACTATTCACTTCCATTATAAAGCTTGGAAAAGCCAGAATATTTTTTTAATAACTCCGATTGTGTTTGGCTAAAAGAAGAAAGTCATATACGTCCTAGGATCATTTTCGGGTGAACTAACCCTTTCATTTCCAATAAGCCCACCCAGAATTTGGCTGTATCTGAAATCACATATTTACCAACTATACAGTAGCGAAGAGTAGTATGTTTGAATTCACACACAGTACTTTTAAATAAAAGATTATGTAAAAAGTTCCCGGATGACCTACTACTTCCACTGAGATTATGAAGTGCGCATCCAGTGGACATCTACTATCCCATGAGGCAACAGGAGGGTATTAGTGAAGCAACACAACTGATGCTGGTAGGTCACATGACAATGACATACAACACACAATCATACTATATAGAATGTACTTTTTAACAGTTGTGAAGTAATTACTTATTCAAAAGTACCACCTACTCAGAGAGTATGCACAGCCTATGATCAAAAACATACTGGTATACTTTATTAGAAAAATGATGTATCTGAGATTGCACTTTTTTACCTCCATTTTCCGGATGAGCTCAGTTATATTTGCAGCAACCCTGGGTGTTTTTTTCACGACTTTCCAGTAGTTTAAATTGGTTGCACCATCGTTCCAATCCACCACAATAACGTTCATGTCCCTGCGGTTGAGAAGGAACTCCGCAAACTGGTAGATCCACACTGGTGGTGTGCCGGTGGGCCGGTACCCGTGGATGATGAAGGTGGTGGGAGAGCGGAGGTTGAAGTGAGGATTGCTGAAGGGCTCTTGGTGGGAGAGCAGATGACCGCAGGAGATGTTGGCCCGTGTGTAAAGCAGGAATCTGACATTCAAAGACGTCCCCAAAATGGAGTCTTTAAAGTTAAGGTCTGTCATTTGCTCACAATCTTGAGCTTTAGGGAGAAAGTAAATCATGTTTTAAGGATGGCTTCTCTGCAAGTCTTTGTTTAAAAAAACAACAACTTTAGTCTTATTTAATTTCATACAAGATACATCTAATCAATGCATTTATTCAAATGAATGATATGATTATTCTAAATATTTCAGAGGAGACCAAGATCCATTGCTGACTTTTACATTTCTACATTTGAATAGAACACTTCATATGGACTTTCGGTCTTGTGGACTTACAATGGCTGCCGCGTGCGCGTGTCCGTTAAGTCGGTGAGACCGTAGGGTGTCCCATTTGTCATTTTAGGTCTCAGAAGGGTGCTCGAGTAGCCTGGGAAAACCCAGACCACTTCCGGCAAATTTAGATTTGCTCTGCAAGTGGGTCTGGCAAAGAGCCCATTGAAACCCATTTCCAATCCGTCGAAATCGCGGCACCAATCAGAAACGTTGGGGCGGGCTTTACACGATGACGACAGAGCATCGACGGTGACGCAGATTTTGTACATTAAAAAGAGTGATGCCGCCGTGGAACATCACTCGTTCGAATCAGCTATCCCGTCCGTTTCAAGCGATTTTAAATTGTCATTTTCGTTAAAACCCGAGAATTGCTGAGAGTCTCAGATGTTTCTCCATCGCTCTGCATACGTCATGTCCTTCATCGCTCTGATTGGTTTTAGATCTATCCAATTGCGCCCAGAGCCATTTGAGCGACGTCCGTTGGTGACGCCCCTGTGGAAATGAATCGTCTATGGAGCTTTGCCAGACCCTAACTCAGTTACAACTGAGAGTGGTCTGGGTTTTCCCAGGCTAGTGCTCGAGAGCTATGAGGTCGATTTGCGCCCTCAATGTGCAATTTTGCCGAGCTTGCACTGATGTGAGCTCCGCAGTAGACTTCTTCCCGACAGTCAAAGCGGCGTCACATCACGAAAGTGCGGACTCAGAGGAAGACCGCGAGTGCTTAGGGTGCCATTTGGGACAGGGCCTGGGTCTGAATGTCAACTTGGTTGTGACTGATTTGGTTGAAGGAAACTTCAACTTAACTTTAGCTCTACCAATATATACGGTATATATATATATATAGCTCTACCAATATATAGGCCTACCAGTATAAAGCAGTTTCCTTAAAGGAGTCAGTGTTTTTGAATGCATTGGTTGAGCGAATGATTCAATGACTCACTCATAATAACAATCACTTGTTGACACTTACAATTTGGTATATTGATGTAACTTCCAGAAGGAGTCACGGAAACATTTTTTTTTTTATAAAACAATATCAGCTTTGTTTTTAGTAATTACAACTTTTTTCTCAGAATTGCAAAGCTCATGCCTTACAATTCTGACTATATAACTCGCAACTGCACGTTTATATCTTCTGAATTGTTAGATATAAAGATGTATATATTTTTTTTTTTGTTCCGTGTCGGAATCCAGCTAAATAAATTAAATTGATTAATGTCATTTGATTATCATATCATGCATAGTTTATTTTAAAGATAGCACAAGCACACTTTTCAAGCAAAACCAAGAATTTTTAAAGAGAACTGACTTCCATTAATGCAATAAAACTTGACATGTTGCTTATAAGTCATTTTTAAAAAAGTGGCTAGAAAAGCTGTGTTGGAAATGTTTGGCCACTGGATATCAAATTACCACTGGAATCTGTAACCATCAATATATACTATGGTCCTACTTTTAAGAGAGACAACCGAAAGGAAAACAATGTAGTCTACAAATAGCATTCTTTTTACATTTACACTTAAAAGCAGACGGAAATGAGTGGGAAAAGGTGTGCACGTATGTTTTGGTATTTACATGAAGAGTGGGAATAATGTTACAGTACGTCTGTGAAGCCCACGCATGGAATCAAACATTTCAAGAGAACTTATAAAGTAACACCCATCACAATGAGACAGCATTGGCTGTGAGTAATATAGAAACTGTATTTTCTCTCTCACAGCTGACTGTCTCATGGTGTTTTAGGCCACTATGGTTAACCACGCTGAAGTTTGCCCATTTAGAAGAATGTGATTATAAAACTAAAACCGTTTGTTTCAACATTACCTCTGAAAGTGTCAAACAACATCAGCGTCACATATAAGTGCCCCCAAAAGAACGTCCTGTAGAACTGCAAAAGAGACAAAAGCATGACACAAACCTCAGATAAAGTGTTGTAATATAAAGGCGGATTTCACACTGTTCTCATCTAGCAAAGTTTTTTCTCACTTTAAAGTGGCGGAAGTGCTGCAAACTTCTTTTGCTTTCTTATTACTTGCTAGCCATATAAAACGATTTCGCATTTTTTATGAAAAGCCACGCATCACGTATTTTCCACATGAGGAAACCATAAGTTTCCAGTGACCCCAGCACACACTCACATTCAGTTTCAATGAAACTCATTATTATTGTGCAATACGGTCTCTAATTTTCTTTTATAGTATCATTGATATACTAGTTTTTGTTCATTAGATTTTATTTTTCTAATTTAATTGTACAGGTTTAGTAATTATGTTTTTTATGCATTTTTTCCCCCATTTGTATTAGCTTTTTTTAATAGTTTTTATTAGGTTCTCGTTCATTTCGTTTTTATTATTTTAGTACTTACTACTTCAGCTTAAAATGAATGAAAATGAAAAATGTTGCCTTGACAACTAGCTAAAATATAATATTTTATTTCAAGTAATGAAAATGTTTTATTTATGGCTATATATATTTTTTATTTTATTTAATTTTTAGGGGTTCAACAATATATCATGTTATATCACAATACAAAAATGCAACAATATGTATTGTGTATAGTTTACCCAAAAGAAAAAATACTGTAAAAATTCTAGTTTTCAGAGTTTTAGTGTCAGTACTACATTAAACTACTATTTATAATGTTGAATATAAAGTATAATAATGCAATGGAGGAATATTTGTGGGTCCTGATAATGCCAAATTATTTTACCAGTAAAAAGTGGCCTACATTATTTTAAATATATCTAGTCAGTGACAGAGTACAAGCATGTTTGTCTAAAATAATTCTGTATTTTCAGTTTCAGAATCATGAATATTTTTATTCTGATGTCACCATTGTCCTTTACTTTGGGTTACCAGCACCAAATCCATGCCTATTCATTTACACCCACAATGTAATATCAAATTTAGCATTTTAAAATCAACAGTAACATTTTTTTTTTTACCTTTTATCATATGTCTTGAAGTATCGTGAGTTCAGTATCGTTATATGTATCGAACCGTGACATGAGGATATCGTTACACCCCTAATATATATATATTGCATTAACATTAACATTTTAAAATGCAGGAAGGTTTGAGTGAGCAACAGGTTTAGGTGCTTAAGGAATACAAAATATACAAAACATCATTAGCTCAGCATTAAAACCATATATAAGTCAATGAAAAACCCCACCATTGAGCAATGAACGAAACCAAACAGTCTCTGTGTTTTGAAGTCATTGTGAGTGTGCACGTTTTATAGACTACTACACCTAAAGCTAAAAAGAAGACAAACTGGTTTTAACCTTTTGTCATTGGGAGAGTATAAGAATCTGCTTTCCAAACAAACAGAACAAAATCACACATTAACATACACATTAACTGTGTTCCCAGTTAAAATAATTGTACAGTACATGAAATAATATGCAAACCAGTCTGACACACCACTAATGTAAACAGTCACACAAACATATCCATGTACTCATGTCACCAACACAGTCTATTCAAACAAACAGCAACTACTATCTGCACCATGGAATATTTGACATGAAATGAGGAGACATCTTACCATGTTGGAGGAGTATCCAGACATTTATGTCTGACAACGTCAGGGTTGCTGATACTTCATTTGAAGACACCAGGAAATAGTAAGGTGACACACTGGCTGAGCTACTCCTCCTTGACTTTAACTGCTCCACCCACCATCCTACAAACATCCACCTACAGGTGGCACATTCCTGAAATCTGATCCTGATTGTCTGTCGGACCTGTTGAGAAGAAACGCAGGACTCGACAAGAAGCTTGAAAAAAAGCAGGGATTTTACAACTTTTAAAATCGTTTCGAGGCACAGATGGACTGCATGCACATATTATTATTTTTACATTGGTTGACCAATATAACTTTGGAAACCTATCTTTAATCAATCAACATTTATTTACACAGCCCTTTACAACACTCAAGGTGAACCAAAGTGCTTTCCAAAACAAAAAGAAAAAAGTATGCCACAAAGAAAACACAAAATGCCACAACAACTGCTATTAATTAAAAGCCAGTCTAAATAAATAAGTTTTTAGCTTAGCCTTAAAAAGGCCCAAATCAGTGATTTTACCGTAAATCAGCAAGTAGCTTGTTCCTACAAGTAGGCTATATATTATATACTTTAATATATAATAGTTAATAAAATGTACATATAATTAATTATATAATGCACTATTATAAGTAGTGTAATAGGGATAGTTCACCCAAAAATGACTTTTCTGTCATCACTTACTCACCCTCAAGTCGGTCCAAACGTGTATGAATTTCTTTCTTCTGCTGAACACAAAGATATTTTGAAGAATGTACAACTAAACAGTTGTAGGGCACCATTGACGTCCATAGTATGGGGGAAAAAATACTTTGAAAGTCCACCAACTGTTTGGTTACCCATAATCTTCTAAATATCTACTATTGTGTTTCAGAGGAAGACATAATTAACATTTTTGGGTGTACTGTCCCTTTAAGTTCGCACACACAGGTAACTTAGAGTAACTGCAGGTGTCGTTTGAAAAGTGTGCTTGTGCTATCTTTACCATGCCACTTTCAAAACTGATGTTTTGTTACCGTCTGCAATGACTTATAACCAATGATCTATATAGATATATATATATATCTTATATCCTACTTTTTGTCCAGATATTTGAGGGGCGATATCGCCATCTAGTGGCTTACTGTAGTACTGCGGTGTCGCAATTCAGTTATTCATTACGACAAACCAAACACCATCCTTATAAAAAGAGTGCATGACTGTCTAAAATCAACCGAAAAAAATATACAAAATTAAATCTAACATTTCAAACCCTTAAAATCGCTTTAGAGAATGTTTGACAGGGACAGAGATCTCGACAAGACCATCCTCGTGGGAAACATCCACAGCTGTGTGACGGAGGAGATTCTCTTCGAGTTGTTTCTGCAGGTGAGCTGATCCAGGCCATCATCATTCACCTGTTCAGAGTCTTGCGAACGTTATTTATTTATGCAATGCGCAAATGATTCTTGTCTTCTTGTCAAATCGGTTATTGCATCCCATATTTCTTGGGTACGTTTGCTATCGTTTAGAGCAGAGGTTTCAGTCTTTTAGACTCCAAAGATCATCCTCGTGTGACTGAGATCCTAAAATTGAAAAGGCTTTTGTTCTATCTTTTAACACCAAATTTATTCACTGATATTATAAATCTAAAATGAGTCTCTATTAAGTTACATTATATTTATTTTTCCTACTCCCAGTAATATACTGTTAAATGTATTATTTATTTATTAATTTATTGAATTTTAATCAGTTATATATATAATTTAATTTAATCTACTTAATATTAAACTAATATTTTTTTTTTATTCATTAATTTATATCTTATTATTAAACCTAAAATCTTATCAATAAACTTTTAAAGACCGATATCTGTTTGAGACATTAGAACATTCATTCATTCATTAATTTAAATGGTCATTTATTGTATGGTTATTTGATTATTATTAATATTAGAATTGTAAACGTATTATGATTGTTGGTCATTTATTTATTTATTATTTATTTATTTTAAGAATTTTGATGTTGTTGTTGTGTGAAATTAGACATTTTGTTTTCATACACTTTTCCCCCCCCTTCATATATGATTCACTCACCAGGCTGGGCCGGTAAACAAGGTGCATATATTCCGAGATGTACAGCAGGCTCCTTATGGATGTGTTTATTATAAGCACGCTGAAGCTGTCCCGTATGCAGTTGAACTTCTCAATGGAATCTGGCTCTATGGGCAGCCAATCAAGTTACAATGTAAAATTGGTGGGTAACTAAAATCAGTGTTGAGTTGAAGGCAGACTTGTTATCAACAGAATGCTTGTGCTTTGTTATTTTTAGGTGGCCATTATCACAGAAATCACATGCTTGCATACCACATGGAGAATGGACTGATAGCAAACAGGTGTGTCAGATTACAAAAAAAGGTACAGTTTCATGCACTTTTGTCAGTGTTGTTGTTTATGGCAGAGTTTGGCATTATGGGTATTAAAAAAGGGCTGTTTTTTTTAAACTCCCTTTTGCTGAGATAACAGCCCTGAGTGTTAGATAAGTGATATTTAGCATGTTGAAATGTTGTGTTTTAATTGTTTTTAACTGTGCGACATTTATTGCAATTTCGCATACTCTGTTATTTCCCTTCAACGTTTTCCATACAGTGCTGATGCTGTGCACCAGGACAATATGCTTTTGAATTTAAATGGCAGTCCAGGTGTGGAGAACCGTTCTAATGAAGCATATGGCTGGAGTGACATGGTAACATACACAAAGAGAAAAATATAATCATCATGTTTCTTCCTTAAAGGTAGGGTAGGCAATTTTCGGAGAGGCTAGCAATAGCAAGCTAGCTTTGAAAGCATGAGATCCCACCCTCCCTTCAGAGCGTCCCCAAAGCCACGCCTCCTTCAAAACACATGAACGCGTACAGCAGCGTCTGCAAAGCATCACAAGACGAGAGACTAAGTTTAACCACCTCATGTCGTGAAGCACATAACATTACAATAATAATGAACATAAACAACTTAAAGGAGCATTTCACCCGTGGGAACATTAATCTTTATTGAAAGTGGGTCATATATGTAGTCGAAATGTAAAATAATTTTAGAATTTGGTGCCTTCTTGACCGAGAAAAGACAGAAAGTAACTTTAGGGCGTGTTTGTATGAAAGACAACAGCTCCCATAATGCACCACATTGCAAAGCTCCGCAAGCCACTCCCACAAATCCAGAACGGCGCGTATATATGTGGTATCCGCCTATCAGAGAAATCACTCTTCCGTCTACAAAGCTAGCTAACCACCAGAGCTTGAAATTAATTTCACACAAACATTAAAGTTAGTTGGTGAACTCATTAGTGAATTACTCCTCGTTTGTATTTCTTTCGAAATGGTGAATTATTGCATGGTACCGGGATGTTCAGTCAGAACATATGCGGTGCGGAACTAGGATGGTTCACAAGCGTCCGTGCCCTCGTCTGATTCAGAGATTTCGTCCAGGACAAATTGGCATCGTTTAAATTCTTTGCAGCAGACGGACTCTATCTCTGTGTCCGTGTGCGCACAGGCACCACCAGTCCGCCCCAGCTCGAGCCAGTCCGGGCCGGCGCCTCCTGTTCCTCCATCCGCCTCAGCTGTTCTTCGCTATATTGCGGCTCGTAAAAGTAGCCACGAACTATCGAAATCCTCTTCTTCCGTATCATATTGAGTAAGTTACCTTCCGCCATTGTCGTAACTTCACATCTGGCTCCACAGCGCCTGTTAGCCTAGCTTCCAAACAAGATGGAGGATATTGCTTTTCGTTTCAGAAAGTGAAGTCCCACCCACTGATCTGTAATAGGTCTGTAGCGTGAGTGGGTCCCTCCCCCTGGATAAATGAGGAACGAGTGTTTGTAGTCTCAACCCCTCTACAAAGATATTTGACTTCCTGCTTCGAATGATGCAAAATGACGATTTTTACATCATTATAAGCAGGAACTGCAACACTGAAATCCTTATTTTTCCCTTCTCAGGGGAAAATGAGGGAATAATGCATGACCATTCAAAAATATGACTGGGTTTCTAACGATACAAAGCTTAATGCAAATGGGTGAAGTGTCCCTTTAAAGGGATAGTTCACTTTGAAATTAATTTTTGATATGTTTTAGCTTACCTCAAGGGCATCCAAGATGTAGGTGTCTTTGTTTCCACAGTATTTTCAATTTTGATAGTTTTAGGTCAAACCGTTCTTGTCTGACAGTCATATCATGCAGGTCTATGGGGTCCACCTCAAAGAGCATGCACAGAGAAGTCCAAATTAAACATGATTTAATTACTAATATGACTTGATTTAATGACTTTAATAACGAGCGGTTTGTGTGAGAAAACGAACAGTATTTATATTGTTTTTACCTCTTGTAACACAGCCACGTCCAAGTGATCTGAGGGTGTGAGCGCTTCCTTTTGTGTGACGTGTACGCAGACTGGTGCATAGATATATATACACTAGATGTCACATTAAATGCATTCGTTCCAATGAACTGCCGTAGCCAAGGCGACATCTAGTGTATACATCTATGCACCAGTCTGCGCACACGTCACACACCAGGATGCGCTCGCGCCCTCAGATCACTTGGATGTGGCTGTGTTACAAGAGTTAAAAACTATATAAATACTGTTAGTTTTCTCACATAAACCGCTCGTTTCGTGTCTTAGGCCATCACTGTGTACTTACATTTATGAGTCATTAAATCATGTTTAATTTGGACTTCTCTGTGCATGCTCTTTAAGGTGGACCCCATAGACCTGCATGATATGACTGTCAGACAAGAACGGTTTGACCTAAAAATATCAAAATTGAAAATACTGTGGAAACAAAGACACCTACATCTTGGATGCCCTTGAGGTAAGCTAAAACATATCAAAAATTTATTTCAAAGTGAACTATCCCTTTAAAGAGCACTGAGCTGTACCACCTGACTGCTGCAGATTCATTTCGCCGTTGATAGTGTTTCCATTGAAATGCACAATTTAGAGTTATGGCAGGAAAACGGCAAAAGCTTGTTGTTTTGGTTCAGGAGGAACTGTAGAAGGTGGCTGCTGTTTCTCTGCATAAAATGAAACGCGCTGATGCAGGTTATGTCTGGGCGAGCAGGTGCGCGGAGGTATGGAAATGCATACGCTGACAGGCAGGTAGGCCATCGAATTCAATGATTGGACAACCTACACCTTTCCACAGACGATATATACAGTATACATATAAATTTAGACCACTTAAAGTGATAGTTCACCCAAAAATGAAAATTACCCCGTGATTTACTCACCCTCAAGCCATCCTAGGTGTATATGACATTCTTCTTTTCAGACGAATACAATCGGAGATATATTAAAGAATGTCCTGGCTGTGAATGGCCGGCTTCTGTTTTGAAGTCATAAATGTGCCCCACACTGCTCCGGGGGGTTAATAAAGGCCTTCTAAAGCGAAGCCATTTGTGTAAGAAAAATATCCATATTTAAAACTTTATCAACTCAAATAACTAGCTTCCGACAGACGGTCGTACGCATCGATTTACGGCGAAAGACTAGTAACATTTGACCTGACGCATGACGCATTGAAGCGCAGAGGATAGAGCAAAACAAAACGCCAGTCACGAATTAGAAGTCTAAAACGAGATTTTTTTACAGAGAAATGTGGGAGGAGCTTGAGTTTGTTCCCCAGCCCTGTTTGTTTGAACCGCGAGAGTTTCAACGTTTCAAGCTTACGTTACTCCTACATTTACGTCGTACATCGTCAAGTGTTACTCTTTTGGCCGAGTCTGCCGGAAGCTAGTTATTTTAGTCAATAAAGTTTAAAATGTGGATATTTTTCTTACACGAACGCATCGCTTCACTTCAGAAGGCCTTTATTAACCCAAGAGCAGTGTGGAGCACTTTTATGATAAATAGATGCTCTTTGATGGACTTAAAAACAGTATAAGTCCTTTGATGGACTTATAACTCCGATTGTATTCGTCCGAAAGTTAGGTGAGTAAATCATGGGCTAATTTAAATTTTTGGGTGAACTATCCCTACTTAGTGATTGCTCTCAGGATGTGAAGAGACTTTTAACCAGCATAACCAAAAATGTCTCTGGAACAAATCACCTACCCTGCCTTTAAATCTACAAATAGAGCTTTACAAGAGCACACTTGAGAAGATAATATGAAAATGCCTCCGGGTGTTGTATTCTTTGTATCTTAGGTGTACAGCAGGCCTCTGGATGTGTGTCCTCCAGTTGTGTGGTACTGTCCACCCCTCCAGCAGTGGATGAACTCTGGATACCCTCCTTGGACGTCCCGTCTGGATGAGAATCTGTTGCTCTATAGGTCAGCCAGCACCAGAGAAGGTTGTGCAAATGTAAGTTTGGAGGGGAAACGTAGGGAGGGAAATGCTATAAAATGCGACCCTAACAGCAAAAACGAGTGCAAATCTTATTTTACAGGCTCAGTTTAAACGTAAAATTCCAGATAAACGTTTCATTTTCAGAGACAACAATTCAGCGGACGCCTCCTGACACCTCTTGCACAAAAAAACCCACCATATATTCCAGTGAGTGCTTTTGGTAGCTCTGATTCAGACTGTAAGCTGTAAATCATTTATATCGGAGTGTGAATGCTCTAATAAAGCCATCTAAATGCACCTTACTGTTTCTTGAAACGTTGAAACTGAAATGTTTGTGTTTGTGACTTGCTGATAAACTTCATCTCGTGTTCACCTCCAGTAGGACTTTGCATCTCGTGCAGTTGCAAAATCAAATGAGGAATATCATTATGATTGATTGGTCATTAGCATTTTTACAATGACATATTTAGTGGCGGGTATAAAACGTGACGTAAAATGTCATATATTATATTGGATGATAATTTATGGCCATTTCTAAGGGCAACTTTAATCGTTCACTCTTATTACCTTGAAAAGTCTGTTGTGGGTTAGACAGTGAAAGCCTCTCCTTCTCTTGAATTGAACTGGTATGATAAGATGCAATAACTATTAACTTTAGACTTTAGACTTAAGGAGATTTTTATTCACCAAGTACAAGAATACAATGTTGGTTCTGGTGTCGTCATTAATTAAGAAGAAGTGTACAAACATAACAAAAACCTTGAGATATGTGTGAATAATTGATACTTCTAATCAGCAATTATGCAGTACATGGATTAAAAACATTGAAATGTTGCAAAAGATTTCCATTTCCAATAAATCCTGTTCTTTTGAACTTTCAATTAATCAAAGAATCCTGAAAACTGTTTTATATAATAATAATAATAATTTTGCAAAAATGTAAATATTTATAAATGTTTCTTGACTGGAGTTATGATGCTGAAAATAAATTACATTTGAAAATGCATTCAAATAGAAAGTGGTTATTTTAAATTGTATTTCTAATTCACAATATTACAATTTCACTGTATTTGTAAACAAATTTGTGTCAGAAACATTAAAACAAATTACAGACCCCAAACTTTTGAACGATAGTGTAATTTTTTTTACAATAAAATAATTATTAATAATAATAAAAAAATAAAAAAATATATATTTGCTTGAACTGTGTATACACATTCTTTAAAAAGTCAAAAACAGTAATATTGTCAATTATTAGTATTGTTTGAAATCATATATATATATATATATATATATATATATATATATATATATATATATATATATATATATATATATATAACATTTATAATTTCAAACAATACTATTTCAAACTAATAATAATTGACAATATTACTGTTTTTGACTTTTTAAATAATAAAACCTTTTTCTTAATTCATAATAAAATCAAATAATAGCATTATAATAAAGTTCTTAATAAATTGATAAAATAATTAATAAAACATGATATATATATTTAAAGCTCAGGTATTTTAAAAGTATACAAATAATTTCAAACGTACTATTTCAAATGTAATACTTTTTCAAACCATAAGAATTTTTGACTGTATTTTTGAACACTTAAACATTTTTTTTTTTGTATTTTGTCTATTGTGGTGCTTTGTTTATCCCATTTGAAATCTTGCTGTTCTGTTGACGACTTAACCATGTGTTTGTAAAGGAGAAGGTGGTAGGATTCTTCCTGAAGGTTAACATGGAAAGGACAGGTGAGTTTTCACATGCTGATTCTTCCCACTGGAATACATTAGGATTGTGGAAATCTAGAGGTATGATTTGACAGTTTTTGTGAATGATACAAAAGGTCAAAGTGTTTGAACATTATATTTTTGCTTCCAACCTCCGTTTATTTCCGTATTTTCCTGTTTTCTGGAAATGCTGATAAGTTATTGTTCAATAAAGATTTATTGCTAGTTTATATAACAGTGACAAAAGCAAGAAGGTGGGATATTAGAAGCTCTGGAAGCAAGTGTCACATCTGACTTTCCAGTGACATGCTGGAGGTTCATCATCTGAGGAAAAGTGTTTAAGTCTTCGTAAGTCAGTCACTTGTCTATAAAATGTCTAGAAGGCGTTGTCGTTTGTCGTCCACCGAGGTTCTGCTCACAACACTGGTTGTTGTGCTCTTTTGTGTTTGCGTGGGACTAGTTGTTGTAACTTGGCTCGCACTAGACAATAAAGGTATGAGACTATTATCTCCATTTCAGATTAATAATACTGAATACTTACGATGTTCTGTAGTGACCCCTGGTGATTTTTTTTTTTTTAAGCTATAGATGGTGAAGGAGAGGAAACCGGCTCAGAGTTCACTGGGAGATTTGTCATCTCTAATGGAACGGTTTTCACAGAGGAGCTCCTGAACAAAAACAGCGCACAGTTTAAAGCTCTGGCATATGACACTGAGCAGAAGGTGAATTGGCCATTTATTTCATAGCTATTATTCCTGGAAGGTTTAAAAAACAGTTCAAATACAAATGACTCAGCCTCATGTCAGTCCAAACCCTTATGACTTACTTTCAGATGTTAGGCAGAATAACAGCCTCACCATTTACCGTCCACACAATGAAAGTGAGACATTAATTCTGCCTAACATCTGCTTTTCTGTTCCACAGAAGAAAAAGTCATGCCGTTTTCAAATGACATGAGTGTGAGTAAATTTGGTTTCATATATACAGTGCTTAGCATAAGTGAACACACCCATGCTAAAGTTGACTAAAAAGAGGAATAAAATGGCCTTTGGAGTTAAAATAGCCCCACATCATCACATACCCTTCACCATACCTAGAGATTGGCATGGGGTACTTATAAGATCTTATAAGTCTCTCAATGCAGATCAAACAGCTATTAGGCGAACTGAAATAAAACCATGCCAATCTCTAGGTATGGTGAAGGGTGTGTGATGATGTGGGGCTATTTTAATTCCAAAGGCCAAGGGAACTTTATCAGGATCATAGTATCCTGGATCCATGAAGTAACTGGCCTTTAAAAATAAAAATCTGTCTGCCTCTATGGGAATTTAACACAGGGGTGTGCTGACTTATGCACCCTGTATTTTAAGGAAGAACATTTATTTATTTACGATACATTATTCATTCACAAAGAAAATTGGTGTCCTTAAAGGTTGGAGTTTTCCTCATTTGTTTAATTAAGGCATTAAGATCAATTTCCAAAAGATGATTTTTTTATTCCTCTTTTTAGTCAACTTTAGCATGGCTGTGTTCACTTATGCTAAGCACTGTATATATATTAGTGCTGGGCAATCACATCCAAAATAAAAGTTTGTGTTTACATAATATATGTGTGTGTGTGTACTGTGTATAATTATATATACTGTATATAATATATTTAATAAATATTTGCATGTATATACTGTATATATATTTATACATAATTTATATTATATATAAATATTAATATTTTTTATATTGATTACACATTTTTCTTAAATATATACATGCATGTGTATGTATCGAATCAAATTATAATAATATAATATATACAAAATAATTATACAACAGTCAAACAACTGGATTATGAGATAAATCATTATAATGGTTAAAAAAAAGCTATATTATCATTTTTAAACATATCTATGTTATGTGAATCTAAATGCAAATCGAACTTATTTTTCAAAAGCTGCGACTTAATATTTGTATATAGTGTGTTATGTTACATACCATTTCATTCTGTAAGTTATTGGCTGACTAATATGTTTTATCTCAGTATTTTAGTGTGATAAAGCAGATTTTGCGTTCTCTGTGTATTGCTGCTTGCAGATCAGTGAAGCCTACAGTCTTACTTCCCTTAAGGAGCAGTTCAGAAGTTCCCAGGTCAATGAATTCAGGTGAGACTTTATATATTAAAACCCCTAAGCTATAAAGACAGCAATAAAGTTCATAATCTATAATATTATGTGTATGTATTTAGATTCTAGAGACCTCTATGGTGAACTTGATTTCACCAAGTGCGACATGTTCCTGGATCAACATCTACATTCCAATCAACCAATCAGATTTGAGGGACACATTTACAGGCTTAAAACCAGGGTTAGGTGCTTCTACATCAGTGTTATTCGCCTATCATTTCCCTCTGATTGTTGGGAAAAGTTGTGGGTAGGGTTGGGTTTGCTGTTCCAGGATCAATAAAATATGTTTTATGTCAAAATATGTCTTAGTTGGCAAAAACACGGTGACCAGACATTTAGAGATGGAGTTTGAAATCAGGAATATAAATAATTGACAGCGTTTGAGGTTATGAAATACCTGCAAACATGTTATAGGCTAGTCCGTCTATAACATGTCCACCTATTATTCCTCAAATAAATATCTGCGTTTGGCGTATCAAGTATCCCACTCGGTCTAAAATAGTCTGAAATTCTGAATAAAACATTTATCATTCAGGATAGGGCTGTAAACGATTAATCGCGATTAATCACATCCAAAATAAAGGTTTGTGTTTACATAATATATGTGTGTATTGTGTATAATTATTTTGTATATATAAATACACACACATGCATGTATATATTTGCATTTATATACTGCATATATTTTTATATAATTTATATTATATATGCCGTAAATATAACTATTTTATATTTAAAAAAAAATCTTAAATATATACATGCATGTGTATGTATTTATATATACAAAATAATTATACACAGCACACACACATATATTATGTAAACACAAACTTTTATTTTGGATGCGATTAATCGCGATTAATCGTTTACAGCCCTAATTCAGGATAATACAAAAAACATGGTTCGGAAGATGGATTCATGATGTACTCGCTCTTTATATACATTTTGTCAATTGTGAACGAAAAAAAAAGTTACATGGTGTGTGTATATAAAAGTATATGATATATCCCTTAAAGGATATATTCTCTAAAAATATCTTATACACAGGTTTCTTGTATACAAACAAAACCGGATGCGCGCGCATCCAAGAGGCAAGACCGCTATATTTTATGCCGAGTTCTGTAAAAGAACATTGTAATTAACGTAGATTTCGCATTGTTTGTAAATTCTTGTTGACTCAATAATAAACTGCAATTTCAGAGTTGGATCTGTTTGCTTGTGTTTCATTTGCATATTAATATAACATTATGTAAAACGTTAGTTACTTGACTAGAATGAAATTTTCCAACTAAGTTTGCGAATCATAAAAACCTGACATACCCTATGCATTTAGGCTAGTTTACAGCACAACAGCTCCGCGTCATCTCTGCTTCTGCTGGATATAGCCGTAAAGACTGTTGCTTTCTGCCTCTTAGATGCGCGCGCATCTACGTGATGACGTTGCACAGAAACCCATGTATTTTATATAGTTGTGCTTCTCAAGTAGTGTCAAGTTGTAGTGTCTGTTTTTTTTTCTCTCCTGTTCTCAGCGAAGGCAGTGTGGTTGTGCACTTTGACATCCTCTTCCGTGGTGTTCTGGATTCGGAGACGGCGCAGAAGCAGTTAGTAGATGGTTTACAGCGGGGTGAAGGTGGAAATGATGGACTCGTAATTGACGTCAGCAGTGTGCAGGTCTCAGGTGATATCATCAATATCAAGACATATCTAGAGTTTCATAGTTCTGTTGGTTGTAAAAAATGTCTAATATATACCCTCAGATAAACCAACTTCAAACTTTTTATGATTTATATTTTATTGCTGTGTGTGTTATTGCAGTGTGTGCTGTGAGGTCATCATGACATGGTAACAGTGACAGACGTAAATTCTGGTTCTTACAATTGTATTTAATTCATGTTATGAAAAGCTAAAAAAAAAAAGTTTATATGAAATGTAATATTCCATAGTTATAATATCGGCAATATTGGCAATATAATAATAGTCCATGGATTTTTTTTTAATCAACACCAAAATGTTTGGTTAAAATACATTTATATCAATGTATCAGTGAATCTTTACATTTTCACAATTGTTAATCACCTTTGTGCCATTTTAAATGGTCCTTCAAGTGTGACAAATGAATTTGACAGAATTCAAATGTGACAAATTCCATGTAGTCTCTTAATTATTTTGAGCTTTTTGAAGCTGCATGCATAAAAGATTATGGAAGCTTGTTTCTGTCATTGACTAAAAAATGAAAAAAAGGTAATTGCGGCTTTTCCATCTCATAATTCTGACTGTTCTTCTTGCAATTGTTAGATATAAACTAACAATTGCTAGTTAGAAATCAGACATTTTTCCTCAGAATTAGACTCTATAACTCACAGTTGCAAGTTTATATCTTACAATTCTGAGAAAAGTCAGAATTGTGAGATATAAACTCGCAATTGCAACTAATAAAGTCAGAATTTATATAAACTCGCAATTCTGGCTATTTCTCGCAATTGCGAGTTTATTCCACAATATTGACATTATTACTCGCAATTGCTGGTTTATAATCTCGCAATTCTGAGAAAGAAAAGTCACAATTGTGAGATAAAAAGTAGCGAAAACAAGCTTCCATAAAATGTCAGTTTATATATTCTGCTCAAACGTTTGGGTTCAGAAATATTTTTTTAATGAAATTAATACTTTTATTCAGCAAGTTTGAATTAAATTGATCTAAAGTGACAGTAAGAATCCTGGAAAAAATGTATCATGGATTTCTCAAAATGATTAAGCAGCACAACTGTTTTCAACATTAATAATTGGAAATGTTTCATGAGCAGCAAATCGGCATATTAAAAAAATGATTTCTGAAAGATCATGTGACACTTGAAGACTGGAGTAAGGATGCTGAAAAATCATCCATCATAGGAATAAATTACATTTTAAAATGCATTAAAACAGAAAACAGTAATTTTTTTAAATGTTATTCATATTGCATATTTGTGAAAAACAACAGATTTTGTTTTAAAAAATCAGTGTTTTCCTACCTGTTGGCTGGAATGGTAATAATCTTGCTTCGTCTGTCAGCCACTCCAGTGAATTGTCCTGATGGACAGAAGGCATGTGCTGATGGCACATCATGTATTTCTTCAACTGACTTCTGTGATGGAATACAAACCTGTTCTGATGGCTCAGATGAGAATCAGAGTGTCTGTGGTATGTATTTATTACCATTTTAATATTATATTTTGTATTTAAAATATTAGTATTTACTTTGAAAATATGCACTCGGGGCTTGACATGAACTTTTTTGCTCACCAGCCGCTGTGGCTAGTGGTTTTCCAAAGTTACTAGTCACTCAGCATTTTCACTGACCACAATTTTGACATCGATACCAAGAGGAAAAACTTCCATATAAGTATTTTTAATATAATATCATAATTTGGCAGGTATATAAGGCTGCTGTCACTTTAAGGCCTGACGCACGGATCCATTAAAATGTTATACATGCGTTTTCTTTCTCAACTGTTTACTTTAAATTAAAACATTACTTAGTGTTTACGTGAATACTCGCCAAGATAGACATTTTGACATTACGTTGTGTGTATTTAACTGTTTAAGTACTGAGAGGAGGCTTTTTGTGCTCACGTTGGGTGTGAGCACAAAATCTGCAGGAATGAGTAAAATTATACGCAATACGCGAAATCCCACACCGCAATTCAAGCCCTGTAACAGAAACTATATTCATCCAGAGCAAATGAAAGGAGTGAGTGAGGGAAGGCGGGTTTGTGTAAAGAGAAAAGAGAGAGCAAGAAAGCGCAGCTTGTATCGTGTATCTGTTCTGCGGAAAATGAGTATTAAAAGGCTTGCCGATATTTCAGTATTCAAATAACCTATTTCAGAAAAGGTTCATTAGTTAATGTATAACTAACATTAACTAACCATGAGCAATACATTTGAAGCAAAATTTGAACCATGAGCAAAAACATTTGTTACTGTATTTTAGGGCTGTAAACGATTAATCACGATTTATCGAATCCAAAATAAAAGTTTGTGTTTACATAATATATATGTGTGTGTATTGTGTATAATTATTTTGTATATATAAATGCACACACATGCATGTATATATTTGAGAAATATTTGCATTTATATACTGCATATATATTTGTATATGATTTATATTATATATAAATAGAACTATTTTATATATAAATAACACATTTTTCTGAAATATATACATGCATGTGTGTGTATTGATATATACAAAATAATTATACACACACACATATATTATGTAAACACAAACTTTTATTTTGGGTTCGATTAATCGTTTACAGCCCTACTGTATTTGTTAATCTTTGTTAACGTTAGTTAATAGTAATACAGCTGTTCATTGTTTGTTCATGTTAGTTCACAGTGCATTAACTAATGTTAACAAGATTTTAACAAAGTATTAGTAAATGTTGAAATTAACATGAACAAAGATTAATAAATGCTGTATACGTGCAGTTCATTATTAGTTCATGTTAACTAATGAAGTTAACTAATGAAGTTAACTAATGAACCTTATTGTAAAGTGTTACAAAAAAAATCTATATTTTTTATTTAGTTTAATATTTCAGATGCCTTTTAAAAAAAACTACAATTGAAAAAAACTTATATATTATGTAATAAAATTCAACCCGCTAAAGTGGCTAGTGGGACTGACTGCTTTACACGCACTTATTGCGATAGATGCAGTATTGTGTGCCTTTCATACTCCACAGCAACAATGTGTGATGGACAGTTTCTCCTGCTTGGTTCGACCGGATCCTTCCACTCTAAAAACTTCCCAGAGGTCTATGACGGTCCCACAGCCTGCCGCTGGATTATACGGTAATACAATAATCAGATTCATCTAGACACACTTTTGAGATTTCACCAACTCATACAGTCTTTTATTTCACCCACAGAGTAACTGAAGGCTTGGCCATGAAAATAGTATTTCACACTTTCGATACGGAACAAGATATTGACGTTCTGGAGCTATATGAGGGCGCCGGCCCTATGAAAACATTGACATGTGAGTTTCGACAAACGGCGTTGCATTAAGATTTCTGACTTCATAAGTAGTGTCTTGACATCAGATTGTGTCTTTCAGACTCTCTCTCGGGGACGTCACCAGGGGAATTCTGGCTATTATCTCATGAAGCCACTGTTGAATTTAAAGCAAACTTCATCAATAACTTTCAAGGCTTCAATGCTACTTACATGGCCGAGAACATCAGTGAGATCTCTAGTGGGTATTGATTTCCCAAAAATTGAATGAATGTTATTTGAACATTTATGGAACGTTCTACACAATAATGGTGTGGAAATACCTTATTCAGAGGCATAGTGTTGCCACGATACTGGAATTTCCAACTTCGATACGATACCTTGAAAAATACTGATATTCAATACCACTGCCATATATACCGCCCATACAGATCATTTATTATCTTATCATTTTTTGATCATTTGGGTAATTTTGTTGTAATAGCTTACACTCAGCACAGGGAGGCTTTATTTGAATTGCTTGAACTACATAAATAAAGAATCCGTAATAAAATAAGAACAAATAAATCAATTGCAAACGATAGCACAAATATACAATAGCATAAAGAGACAAATGAAGTAAACATGGCTTTAAGTTTTTCAGGTGGGTCTCTCAGTAGTATTCAGGTAACAAATACTGCTGAAATTAAAGTTATCTAATGTAAAAAATGAAATGCAGATTAATACTTAAAGTTATTCAGTCAAGAGCAGAGTTATTTTCTCTTTGTCTTTTGCTATTTGATTAACATTACAGACAGCAGCAGGTTTATTAGGCTGCTGTCACTTTAAGAGATTATGCACAGATCCAATATACTGTTACACAACATGCAATAATTTGTTTTAAACTATTTACGTTCCAAAACTGACTGCATTTACCCGAATACTCAGAAAGACGGACATTTTGACATAATTTTGTATGTATTTGCGCCGTTTAAGCGCAATAAGCTACGAAAAAGAAGTCAATTTGGTTCTCGCGAGCTGTTTGAGAGGCGGCAAACCAAAGTCTAAGATCAGAGGTGCGCGCGCTTTTGTTGTGAGCTCAAAACCGGCGGGAATGACTAAAAATTATGCACAATACAAGCACTATTGTGTTTCGATTCGCTGTCGGAGATTGTCGCGCAGTTTGGTATCGGCCTATCGATACTGCAGAAAAGGAGTATTGGAACCGTGTCCGATATTTCAGTATCAATACATATTGAAATTTCAAGATTTTTGACAACATATAGAGTGCTGCAGTGATGACATATTTTTGTAGGTTCTTTCGACAAAAACCACATAATTCTTCCATTTGGCTTTTGGATTATTGCAGAAAATAAGCTCTGTGACCAAGAAAAGATTATGATTCTTACACATTCTGATCCTCTAGATACATTTCCCAAATGAACACTATTGAATTTTAAAGTCTAAATACAACCAAAACTACACCACTGTCGCATGGCTTCAACATCACCATCGCTAAGCTTCCCAAGTGCAAAAATGCGAACTTTTATTTCAGTAAAAAAATCATATTCAAGTTTTATTGAACTCTATGGTCTTTGGTAGATGAAGACAAGATAAGCTGTTCGTTTGAAGAGGACTTGTGTCACTGGAGGCAAGAATCTGAAGACAGTGGCGACTGGATTCGAGCACAAGGCGCTACTCCTCCACCAGGCACTGGCCCGAGCTTTGATCACACAATGGGCAACAACCAATCAGGTGCCATTTCATACACTATGCTATTAAAGACTATACATAGAATTGATCTGCTGTTAGCAAATACTTGAAAATGTATGCCGTCTAATGTTTATTATACTTTGATGATATTTACTCTGATGCACATCGATTTTTATCTCATAGGGTACTACATTGTGACCCCTATGTCTCCTGGAAGTGTGGATAAACAATTCCGTATCTACAGTCTTCCTCTGACTCCTGCAAAGGAATCAATGTGTCTAAAATTCTGGTTAGTTTTTATCAGGGGTAACGTTTGGAAACATTCAGCTTATACATGCACATTTTTCTAAAAATACGTCCTATAAATGCAAATTAAAATGATGCAATGGTGCCTCTTGTGAAAAAGAAGTGCGCTTAATTGTATTGAATGTGCACTTGTAGTGTGCTTCAGATTTTAAAAGTTTATTTTTAAAAACCGTACTTGCAGAGAATATAATGTTAATAAAATACAAGTCCACTTAAGTGTACTTAAATGCCAAATTAAACATTTTCAATCATTTTAAATATTTTTTTTAATAATCTTTAGTTGTCCTTTCCCTCCTAATGCATAAAAACTGCATAGACCTTTTGCATTCCTGGGTCTGTTTGGAACCGGTGGAATGTAAGCTTATAAAAGTCTCATTTATTTAAATAGCGCTTTTTACAATACAGATTGTTTCAAAGCAGCTTTACAGAGATAACAGAGAAAAAAAAACAATCATAACTGAATATTTTTCCAACTAAAACCATATTGTATCTAATCAGTAACTTCTCATTAATGAGTGAATGCACAAAATGTTTAACATTTTGAATGTTACAATGTTTTTTTTTTAATCATCCTATTTATCCCTTTTTATTAATTAAATTTTTTTTAGAAATTCTTTGAAATTGTAATTTTTTTCAAGAAATAATGCAAAAAACAGTGGTGCAAGAAAATATATTTTTATCAGAATTTATGAGAAATTTTATTTGACTATATCATTAGATTAAATTCATAAGTAACATCATAATATGAGAATTACCAGTATTCATACTGGTAATTCTCATATTATGATGTTACTTATAAATTGAAACGTATAACTCGTGCCTGCTCAAAACTGTTTTCAAACAAAATATATTAATTTTACTTGCATGACATTTTACTTTCACATGAAAAAAATGACGATGATAAACCGCTTGAATCTCCTTTTCATGCTGCAATGGTTTATCAATAGGTGGCAGCAAAGTGAAATTTGAACTTTTTATTTTTTCCCCCAATCCCTCTTTCCTTTTTCAAATTTAGACGATTTGGTCTATGAACTTTTGCTCTAAAAACACATTAAGACATTAATTTGTTTTTGTCCTTTTATTTTACAAGTGTAACAATTTAGTTGGTTATATCTCTTAATTTTTTTTGTTAAACAAATCAGAAAAAAGTGTAAATTGACAATCTTAACAGACGTACAAAATTGATCTTCGTACTAAAAACTATGGATTAAAAATAATAATAATTATGTACCTCTTCAATGTCAAAACAGACCCGAATGCAATAGAAGTGCACTTAATTTTATTAACCACATTTTCTCCTTAACACGGCAGTGAATCAAAGACAGTCTCAATATCGCGGTTTGAAATCGCTGGTGTTTCTGACGTCACAAAATACCTTGTAACCAATCAGGTCAACGTGTGATCGTCAACGAGTGGATCTCTGAGCTGGAGGCGGGGCTCATTTGCATATTCATAGAACCGCGTATACTAAATGAGGCAAGGGTGTAGACTGTAGGGTTACATTCAAGCTATTTTAAGGCATAAAGAAAAACTTTTAAATGTAATTTTGGTGATCAAAGATGAGTTTTAAGGGAAACAATTATTGACTACAGGGGGACTTAAAATACACGACATGCAAGTTTCGATAGAAATTAAAAGTATGCTGAGGTGTACTTCTTTTTCACAAGGGGATTGAACTCCCCTGTAAGCATTTGATGAATGTACCTGGTGTCTTTGAGGTACCATATGTTCGGGGAGGAGGTGTGGCGTCTGATGGTCACAACAGAGGAACGCTCGTCCGTCACGGTCCTCTTCCAGAAAGAAGGGAACTATGGTGACAACTGGAACTATGCTCAAGCCACACTAAACATCACTGCAGATTATGTTGTCAGTTCATGTACAAAGCAACTTGGCTCGTAACATTAACCGGTTAAAAAGTCGCTAAATACATTTGCCCGTTTCTTGTCTGTCTTAGGTGGCATTTGAAGCGCAGAAGAGGGCGGGATTTCTGAATGATATCGCCCTGGATGACATCAGCATAGTGCCTGGTGCCTGCGGACAGGCTCCTCCTGACCCAACCCCTGTCCCGCCTCCCACGACCCCCCCTCCCATACCAGGCAAGATCTAGCAATAGACCCTTTTCACAATGATGTCAGTTTGTTGTCATGCAAATGCTATGTGTATTAGCACAGAATTGTAAAGGAGTTCCATTTATGTAATTTAATTCTAATAGTGGATTGCGGGGGACCCTTCGATCTGTACGAGTCAAACTCTACATTCAGTTCTCCAAACTACCCCAATGGCTATGGACACAACGCTTTGTGTAAGTATTGGATAGATTAAGTTCATTCCATGATCATTAAGAATGCAGAATAATTCATGGAAGATTCTAATAAAAAATGGACAATTACACCCCTACCTCATTTAATTGATAATGTTCTGATTATTATGGTTTCTCTTGGACAGGTATGTGGACTTTACATGCTAAGGAAGGACAGAATATACAATTACATTTTCAAGACTTTGCTTTAGAAATGGCTAATGACATTTTAGAAATTCGAGATGGAGTGGAGCCGAATTCAGAGTTGCTAGGTAATTTTGTTTGGAAAACATGAATCTTTGAAAAAAAAAATGTGAGTGTGTGTATATATATATATATGCATTTATATTATAGGTAATGGGGGATTTCGATACATTTTTCAATTGAAAAAAAGTATATACTACTTTTCAAAAGTTTGGGATCGGTACGATTTTTAAAAATGTTTTCAAAGAAGTCTTATGTATTTAAATTATTCAAATATTTGAATTTTTCTGTTTTAATATATTTTTTTAAATGTAATTTATTCATGTGGTGTCAAAGCTGAATTTTCAGCATCATTACTCCAGTCTTCAGTGTCACATGACCCTTCAGAAATCATTCTAATATGATGATTTGCTGCTCAAGAAACTTTTCTTATTATTTTCAATCCTGAAAACAGTTGGGCTGCTTAATATTTTTGTGACCATGATAAATATTTTCCTCAATGAATAGAAAGTTCAAAAGAAGTATTTAAAAAAATGTTTTGTAACAAAGTAAAAGTCTTTACTGACACTTTTGATCAGCTGAATGATAAATGTATATATTTTGACAATTGTAATATTTCATTCACCATTAATATGAAATACAGATAATATGCCATAATAGTCAATATTTAACATATCATTACTTTTGCATTATGTTAATGGGTTTTTTGCACAATATGCAAAAAATTAATAAATGGATCTTTATGTAGTAATGTGTGTTTCGTCTCTGAAGGTGTCCTAACTGGTGATCGTTCCTTCCCGGATCTTTTTTCCACAACCTCTCGGGTGACCGTCATGCTTTCCACAGACTCCTCGGCGAATGACAAAGGCTTTCTAGCCAACTTTAGCACCGGCCTTAACATTGGCCAACCAGGTTAGTTTTATTCTTTGTACTTTAATGCAAATGTTGAAACAACATGGAGATGGCCTAAGAAACTGCAAAAACTCTCATGAATATGCAGATCCTTGTCCCACTGGACAGTTTCAATGCGGCACAGGAGTGTGTGTGTCCAATGCCAGCGTGTGTGACGGTGTAGAAAACTGCTCCGATGGCTCCGATGAAGGCGACTGTGGTAAATCAAACTACAACAAAACCTCACCAATCCAATCTTGCTGTTCATGCTGCTGATCACAGGCTGTTGTATTTTAGTGCATTTAATAAAAGCTAATGTCACTGGAACTGAACGACTGAGACTTCAGGTCCAGAATGATCTTTACACGGTGTGTGCTGAAGACTGGACCTCTCAGCTATCTGACTTCTTCTGCCGCTACTTGGGCTACAGGTGAACACTTACCCATCGAATATATTAAGCATATTATAATATTAACCATGTGAAGACATATGAAAGAAAATGTCAGAAAAATCCGATTTTTGAAAGGTTGAGTAATAAAAAAATTGCATATGTTTGTTGAGTATCATATTTGATACATCAGGCTTTTATGGTTCATATAGTATGATATAGGAGAATAAGAAACTTATTCTCGAGTATGAAAAAACAGCTACATTTTATTCAGATGGCAAACTGACCAAAAATATACAATTTTGTGCAGTGGCTAATGTTTATATAATATGGCCATAAAGTAAGATGAAATTCTAATGTACATCAATGAGATCAGCATAGCAGACTACATAAAATAAATCTGAAAATCAGTTAATCTCCCAATAATATGTCTTACTAAGATCATATTTAAATTAGTGCTGGGCAACGATTAATCGTGATTCATATGTGTGTGTTTACTGTGTATAATTATTTTGTATATATAAATACACACACATGCGTAAGACATATTTGCATGTATATACTGTACATATATATTTTTACATAATTTATATTATATATAAAAATAAAAATAAATCTTAAATATATACATGCATGTAGGTGTATTTATATATTGAAAATAATTTTACACAGTAGTTTTTTTTATAGTTTTATAGTTTATTTCAGGAATACATGGCCTCTCGGCCCATAGTTCCAAGATTACAATATCATGACAGATGCTCTTTTTTTCATTCCATGATATATGTACAGCGCTAATCTCCATGCATGCTTTGACTCACAAACCTGTGACACATCAACACAAACATCACCAACAAGTGTGAGGTCACTCAGATATTTCTTACGCAGATCCATATACAAAGAACAGTCATACAAAAATACAAATTATGCACAGTACACACACATATATTATGTAAACACAAACTTTTATTTTGGATGCGATCATTTAAATGCTTAGTTTTATGATCAAAGCTCTGTTTTCTGTAGTCTTATTGTGGCGGCAAAACATATAATGCAGTGCAATGATGATTGAGAGATGAACAAATAAACTCCTCAAAAGCCTGATGTATCATATTTGATACATCCGATTTTTCTAAAGAAAAAAGATGGATAATCAAGTAAACCTAAGTTTCTTCAGTCCAGTAAGTGTTTAACATGGAATATTACTAGCAATATAAAGGTTATTCTTGTTTCCTTTATAAAAATCAGTAGAGATTTCCCAGCAAAAAGACACGTGTACCACAACCTAAAGGTGGACATTTTGTTTAAATGATATATGATAAAACGGTATAAACTATAAATCATAGGACAAAAGGCATGTGGAAGATTATGTACAACAGCAAAGTTTCTTTAATATCTTAGAAATTTGTGTATCAAATATGTTACAGGCTTTATAGGTTAAGCATACAATAGTTTGTCAAATAATACCTATTGTGAAAAAAAACATGTTTGTATATATTGTACATATAACATGTTTGTTGATGTACCTAGGTCAGGAAATGCCTCATTCTCCATCACTATGGATGAAGATAGTCCGTTTGCTACTGTAAGTGTGAGTGCTAATGGCTCACTGGATCTGAAACCCAGGTAATCGATAAAATTGCTGATAACTTTTCTGAGCGCTTTTATTGGCCCATAAAATCTAATTTCAAATTCTTGTGTCTTTTTAAAGTGACGCATGTCTCAGTGAGAAGATCGTGTCTCTGCATTGTAACAATCAACGTAAGTTTTTAACTCGCAGCTTGTATCATACGCTCTTATGCTAGCTAATCAATACAACATCTCAACATCTCTTGTTGTGCATAGCATGTGGCGTTCGTAAAGTCCCTTCAAAAAGTGAAACCAATGTGGAAATGGACAGCGAGCCAGCAGGCAGAGTTGTGGGAGGACAGGATTCCCAGGAAGGGTCGTGGCCTTGGATGGTGTCTCTGAGCTGGCTCGGCCGCCATGTTTGCGGGGCCAGTTTGATTGACAGGGAATGGTTGATAACAGCAGCACACTGTGTTCATGGGTAAGTGTTGCTCCATTCATGGCTGTAGTAGTTGTAGCTGTACAAAAAAAAACTAAATTATATTTTGATCCCGTAGAAAGAATGTTCACCTGTCAAACTGGGCAGCTGTGTTGGGTCTTCACTCTCAGTCTGGGACGGATAACCCTAACAAACAAGTCCATTTAATAGATCAGATTATCATGCACAAGCGCTATAACAGGATAACAAAGGAGTCTGACTTTGCCCTAATGCACTTACAGACACCTGTCAACTACACAGGTACGTTGACAAAACGTACGGAGTTTTACTCCGTTTTTTTTTTTTATATAGGCTAAATATGCTAAAGAGATTTATAGCTACAAAAGATTTCTATTCAAATAAATATTGTTCTTTTAAACGTTGGGTTTTTCAAAGAATCCAATCTCTTGGTGAGATTAAGAGACTTCTTTCAAAAACATAAACCCCAAACTTTTGAATGGTAGTGTACATGTAGACTCCTGTCATATATGATTTATTAATTTTACAGTTGAAATTGTCTGATAATGGATGGTCATGTGATCTCAACATGGTGGCCATAATGAGGGGTAACATGTTTGTCAGAAATATATTGTTAAAGTTTTATTTCACCCAAAAATCAAATGGGAAAAAAATTATATATTACATTTTGCTAAATAAAAAACATAAATAAAATGTAGCCTATGTTTTTTTATGACATTTTAAACATTTTCATTGGCTTTTGGAGTTAGCTGCACCACTACTTTCATATATATATACATATATATCAGAACAATGTAAAATGATTTGGACATATTTTGTTGTCAGATTTCCCAAGGATTAAAATGATTTTTCTTCCAGATTACATCCAGCCCATCTGCCTCCCAGATCCTGGAGCACAGACTGAAGAAGGGAGAGAGTGTTTTATTGCTGGTTGGGGAATGCTGTCTGAAAATGGTCAGATGTACATATTTGTGCATTCTATTCCAGTTTTTTTTTTCCTTTTCTTTTTTTCTCAGATTTGAGTTATTAATATTTTGGATGATCATGTATAAGCTGTTGTTGTTTTTTTATCTCCAGGCAACACAGCTAATGTGTTACAGGAAGCTGTTGTGCCCCTTTTAAGCAACACACAGTGTCAGGAATGGCTGCCTGAGTACAACATTACAGACCGCATGCTGTGTGCTGGGTATGCCGAGGGTGCGGTGGACTCCTGTAAGGTGTGTACATTTTTAATTTTGATATAGTATATGTTTTCATATTTCTTTTCTTTTTTTATTTATTACATTTAATAGATCAAGAATAGTGAAAAAAATTTTTTTCGCGTCTCATATAAACTCACAATTCTTTTTTTCTCTCAATTGTGAGTTTGCTGTGAGAAATAAAGTCATAATTGTAAAATATATAAAGTCAGATTTATATATACTATACATAGAACGTCCTTTTTTAGTTCAAATTCAAATGTAGTACCTACTTAGACTTTGGAGGCAGCGAATCCTCCATACATATTTATGCATATATTATTCTTTTTTATGTATTGGCATATTTTGTGGGCTCTTGACAGGGGGATTCTGGAGGCCCGCTGATGTGTGAAGAGGCTGGCCATTGGGTTCTTGTGGGGGCGACATCTTTTGGTATCGGCTGTGGACGACCCCAGCGGCCTGGAGCTTATGCTCGCGTCAGTCAGTTTGTTGACTGGGTTGTAGAGAACCGACGGCTCTATTCTGACTGGAAGGGGTTATAATAATTTAGTATGCATTGATGTTGTCTTAAATTGATTGTTTTCTTCATTTCCATGAGCTTCTCGACATTGTAATCACCACCTAGTGATTTGTGCACTTTATTTGTCTTTGCTAAAAAAATGTTTTAATGTGAATAATGGAGGAAAAAGTATTTGCTAGTAACCAGTCTGTAATATTCAGCCTACCCCCCAAATGTGATGATATAAACAGTTTTGAAGGATAAATAACAACTGTAATATTAATTCAGGATAGTGCTTTGAGGTTTAATTATTTTCTGAAATATTTGTAATGTATTTTGCTACTGTTGTCTTACAGTTTATCATAAATAAAGACCTTATTTCTTGTATTGTTTTGTAATGCTTTTTAATTTTGTCTAAGCTCTGTGCGGAATATAAAAAATGACCTTGATAATCATTGAAAAAAGACAGATGAAGCAGCACATTTTGGCACTTTATTCACGCAAGTCAATTTTCACCTATACAATTTTATAAAACTAAAATTTCATTAAAAATACAAAATAGGCCAGTGTTATTTTTATTACAGTCTATGATTTTGCACGAAGCACTTTTCATATGAACTGCATTGTGACTACATTATGAACTTCCATTCTCATAAGATCCGGAACTCCTGAATAGTTTTTGAAACTCGCCGGATTTATTATCGAGGCGCACCGCAGCACAAACGCCACACTTAAAAGCCACCCACATTTTTGTTTAACTTGCTATTTTCTACCTTAATACAACAAGTCCGTGTCTATAAAACAGGAAAACGCAAAACACGTCTGTATTAACCATGGCAAAAAATTATTAGCAGTTTTGCAGCGAACTTGAGCTGTAATTCAACTCCCTCTTGCTCAGCGACAGGAACAGCAGATAAAATGATCCCTCATATAAACATTAGAAACGCTTTTGCAAACATGCCAAATGTTGCCTTCGCCCTGGTAATTACAACAGCTTTAAATGTAGGCTTTTGTCAGAGTATTGATATTAATCCGGGTAAATGTCTCGTGTGGGGTCCTGGACTGAATCCTGATGTTGTGCTTCCTGTCAGATACTTCTACATTCAGACTGTTGATTCACGAGGAGAAAACATCACTGTCTCCCCTGGTAAGAATGTAATATATAATCATATACAGCCTGGGTGTAATTAATTACTGTAATTTAATGACTTATTTTCTGTTATTTAATTAGTTACTTCTGATGTAATTGCATGAAATACTAGAACAATTCAATAATAGTGGATTTAACATCAAATTTGCATGTTAAAATATATGTTTTAAATGTAATCTTCTCCCTTTACACACTTTGGTCAGTTCAAGAATAATGTATGCAATTTTATACATTAAAACGTTAAAAGAACAGTTTCATGTCTGTCCTTGAATTTTTCATCTGATGGTTGAGGTTGATATCACATTTGGAAAGTAATTAATAACTAATGCAATACTTTTTAGAGAGAGTAATTAGTACAGTAATCTAATTACACTGTTAAAGATAGTCATTTATTAACTTACCCTACACTGATCATATACAAATATCTCTTGGAAATAGGGGTTATCCAAAAGGGGGAAAAAGAGAAAAAACTTAAATCAGCCTTAAAGTTTCATGACATTTTTATTTTTTGAATGAATGTACGTTACATTATTCAGTTTTACATTATATAATGTAATGGTGTTTGTATGTGTTTTGAATAATTTTTTTTGAATTATTATTACGGATAACCAGATTTTTCAGATCTCTGTTTCAGTAATACACAGTTCTTCTGGTTTAAAAGGCCAGTAGCCTATTTAGTTGTAAAGTATTAGCCTAGTAATCGATGCAAATATAATTTTTTTGTTTTTTTTCCCCTTCATGTAAATTGACTGAAATTTGTTTAGTTCAAACCAGTGTATGTCAGTGTCTTTTCTTGCACACTTTATGGTTACTGTTTATTTTCTTTTAGTTAAAGACTCTTTCAAAGTGACAATATCCTCATTGGAAAATGAGTATCTTCGTGTCCATGTCCCAGTGCCATTGGATCGGGGCGACGGCTCCCTGCTTGTCAGATACCGACTCTATGGAAGTTCTTTGAAGGGTTTGAAGATTGAAGTTTTGTATCAAGACAAGCCAGTGGCAAAGTCACCATACAGTCTTAGGGGTAAAACATTTTTTGGACATTGATAGAATGTGGTCTATAGGCTTAGTTTTACTCAAAACTTTATATTTTGCTTTCGCACTTGTAGTGAGATTCCATCCACATAATTACAGTACTAGTAGTGGTGTACTTCAATTATTAAGTCTATTTAAAAAACTGTACTTGCAGATATATAATATAATAGGCCACTTAAGTGTAACTGGAGGACACTTTCATGATTATTTAAAAAACTTTAAAATTTAAAAGTACACTTTGTATTTAATGTCAAATGAAAAGTTTTTCTTGATCTTTTCCTTTTGTCGTTTATAGAAGTACACTTATTTTGAACTAAAGCACATGTGAAGTACTTGATTATATTTGTAACTGTAGTGTGAAAAAATTACACTTACAGTTAATATAGTTTATATGGACTGAATCGGTATAGTATACTCTTTAAAAGTATGCAAAATTATACATCTATTAGTATTATGTAAAGACAAACTCTTTTTCAAATGATCTGTAATTCTTTTAAAAGTTTTTGCGAAATATGCATCATAAAATCTTTTTAATTCCTCCAGGTCCTGTTTATCATGAATACTGTGATTGTCCAGAGTCCGATGTGGCAGCGTGGCAGGGGGTCATGCAGTGCCCAGAGGAAGACCCCCAAATTCAAGAGGATTTCAGTTCATTCCCATCTATTGACCTGCAGCAGCTCCTGCAGGAGGTCCCAATGCGCTTTGCAAAGCGAGGAGGACTCATTCACTATACCATCTTAAACAATCAGGTGCATCGGCGCTCCCTGGGCAAGTACACCGATTTCAAGATGTTCTCGGATGAGATCCTGCTCTCCCTCGCTCGAAAAGTAAGCTAAACAATTTGGGGTCCAAAATAAAACCCATTCGTGAATGCTTCTATTTGTTTTTGTTTTTTTTATAGAAAAAAAAAAATCATTATAATTGTCATCAGCACTTATTATTGTATTTATTTTTTCATTTTTTATGGTGATTCATTGGACACATTGGTCATATCAACTATTTTATTGTTATATCTGTCCTGTCTCCACCAGGTAAAAATGCCTGATGTGGAATTTTATATTAACGTAGGAGACTGGCCAATGGAGAACAGGAAAGTGAATGACAAACCCGGACCAGTGCCTATTATCTCATGGTGCGGCTCCACGGACACACGCGACATCATTCTTCCCACATACGATATCACACACTCATCCTTAGAGGCAATGAGAGGCGTAACAAATGACCTGCTGTCAGTCCAGGGGAACACAGGTGCTTCTTCGAACATGTCAAATCTCCAATATTATCTTACTTTCCTTTGTCTCACCTTTCTGGACTTCTTTAATGGTTTTCCCAGGTCCTGTGTGGTCAGATAAAACGGACAAGGCGTTCTTCAGAGGCAGGGACAGTCGAGAAGAGCGCTTGCGCTTGGTAACCATGTCCAAAGAAAATCCAGAGCTGCTCGATGCGGGAATAACAGCGTTTTTTTTCTTTCGTGAACGGGAGAAGGAACTTGGAAAAACGCCGCTGGTCGGTTTCTTTGATTTTTTTAAGGTAAGTAATGTGTCGAAAAAGCTTCATTAACCCCACTGGGGTCGGCAAACGCGCCGGCGCGTTTTGCTCGTTTTTGTTTTTACATAGCAGTAAAATAGACTTAAAATACTCTATTTTAAGTCATACAGACTCATTTTTGCTCATACAGACTTAAGAAATATGAAAAAATAAGCTGTTAAATGTCTACAAATGTCTTTTGTAAAACAACAAAAAGTGTTTTACAAACGTTAAATCAATGTATTGTTTTATGTGAACGATTAGGCAGGATGATTTTTAGATCATTTTGAAGGAAAAACTCTAGGCGACAACATCCATTACTCAAAAGCATTGTAAACACATATTTAGTATGTGTTTTGTGGCGTTATTTCAGACACTTTAATTGTTTGTTTTTTGAATAACCATGCATAAACATAATTCTCTCAAAAATACAAATGTAAAAACATGTACATGCATGTTGCTCACATATTATGGTAGCCCTGTTTGTAATAAATAGAGTGAAATTACACCTTTGCCATTAATATGTTTATAAGCAACTGAAAAAAGCACAAATGTCAGGGCATGTCAGAATATCTCAAGGACCCCAAAAACCCCTTAGGGTTAAACTGCAATATGCTTTTTCTCTACTTAATAAATGACACAGATTAAGAATTGTGACATGCTTTGCTCTACTCTTGAAAATCTCTTTAGTACAAATACCAGATGAATGTGGATGGAACAGTAGCAGCCTATAGGTTTCCGTACCTGATGCTGGGCAACAGCTTGGTCTTAAAACAGGATTCGCCATACTACGAACACTTTTACACACATCTGAAACCAGGTGTGCACTACATCCCAGTGAAGAGGGACCTTTCCGACCTCATCGAGAAGATTAAATGGGCTAAGGTACAAACGTTGTCCTTACTCTTGGAGCACATTGAATGTGTATAGTAACAGCATACATTTACATGTAACAATGACAAACTTGCAAAAAAGAGACCCATATTATATGCAAAACAAAAAAGGAAAATCTTGTAATTGTTAGAACTTGAATATGTACTTAATGTACGCAGAACAATGACACAGAGGCGGAGGCCGTAGCTAAAGCGGGACAATCGGTGGTGAGAGATCTGCTTCAGCCTCACAGACTCTACTGCTACTACTACACTGTTTTTCAGGTAAGAATCTGTCATTTACAACAATAAATACTGAATGATGTATTGATAAATGTTAAGTGCCTCCTAATGCATTCAATATCTACAGACAGATTTTGCATTGCTTGGTCAGTTTTGACCCTTGAACTTATAAAACTTCATATTTTCTAACTAAAACCATATCGTATCTGATCATCAATAGTTTCTCGTTAATGAGTGTATGTGAAAAAATGTCTAAGTTTTAAATATTACCATGTTATTACTACATGTACCCTTTTTTATAAAAAAATATTTAAAAATGTCAAAATAGTTTTTTGTTTTGTTTTTAAAAATATATATTTTTTGTCTGTTTTTTGTCTCTCTTTGCGTGTGCATATTTATGTTTACCAACTAAGTTCAGACCTAAAAGTGTGTGTAAGATTTGGCAAAGAGGCTAAATATATTTTTAAATATATACATTTATACAATATATGTATTTGTGAGGCAAATCAAACCAATAGACCAAAAACTGACCTGCCCCTGGTGAGATGAGCTTTTAATAAAACTTGACAGTCTATAGCCTATTCAGTAGAAAAAATACAATTTCTGTCATTAACTACTCACCCATGTCATGTCTTTCCAAACCCGTAAGACCTTCATTCATCTTCGTAACACAAATGAAGATATTTTTGATGAAATCCGAGAGGTTTCTGAACCACCCATAGTATAGGCTGCAACGTCATTGCAATTATCAAGGCTCAGAAAGATAGGAAAGACATCGTTAAAATAGTTCATGTGACTAGTGGTTCAACCTTAAGGGGAGACACGGCAGGCAAAAACATCATTTTTTTTCACTTTCTCCTGTACAATGTTGTTGGATCCAAATATGGTAATTTCCTTTTTTATCAGCAACCAGTCGTGAAAGTACAATAGGGCATTTAACTCTAAAAGCGAACTCTCATTGGCTGATGTCAATCTTTAAAGGCCGTTTTCTCAAAATGTGTTTTTTCCTCATACTCAGAGCCAGAAATCTCCACTTCAGCAGCACTTACATACACCAAGCTTTCCAGTTGTGTTCCTATCTATATTATTAAGGTTTTTACAGAGGGGTTTGTTCATATATCATTCAGATTCTGATTTATACAACATTTTATACCTAAAAACGGGGCGAAAATTAATTTTTTATGGCTGTTGACAGTTTTTTCTGTGATAAAGAAAAAACTCACTTTTTAGAGTGATAAAAAGAGATATCCAAAATCCTCTCTGTAAAAACCTTTGGCTCTAATATGTCAACAAAATGAAACAAGAATTTTGAATTTGGCTTTATCCAATGTTCAAATTTCTCTTCTGGAAATATATGCAAATTAGCGCATACTTAATGAGAGAATACGTAATTTGCATATTTAAACACAAATATTCAAAAAACTTGTTATACAAAAGATATTTGTCTTAATGTCAGTAATCAGATGGGGAAGTTTCATGCTGATATCTATTAGTTTTTTTTCCCCTATTCACCTGGGACGTCTCCCCTTAATGCTATGATGCGACGATAATAATTTTTGAGCGCAAAACCCCCTAAAATAACGACTTTATTCAACAATCTCTTCTCTTGCACGTCATTCTCCTACGCTGTTGACGTAGTGTAAACAGTGCAGCACTTTCGGGTTTTGAACGACATGCGGGTGAGTAACTAATGACAGAATTTTCATTTTTGAGTGAACTAACCTTTTAACAAAAGCTGTCATCTGCAAGACTTTTCTGGGTACAGCTAACACGGAGAAAGTAGTAAATGTAGTCAATTTGTGTGTCCTGTCCTTTTACAGACCTATGCAAATCGTCAGAGCACTCAGCCTCTAGTCCATCCTGATATGGAAATAGTGCCTCAGCCATCCGATCACGCTGCACTGTGTGACTGCGAGAGGAGATCAGAGGACCAGAAACTTCAGCAGAAGGACGAGCTCTGACAAAGAACTCTCATCTGAGACAAGTGTCTCAAACATGCACATTGCACACGGAAGTAAGAGTATTGAATGGAACACAAAAACCATTCAAATAAATCAGAATGGTTTGTTGTGTATCAGTGTTGCCAGATTGGAAATGTCCAAGTATCGTACCAGAAGCTCAAAATTATCGTATTTGGAAGAAAATTATCGTACACGATGAAAACATGCGCAGAATTCTCCAACGGGGTGGTGGGGGGGGGGTGGTGGTGGGGGGGGGGGGGGGGGGGGGGGGGCTTGGTTGGGTCCTTACCATAGACTGTAAAAAAAAAATAGGTCCTTACATGCGCTTCGTGAGGCACACACGCACACGCACACTAGCCATAGACAGTATATGACACTAGCACACACACGCAAGGTCTCTCGCTCCCTTTCTCTGCTGTGCACGCTCTACACATGCGCGCTCTTGCTCGCTCGATCTAGATTCCGGGAGATTTTTTAACTAATTTGCGGGCAATTCTGAAATTATCGTACATTATGGGATTTTTTCCATTATTGATCGTACATCGTACAGAGGTCAAAATTATCGTACAAATACGATAATTATCGTACGTCTGGCAACACTGTTGTGTATAGATATAAAGGAATGATATACTTTTGAAGGATGAACGATGGCTTACTTGAGTTTTGATAGGAGTAAAATGTTTAACCGTTTGTTTATCTGACTGTGCCTGTGCATTATGCTATTACTCCCACTTTGTTTTAAATTATTTTATTTTCTAATTTTTTCAGCTTTTTTACATTTTTAATTTCACAGAACTATTGAGTGTAACATTTTTGCTTTGATTTTTTCTTCTGTTTTTGGTTTGATTTTGTATAATTTTTCCCCTTGTTTGTCCTTACTAATATTACTTTACTCAGCATTACTTATCAGTATGGAAAGGAAAGCAGGGGTGATAAATAACATTTGACATGGTGGAACAATGTAAAACCTGTGACTGTGAGTAGCCTAGTTTTGTTTTTAAAACTTTCTAGTAAATGTTCTGAATGAACTAATGTACGCTATAGCTCTATACTGTATGTGGGTCAAACTTAAGCTCATTGCCCAAAGACAACATATTCTAACAATTCATGCATCAGTGGATTCTGTGACGACTCAGAATGAATGAGAATTAATGGTTGAACTGATCTTTTGGTCACACAAGTGTCAGTTTGACTAGACGTGGAGTTTGTGTCTCAGACCTCAACAAAAAAAATCATCTGGGTTCCCAAAGTCTGAGCTTAAATCATGCTTGCCTTAAACTTGTACACATTCCAATTGTTCAGTGCCAAACATCTATATTCTGTGTGGTAATATAGGTGACGTTTGTCAACTCAAGGATTTCCTTTTTTTAATGAAAAATAAATAAATCAAAACTATTGTTTCATAATAATCTTTAATCATAGTAAAGAGCTCTGTGTGCTGGATTTTTCATTGTGTTTTGACATTTTTGTGGTACTATTTTTCTACTTATGCATATTTACAATGCCAAAATGTTGGATAACACTGGAATCTCAACCCACTGGCAGCAAGAGGGACAATGGCTGCATTTTAAACAAGATAAATTCACCTCAAGGGAACTTTGGAGTGAGAGCAGTCATTGCCAGATTCGCCACCATATTGAAGACTCATTCCAATCTGAAGCGCTCAAAACTGGATGCTTCAATGAATGAGGATATTTGTTTGGTATGGTTTCAAGTGGATTGTGTTACTCATTTGTTCCGGTGTAGTTCTTCATTAATGGAGCATTAAAGTGTTACCAAATGGGCACAACTGATGTCCATGACGTATGCAGTGGTATCTAAAAGTTTTTTTTATTTTCCATCGATTTCTGTGGTCGTGGCTCCTAAAAGGTGATACGTTGTACAGTTAGAGAGGTTCAAAGATGGCCGCTGTCACGGTCTCGCGACCAAAAATAGGTAAGGAATAACCTTAAGAGGGAATAACGACGGTCCGTTTAATATAGGCTAAATACTGTAGCCTACCCTCAAAACACTGCTCAGACGATATATTTCAAGATATTTTGGGGGTTTTGTTCTAAAAATGCTTGTGTTAATTTTTCACGCATCTAATCGCATCCGGTGCTAATTTCAATAGCGGGATCGTTTGATTTTGGTTCATTCACACTGCCAGTGATTAACAGGTGTTGTGCCAAATTATTACCCAGTGATTAACAGGTGTTGTGCAAAAATGATTACCCCCCTCGTTGAAGTCAGTAGCCTACCTGATTGCCTAATCCTATTTTCCGAGAGAGAGAGAGAGAGAGAGAGAGAGAGAGAGAGAGAGAGAGTGAGTTGAGAAATCAGAGTTGAAAAAGGTTAACAAAACACTTAAATCAGCGTTAACATTTTTAAAAGATCTGTAGCCTACGTTGAATCAATGTCATGTCTTTAACAAGAAGTGGCCTCCTTTTGAATTATGACCATAGCCTTCATTAGCATTTTGATCAAAACACATCTTCAAAAATCTAAATGTATGTACTACTACAAATATAAACTATTATTATTAATAACAATAATAATGGATCATTTTTACCTCAAAAAGTGCAATTTGTGTGTGTGTGTGTGTGTGTGTGCCTAGAGCATGCATTATTTATTACATTTTTTTAACATAGGCTACACTGTCAAGAAAACATACTTAAACTAAAACCAGCTAAAACTAAATACATTTCTTATAAAAAAAAACGTAATATTTTTCCGTTACCACGCTACAATTGCTATTGGTTGTTTAAGAAAAACGTTCTAATAAATATTGTGACTCAGTTTGTTAAACTTTCTCGTAATAATGAGTTGATTAACAAGAGAAAAGTATAGGCTCTTGGAGTAAGGATCTATTATTTTGTCCACTCAGGGCTTCACAAAAAAACCCCGGCTAATTTTCCATTTCATTATATTTATTTAACTTTTGCACAAACCTGGTCAAAACTAAATAATATAGTTCTTATAAATTGAAATAGGTGAACGTACTCGGTTACTAACGTAACCTCGGTTCTCTCTAGAGAGAGGAACGAGTACTGCGTTGTCGTAGCAACGCATTGGGGAAAATCCTTTTCCACGAGAATACTGAAGCAAAAAATTATCCTTAATTTTGTATCAATGTAAAGCGCATTGCCACAGCATACAGACCTAGGCGAGACAGCTCGCGCGCCTATTGGCTGCTGTGCAGCAAATGCTTAAGCCAATGGAGCGAGCCCTAGAGTGACGTCACACCCAATGAGGGCGCTTCGCGCCCTCCCGCGTCATGTCCCGCCGAAACGGGCGTGGCTTAGGGCTATATATTTCGCTCACAGGCTTATGAACTCTGATTTTTAAAGCGAAACAACCAGAGCGCAGACACGGCAAGAAACGCAGTACTCGTTCCTCTCTCTAGAGTGAACCGAGGTTACGTTAGTAACCGAGTACGTTCTCTTACGAGAGATACTCTCGTACTGCATTGTCGTAGCAACGCATTGGGGAACACCCTGTAAGACGCCGTGTATGCAGTGATCCGACACCATAGACCCAGAGCACTGAGCTGGGGTTCATACAGTTCATAATCACCTATAGGACTCACAGAGAATCCTGAAAGAGGTGGGTTCTAACCACCATCTCTCACAAAATTGACTGCACATAGCAGATCAGCACAAATTGACTGCACTCAGCAGTTCAGCATAACAATGGCATAAAACGGCGACTGAAATCTCAGTCTAATATAAACACCGTTATTTCAAACCGATAAAATCCTGGCCTGTAAGGCGGGCACCTCGAGGTTGTAAAACCTGATAAATGTAGACGGTGAGGCCCAGCCTGCCGCCATACAAATATCCTGTAAGGCAATCCCACTCGACCCAGCCCACGAAGAAGCCATACTTCTCGTGGAGTGCGCTCTAACACCCAAAGGGCACTGAATGCCTTTGGATGCGTACGCTAGAGCTATAGCGTCTACTATCCATCTGGATAGACTCTGCTTCGAAGTGGCCAGTCCCTTGAGACGCCCACTAAACGAAACAAAAAGCTGCTCCGTCTGTCTGAAAACAGACGAGCGCTACACGTAAGCTCTCAATGCCCTCACTGGGCAGAGAAAATTATCGTCCGTATTGTCCCCGGTGACCGGAAGGGCAGACATGGAAATAACCTGCGCCCTAAACGGTGTGTTTAGGGATTTTGGAACGTAACCATGCTTAGGTTTGAGCACGACTCTGGAGTCATTAGGGCCAAATTCCATGCACGACGTGCTCACGGAGAGCGCGTGCAAGTCCCCAACGCGCTTCACTGAAGCGAGAGCCAGGAGAAACACCGTCTTGAGCGACAGGTGTTTCAAATCAATCTCCTGAAGAGGTTCAAAAGGAGGACCCTTCATGGCGTCCAGCACCGTAGAAAGGTCCCAAATGGGAACAGTGGGAGGTCTGGGTGGATTAAGTCTCCTAGCTCCTTTAAGGAACCGAATGACTAAATCGTTCCTTCCTATGGACTGGCCGTGAGCGGTTTCAGAAAAAGCCGCTATAGACGCCACATATACTTTGAGCGTGGAAGGGGATCTCCCATTATCCAATAGCTCTTGTAAGAAGGACAAAACCTAGCTCCGCAGTCTGGGGGTGACACGCCACGAGACGTGGACCAGCCAGAAAAGACAGACCATTTAGACGCATAGAGCCGTCGCGTAGACGGAGCTCTAGCCTGTGTGATCGTGTTCAGCACTCCCTGCGGGAGGTCAGCGGATACCCGTTGATGGCCCACACGTGAAGGGACCATAACTCCGGGTGAGGATGCCAAATCGAACCATTTGCTTGAGAAAGGAGATCCCTCCTCAGAGGCACTGGCCACGGGGCGGTGCTGGCTAACTGCATCACAGCTGGGAACCAGGGCTGATTCAACCACAGCGGTGCTATCAGCAGCACTGAGCATCCTTTCTCCCTGATCCTCTCCACCACTTGGGTCAGGAGGGAGACAGGGGGAAAAGCATACAGCGGGCGGCGCGGCCGCTGATGAGCCAGCGCGTCCCTGCTTTTTGAGTAAAATTCCAGACAGTGAGCGCTTTCCGGAGACGCAAAGAGGTCTACTTCCGCTCTGCCGAATTTCTTCCACAACAGTTGCACTGTGTGTGGGTGTAACGACCATTCTCCTGCCGGAACACGGTTCCTGGACAGTACATCTGGTCCAACATTCAGGTGTCCTGGCACGTGCACCGCCCTTAGTGAAAGGAGGTTGCAGCGCGCCCATACCAGAAGGCGTCTGGTCAGCTTGTATAATGACAGGGACCTGAGGCCGCCCTGGCGATTTATGTATGACACCACTGACATGCTGTCTGAACGTATCAGTACATGGCAGCCCATAAGCAGGGGACGAAAGCGAGTGAGCGCTTTGCACACTGCTAACATCTCGAGGCAGTTTATGTGGAAGAGCTTCTCTCGCTCTGACCAAAGGCCAAACAGCCGTCTGCCCTCGAGCAGCGCTCCCCATCCTGTGTTGGATGCGTCCGTAGACACCACTCTCAGACTCGAGGAAATCCCTAGGCTTACACCTGACAGGTACCAGTCTTTTGACTTCCACGGTTTCAAAGCTGCAACGCAAGCTTGATTGACCTTGAGGCGAAGCCGCCCGGTGGCCCATGCTTTGCAGGGCACCCTCCCTTTGAGCCATATCTGCAGCGGGCGCATGCGCAGCAGACCCAGCTGCAGTACTGCAGATGCTGAGGCCATCAGACCTAGCATTTTCTGAAAGCTCTTTAGAGGGAGAACAGCGCCGCACGGAATGAGCTGACTGTGCGCTGGATGCGCAGCGCGCGCTGTTGTGACAGCTGCGCTGTCATCGACAGCGAGTTCAGTTCCAGTCCCAGAAAAGAAATATTCTGACTGGGGGATAGCGAACTCTTTTCCCAGTTTACTGTGAGACCGAGATTCTCGAGGTGACTCAGCAGCAGGGCTCTGTGCGCCACTATCTCTGAATGAGACCCCCGTCTTTCTTGGGTACCAGGAAGTATCCGCTGTAAAGCCCCCCTTCGCTCTGAGCCTGAGATAAAGGTTCGATAGCCCTTTTTCTCAGAAGTTTCTGAATTTCGGCTCGAAGTAGGTGTGCTACATTCGAATCTACCGAAGTCTCGACGCGCGCCGTGTGGCGGCGAGGGTGTCTGCGAAACTGTAGCGAATAGCCTTCTTTTATGATGTTTATCACCCATTTTGAAACCCCGGGAAGCTTCTCCCATGCATCTGCACGTGTAGCTAGGGGCTGAGTGAAAAGCACGCTCTGATCGACTCGCGATACAGCGGCTTTCGTGAGCTGTGACAGCAACATCTGAGGCCGGGGCCGCGCTTATGAAAGCGGGCAGAATGTCCGCGCTCGACCCCTCGACAGCATTTAGGTGGGAGAGGGAGGGCTGGACGGGCTCCGTAGGAACCGTGATGCTTGTGTGGGAACGTGGGCACTGGGGACCGGGCATGTTTACCACCTTTATAGCATCGCTCGCCGGAGTGGAGCGCCTAAACGCAGGTTTCGTTTTTACAGAAACCGTACGATGAACAGGAGGTAGCATTAGTGGGCACTGGGTAGTGGGCACATGTGCTACTTTTAACGCGCAATCGAACTGGGTCGATTTTATGTGCGTGGGCCCTGTGTGTGGGGCCGTGTTTGTGTGTAGGGATGTGCACATTACAGCGTGCAGATTTACTACACAAGAAACACCATCGGCCGTGGCCGGGACACCAGAAAATGCACTCTTTAATGGATTTATCTGGGTAGCCGTGAAAACGGCTGTTGTGTGCAGGCAAGCGGCCAGTGAGACACGCCTGTTGGCTGCAATGATCGCTGGCACAGTCGCTTCGCTTGGGACTGCACAAGCGGTGAGCTTCGGTGAGGGTCCGGCCGCAGCGGGACTTGAACACCGACGCTTCCCTAGCAGTGCTAGGATGTCTTCGGGGGCTCTGGCTTCAACGCTACCTTCTGTCGCGGGCCACGCGGCGCGGGGCGGCGACGGGAAGAGCGAGAGCGCGGTCTCGAGCTCTGCGTCTGGCGGCGTTGAGAAGAGGAGCTGGGCGGCGGTCTGGGCTGTGAACTCTGAGCAGGCGGTTTCGCACGGCCTGCTGCTGAGTTGGAGCGCTTCGGCAGGAAGTGCTTCATCGCCTGGGTCGCCTTCTGCACCTCAGCATACCTGTCGGTGAACTCCTTCACCGACGTCCCGAAGAGACCAGCAGGGGAGAGCGGGGCGTCGAGGAACGCGGTCCGCTCCGCTTCTGGCATGTCTGAGAGCGTGAGCCAGAGGTGCCTCTCAGACACGGTGAGCGCCGCCATACTCTGTTCGATGGCTTGGGCCGCAGACTTCGAAGCGCGAAGAGCCAGGTCTGTAGCGCTTCTCAGATCCGCCACGCAGATCGCATCGGGCCCGTTCTCATCCAGCTTGCGGAGGAGATCGGCCTGGAAGATCTGCAGCGTCGCCATGGAGTGCAGCGCTGACGCGGCCTGTCCGTTGGCGGCATAAGCGCGACGGAGCAGGGATGACGTCGTGCGGCAAGCCTTTGAGGGCAGCGCCATCTTAGCTCGCCGTCCAGCGGAGGGCGGGCATAAGTGGGCCGCGATAGGCTCTTCGACCGGCGGGAGGGAAAGGTAGCCTCTGTTCTTAGCGTCGTCAACTTCGGAGAACGCTAAAGAAACAGATGACCTCGTCCTCGTGGAGAACGGGGAAGTCCAAGCTCTCGCGACCTCCTCGTGAAGCTCAGGAAGGAAGGGGGCGGGCTTAGACGCAGGTGTAGACTTTTCCCCGGGCAGAAAATAGCCATCCAACCGGTTGTGGGCGGGCTGCTCGGGCGAAACCCACTCAAGGCCAAGGCTCGCCGTGGCTTGAGTGAGCACGCGGATGAGCTCTTTCCTTTGGTCGCGGGAGCGGGGGGCGCGAGGTCCGCAGAGCTCGCCCAATCCTCGCTGCCGGACGCCAAGACAGAGCACGAGTCCTCATCCCTCAGCATGGCGTCGATCTCATCGATGTCGTCGACGGAAGCGGCCGGAGAATATAGTTCGCGGGCGCGCCGGCGAACATTGGCGGCTAGGGGATGGTTCAGGGTTCCGCTGTGCACGGCGCTTTTTACGGCGCGGCACAACAGCGGAAAACATGGGCTCCTGGAACGACGCCAGGCGAGTCCGCAGAGTCGCCAAAGGCAGAAGTTCACAGTGATGGCAGCCACCATCCGCAAGAGCGATAGCCGCGTGTTGCTCACCCAGGCAGGAAGCGCATATAACATGACGGTCCCCGTCGCTGAGCGTTGCACGGCATGAGCCGCAGGAAGGCATCTTCGGAGAAGACGGCTTCCGGATACAAATAACATGTGTGAGTCGCGCCGGCGAACTCACACACACTCAAATGGAGGTAAAGGATATAAGCGCCGGAACGCGCAGCTGGAAGGCGAAGAAGGCGGCGGTGCCAGCGGCTTCACGTCCTCTCCCGCTGAAGTGCTCTCTCGACGGCGCAGCTTCTCCTCGGATCAGCGATGTAGGTGTCTTCGCTGAAGGATAAAAAATCAGAGTTCATAAGCCTGTGAGCGAAATATATAGCCCTAAGCCACGCCCGTTTCGGCGGGACGTGACGCGGGAGGGCGCGAAGCGCTCCATTGGCTTAAGCATTTGCCGCACAGCAGCCAATAGGCGCGCGAGCTGTCTCGCCTAGGTCTGTATGCTGTGGCAATGCGCTTTACATTGATACAAAATTAAGGATAATTTTTTGCTTCAGTATTCTCGTGGAAAAGGATTTTCACCAATGCGTTGCTACGACAACGCAGTACGAGAGTATCTCTCGTAAGAGAACTATACTGTCTGTCCATTAGGTGCATCCGTCACTTCCCCAACGGTCCACCAGATGTCACCTAAAGTCTAACGTGGAATTGTAACTTGGCTCACAATACATTAATTAACCTCCTCACTCAATCAAATGTTATAAATCATATTTATTAGGCTATGCGTTATGCATACCAGTAACGGCTCTTTAAGGCACACTGACTGACTGGGTTCAAAAAGGGTGTGATAAAAGTCCACTAAATCCATGATTTTTCCCCCACACCCTTTTTGAACCCAGTCAGTCAGTGATCCTTAAAGAGCGTTTCTGAGAAAGGAAAGCTGTGACAAGCATCAGCTGTTTTGTCTAAAGTTGTTCAGTGTCTACATTGTTCACATAATTCATTATGAATTTGACAGCTTTGAGCTTGTTTAGTGCAACAGGCTTTCCATGGTGTCTTTGGGTGATCTGCTAATTATTCTAAGACACAGTATTAATATAATGGCAATTCCTAAGTACACTGGCTTTGCGAGACAAAATGCGGGTTGGGTTGTTATTTGCTAATGTTGGAAATAAAGATTTCCTGCCCATTTCAGGAGACAGACACATCATTCTTTGGTATATATTCAATAAAACGATTTATGTCTGTAAACACTGACAAACAATCTGGATGACAAAGTACAGGCCACTTAATGGTAGAATTTTTTTTTTTTAACTAGTGATTCCTACAATTTATAGACCCCTTTATTTCCCAGTGTGACGTTGGTGGAAATGGTTGTCTGAGGTCAAAAATGATCATTGTCATTCCAAGATTCTTGACATCAGTATTACTTTTCTTTGACCTGACCCCGTATTTGAGACTGAGAGTGTCCCTGTGTTCCATTCCTATTACTCCCTAATCCCTCAAAGGGATGAAAGGAAGAGTTGACCCCAAAAAACCCAGTTCGTGTACACTTCCTCAATATAGCAGCCGTGATTGTTCTCACTGTGAAGTGCTCTTGGGAGGTGGATTTATCCTGTTTGGATCTTGTTTATTTTTTTACTTTATTTTTTGCCTATAATTTATACCAGAGCTTGAATCAAACTTATAATACCAAATAGCATTAGGGGCTGTTTACACGACACCGTGTTCAACGTAAATCTTTTTATGCGTTTTGGCTGTTCGTTTACATGACAACGCTGTTTTTGGGTGCCTGAAAACTTTTGAAACCGGGTTTCAAAGTGCAAGTTTTTGAAAACGGTCTCCGTGTAAACAACAAAAAACATAAATCACTGAAGAAGATGATGTCATCCACATGCATATTACGTGTTCAGTCTATAGTGTTTCATCGCCATCGGCATCAGAATACAGCGTTTTTAGTCATTTTCGCCGATCTTTTGACACTGGTGTCGTCTGTACGCGGAAAAACTTCTCCGTTTTAAGCACATCGTTGTCGTTTAAACGTACCATTATACTAGAGCTTGGCCCCGTTTATACGTACATGGTTATTTTGAAAAACTGAGACATTTCCCTTCGTTTGTGCCCTTCGTTTACACGCAAACGGAGAATTCGCCTCTGAAAACGATTCTTTCTAAAAACTCCAGCCTGTTTCGTTTGCATGTAAACTGAGAAAAACAGTTTTAGGCAGCTGACATCACAGTATGTGACTATTTTCAGGATTCTGATTGGCTAACGTGGGCATGAGCTTCTCGTTAGACTGGCACCTACAGGTTTGGCATGCTCTTGACGGCATATACACGGGTTTGTGTAAACCGGTGTAAACGAACACTTTTCTGAAAACTGACAGGTGTGCACAATGTTAATTTTGAAAACGGAGAGGGGTGAAATTAGCCGGGTCCTACCAGACTCTCGTACATTTCATTTGTACAGAGAGTCTGGCCACTCTCCATTGACAAGCGTTAACTTCCACGAAGGCGGGTACTCTGTTAAAGTTTAAAACTATTGTATCTGCCCGGAGCCACTCTGGATCTGCCATAGCCAATTGCTAACGTTTGGTCGTGAGTCTCGTGGCGTATGTCAACTCAAACTAGCGCACGACCTCAACGTCATCGTTCTCAACCACTCCCTCTGTTCGCTGGTTGGACTGGTAAAAATTTATCGGAGAAAACCCAAGAATATACCACAAGCCCAGACTAAGCGTACGTTTACACTTACTAAAATGGAAGTTTTCCTGTATCGGGTTAGGGTTTCCTGTGTAAAAGCGCTGTATTCTGCTGCCAGGCCGTTAGATGGCAATGAAACAATATAGACTCAACACGTAATACGCATGACATCAACGTAGTTTTTGCTGTTTACACAGAGACAGTTTTTAAAAACTAGCACTTTGAAATCAGTATTCAATTGTTTGCGTTTCAGGCACCCAAAACGGCGTTGTCGTGAAAATTAATGACGAAAACGCATAAAATGTTTTGCGTTTTTAGTTAAAAACGGTGTCGTGTAAACAGCCCCTGAACCTCCTAAATCCAGTGGATCCTCAAACTGTCAGCAAAACCTCAAATAGCTAAATTTCTGCGTTTTCAAAAACACAATATTTGTAAAGGCTAATGTTTTATGTATTTAAGGAGCGGAGAAGAGTGTCAGTCTGGTATTTATGGAAACTTGTTTCCACCACGGAATAAAACTATTTAAAAGATATTTGCTTTATGTCTCGCGATTCTGACTTCTTTTCTCAGAATTGTGAGATATATAAAGTCGCAATTGCAAATCATAAAGTCAGAATTGCCTGATATAAAGACGTCAGAATTGTGTGCTATGAATTGTGAGTTATAAAGTCAGAATTGTGAGTTTAAAAAAAGTCAGACTCAATTCTGACTTTATAACTCTCAATTGCGACTTTATATCAGGCAATTCAGACTTTTTAACTCACAATTCAGACTTTTTTTCCCTCGCAATTGTGAGTTTGCATTTCACACTTCTTACTTTATAACTCGCAATTTCGACTTTATAACTCACAATTCTGACTTTATAACTCACAATTCTGACATTATATCACGCAATTCTTAGAAAAGCCAGAATTGTGAGATAAAAAGTCGCCAAAGTCTCCAATTTCTTGTATTGCAGTTCTAACCTGCAGTTTTCGGTGGTTTCAAAACTGGAATAAATGTTTTAAATGCAAAATTCAACCATTTACTGGTGAAGTGGAATGCTTGTTATGCTTGGAATATTTTTATACAGGTGGTGCTTAGGTACTGTTGCCTGTACTTTATATCTGTCCTGTAACTACAGCACCCTCACTAATTTCAGAAGCACCCTTAGTGATCTCGGAGTGTTATGCTTTATTCAGCTTGCACCATGCAGAGTTTCATTACTGGAACTTTTTCAGTTTTTAGTGGGTTTTTGAAGTGTATGTTTATAATGGTCATACAGCTCTTGTACATTTTGTTTGAACACATTGAGAGTTAGGACATCAATAGTAAGCACCTCTATTTTTGATGCTATTGAAACAGGTAAATTGTAACAATGCTTTCCTAGTTCAAACAGTCAAGCATGGTGCTAGATAGAACATAGAACACATGGTGCTAGATACTAACATTGGCTGTCCACGGTCAAAATCGGTTCACACTTGTACAGCCTCCTCATCTCCCCCTGCTCTCTTCTCCTCCTCCTCACCTAAAGCTCACTAAAAACCTATGCAATGTTAAGTGTGTACAATATGTAACTATACATGTTTGGTATCATTTAAAATGTTTCAGTGCGCCTGCTAAAATGGTCTCATTCTCCCAGCCATAATAAAAAAGCTCCAAGAAGTTCTAGAATATGAGAAATAATGTGTGCCCCTTAAAAGGTGTGCCCTCCCCCAGATCCTCCATTCAAACTACCTCCTGTATGTAAAGAAGTATTCTCTTCTACAGGTATCAAGAACCCATCCAATCACAAGTTCTGATCCCCCATTTGTGATCCTCTCAATAGGGGACCAAAATCTAATTACAATGACAGACACCAGCATTTGGTAAGCCTATTGAATAATCTGGGTATATAAGGAAAATTGGCAAAAGGTTCACGGAGTCTGTATGCAGCTTTCCCAAACGATCGCTGTGTGTAGTTTTCATTGCCAGGTATATTCTTCTATTCCTCGATTTATGAATTGTTATTATTGTATATGATTGACCGATTTTATTCTATGTATTGCGGTAACATGTGAAGATTAAACGTATTCCCATGTTACCGCAAATCTGCGTCAGATTAGTGACGGACTAGATTCCAATTTTGAGTGGAGCATAGGGCACACCAACTGCGTTTAGAGTTCCGGCTAATATTTGGTACTACCATATTTTCCGGACTATAAGTCGCACTTTTTCTTCATAGTTTGGCTGGTGCTGCGACTTATAGTCAGGTGTGACTTATATATCAAAATGAATTCATACTGACTGAGATGAACCAAGAGAAAACATTACTGTCTACAGACGGGAGGGGGCTCTCTAGTTAGCGGAGTTGTGAAGCGACACCGAGGAAGAACTCAATGGATTCAGTGTTGTGGAATGAGGTCGCGGGAGCTTGGTGAACTTACCGGTAACTTGTTGGACTCGCTGGCTTATGTTAATTTAGCCTATTCAGCCTCCCAGGTATATTTTCTTTACGCTATTGTGCAGCTGAATAACTGTTAATGCGTAACATTAACATACCGGACAACTATTTAGCCTGTTGTTCTGTGTGCTATTGTGTAGCTGAATAACTTGGCTTTCCAGATTAAATGTCTGTTCTTGGTCTTGGATTTTGTGAAATAAATTTCTAAATAAATGCGCCTTATAGTCCAGTACGACTTATGTTTTTTTTTCTCTTTGTGGCGCATTTTTTTACTGCTGCAACTTATACTCCAGGTAAATACGGTAATTCAAGTGTACTTGGTTTTGTAAAGACAAAAGGGTAATTTACGTTTAGGACAGCAAAGTGCTGCTCGACCAACCTCAATAGAGTGAGTCTTACCTCTGTTTAAAGGATTAGTTCACTTTCAAATAAAAATGTCCTGATAATTTACTCACCCCCATGTCATCCAAGATGTCCATGTCTTTCTTTCTTCAGTCGAAAATAAATGAAGGTTTTTGAGGAAAACATTCCAGGATTTTTCTCCATATAATGGACTTCAATGGGAACCAACAGTTTGAAGGTCCAAATATCAGTCTCAATGCAGCTTCAACGGCTCGACACGATCCCAGTCGAGAAATAAGGGTCTTATCTAGCGAAACGATCGGTCATTTTCTAAAAATAATAATATACTTTTTAACCACAAATGCCCATCTTTTACCATCTCTGAGATACGCCACGCATTACGTCATCACGTTGGAAAGGTCACGCGTGACATCGTTAAACATCCAGGATATGCACACGTAAGGACCATTTTAAACAATAAACTGACACAAATACTTAAAAATACAGTATGTGTCATTCAACATACAATAACTTTGAAGGGTCCTCCTACTCCAAACTTGTAAACACTGGGTCGGTACTTCCGACTACGTCACGCGTGACCTTTCCAACGTGATGACGTAATGCGTGCCGCATCTCAGAGATAGTACAAGACGGGCATTTGTGGTTAAAAAGTATATAATAATAATATAATCATATTTTTTTTGAAAATTACTGATCGTTTCGCTGATCGTTTTGCCATTGAAGTCCATTATATGGAGAAAAATCCTGGAATGTTTTCCTCAAAAAACGTAATTTCTTTTCGACTGAAGAAAGAAAGACATGGTCATCCTAGATGACATGGGGGTGAGTAAATTATCAGGACATTTTTATTTGAAAGTGAACTACTCCTTTAATGTAATGTTACTGTAGTTAAGTGTACATGGGAAACCATGGCATGACCAAACCAAAGCTATTATAAGAGAAGTAATATTGGTCGGCTTATATCTGTAGTAGTGGTCATGACCTCTGTCTAAAGAAAACGTTACTAGTAGAATGTCTAAAGTGGACTATTGAAATAAAGTGTAGTTTATATAATTTTTTTCATTTCAAAAGTTACACCCTTACTGTTCCTGGTCAAAAATGACAGAAACAGCCAATATGTGACCCTTTTTGAAAAGCTTACAAGGGTTAATGTATTAATGTAGGCTTCACTAGATTTACTGAAAATCCATATTAGTTTATACGGAAGCCTTGAACCGTTAACGTAAATAAATAGATAAATCTAAGATTACGAGAATTAAATTGTAGCGATACGAGATTAACGTCGTAAAAGTTTGAGAATAAAGTTGTTGTATTACGAGAATAAAGTTGTACTAATACGAGATTAAAGTCGCAATTTGTCAATATAAATCAAAATTACAAGTTTACGTTATGAAGACTTTAACCTCGTATTGCTCCGACTTTACTCTCGTCTTTTTGACTTTATTCTCAAAATATTACGACTTTAATCTCGTATTGCTCCGACTTTACTCTCGTCTTTTTGACTTTATTCTCAAAATATTACGACTTTAATCTCGTATTGCTCCGACTTTACTCTCGTCTTTTTGACTTTATTCTCAAAATATTACGACTTTAATCTCGTATTGCTCCGACTTTACTCTCGTCTTTTTTACTTTATTCTCAAAATATTACGACTTTAATCTCTTATTGCTGCGACTTTATTCTCGTAATTTCAATTTAATTCTCAAAAAATATTATGACTTTAATCTCGTATTGACGACTTTATTCTCGTAATTTCAACTTTATTCTCATAATATTACGACTTTATTCTCGTAATCTTAGATATTTTTTTTTTTTTACTATGCGGTCCAGGGCTTCCGTAAGTCTAGTATCTGGGATATTAATTTACCAGTGACTTACTTGAATACATCAAATCCTCTCTGGCAAGTTCCACTCCTGGGCTTTGTTTTCTCACACTGACTAGTTCACGGCCTTGAAATGGTCTTTTAAGGGTCAAAACACCTGCTAGATGAAGCAGAACATACCGTAATGCTTACAGACCATAAAACATGGATGAGGCTGTATTTCATCTGATTGGCCTTCCAAGTGAGATTATTGTCTCACACATTTACTTCACATGTAAAAACAGAGTTCCTCCATTCATACAACACATCTTGGTCTTGGAACCGTTCTAATCATAAGCAAGATTTCCAAATTGTGTATATGTTTACTCCTCAGGATATGTGTGTAAAATATTATTGTATATTTAAAGTAATGGAGCATTACGTTACATCTTTGGTTTCCTCATTGTCACAGTTCTAATGAAAACCACAGACTTCCTTAAACATAATTATGTATTATTGGCGCTTGTCTTTCACCTGTGCGATCAAACTGATTGGTTCTTCTCGTGTTTAATTCTGCAGACTGAACTCCACAGACACAAGCACACTGATTATCATAAACATAAGTGTGCAGGTGCCCATAATTACATCTTTAGACTTCTTCTTTTTTAAAGGTCTCCTTAGTTGGACCCAGTGTACAGGCAGCAAATAGAGAGAAAAAAATCATTAAAGTCATTACAATCCATCGAGTGAGTGAGAGAGAGAGACAGAGAGAGAGAGAGAGAGAGAGAGAGAGAGAGTGTGTGTGTGTGTGTGAGAGAGAGAGAAAGAGACAGAGAGAGAGAGAGAGAGTGTGTGTGTGTGTGTGTGTGTGTGTGTGTGTGTGTGTGAGAGAGAGAGAGAGAGAGAGAGAGAGAGAGAGAGAGAGAGAGAGAGAGAGAGGGGGAGAGAGAGAGAGAGTGTGTGTGTGAGTGTGAGAGAGTGTGAGTGTGAGAGAGTAAGTAAAAGTATGCTCTTGATTTGGGCCCTGACTGACCAGGAAGCCAGTCTTATTATTCAACATCTCTTATTTAGTTATATTTTATAATGATGTATTACAGTTTGAACAAACAATTATGTGGATATATATACATATATATATTTAGCAGAGATTAATTGAATGGTTCAAACGTGACAGTAAAGACATTTATGGTGTCAAATGCATGCTGTTCTTCTGAGCTTTCTATTCATCAAATAATCCTGGAAAAAAAATGTATCACCGATTCCACAAAAATATTAAGCATCACAACTGTTTCCAACATCAATGTCATGATAATAAGAAATGTTTCTTTAGCAGCAAATCAGCATATTATAATGATCATGTGACACTGAAGACTGGAGTAATGATGCTGAAAATTCTGCTTTGATCACAGGAATAAATTACATTTAAAAATATTCACATATTAAGATTTATCGCAAGTATGATTGCACGCACAAGGAATTTTTTACAGTTTTTCCCAATTGCTAAAACACAAAAAGTGAATGCCCAGATCAAAGCGTCAAAACCGCACCGTTTGCATGCATGTCTTACACACAGGCACCAAATGAATAAACACATTGTTGGCATTGCACTGCAAACAATTGTGCAACACACGGTGCAAAACACTACACACAGAGTGTTGTATGTTACACACGTTGGAAAATGAGGAAACACTTTGCATACAGCACATCCATTCAATAATAAAAACACATGCGACAATAGCAACACCCCCGCACACACAGTAAAACACTTAACCGGTAATTGAACACCAATCAGTCACAGCTGTAGCACTATAAATAGAACTCAGGTATGCGCACCTGTCGTGATACAATTGCGAATATGAAGGCCGAAGGACCAAGGGGAAGGAGAAGACGAGGAAGAGATGGGGGAAGAGGGAGAGGACAACGAGATGGGGGAAGAGGGAGAGGAGATCGAGGAAGAGATGGAGGAAGAGGGAGAGGAGAACGAGATGGGGGAAGAGGGAGAGGAGATCGAGGAAGAGATGGAGGAAGAGGGAGAGGAGAACGAGATGGGGGAAGAGGGAGAGGACAACGAGATGGGGGAAGAGGGAGAGGAGATCGAGGAAGAGATGGAGGAAGAGGGAGAGGAGAACGAGATGGGGGAAGAGGGAGAGGACAACGAGATGGGGGAAGAGGGAGAGGAGATGGAGGAAGAGATGGAGGAAGAGGGAGAGGAGAACGAGATGGGGGAAGAGGGAGAGGACAACGAGATGGGGGAAGAGGGAGAGGACAACGAGATGGGGGAAGAGGGAGAGGAGATCGAGGAAGAGATGGAGGAAGAGGGAGAGGAGAACGAGATGGGGGAAGAGGGAGAGGACAACGAGATGGGGGAAGAGGGAGAGGAGATGGAGGAAGAGATGGAGGAAGAGGGAGAGGAGAACGAGATGGGGGAAGAGGGAGAGGAGAACGAGATGGGGGAAGAGGGAGAGGACAACGAGATGGGGGAAGAGGGAGAGGAGATCGAGGAAGAGATGGAGGAAGAGGGAGAGGAGAACGAGATGGGGGAAGAGGGAGAGGACAACGAGATGGGGGAAGAGGGAGAGGAGAACGAGATGGGGGAAGAGGGAGAGGACAACGAGATGGGGGAAGAGGGAGAGGAGATCGAGGAAGAGATGGAGGAAGAGGGAGAGGACAACGAGATGGGGGAAGAGGGAGAGGAGATGGAGGAAGAGATGGAGGAAGAGGGAGAGGAGAACGAGATGGGGGAAGAGGGAGAGGAGAACGAGATGGGGGAAGAGGGAGAGGAGATCGAGGAAGAGATGGAGGAAGAGGGAGAGGAGAACGAGATGGGGGAAGAGGGAGAGGACAACGAGATGGGGGAAGAGGGAGAGGAGATCGAGGAAGAGATGGAGGAAGAGGGAGAGGAGAACGAGATGGGGGAAGAGGGAGAGGACAACGAGATGGGGGAAGAGGGAGAGGAGATCGAGGAAGAGATGGAGGAAGAGGGAGAGGAGAACGAGATGGGGGAAGAGGGAGAGGACAACGAGATGGGGGAAGAGGGAGAGGAGATCGAGGAAGAGATGGAGGAAGAGGGAGAGGAGAACGAGATGGGGGAAGAGGGAGAGGAGATCGAGGAAGAGACGTGGGAAGAGGGAGAGGAGATCGAGGAAGAGACGTGGGAAGAGGGAGAGGAGAACGAGATGGGGGAAGAGGGAGAGGAGATCGAGGAAGAGATGGGGGAAGAGGGAGAGGAGAATGGCACCAACCTGAACGGGAACCAGGCAGACGCACAACTATCACTGACGACATCAGGGCCACTGTGGTGGACCATGTCATCAACCATGGCCTGACTATGAGGGAGGCCGGGCAGAGGGTCCGGCCCAACCTCAGCCGCTTCACGGTAGCCAGCATCATTCGGACATACCGACAAGAAAACAGGTATGTCCTGAATTAACGCCAAAGGACTGCACAGTACCCACACAGCAAATTGTCTAGTGTTAGTGTAGATTTTCCAGTGTTACAGTAATTTAACACTTTTACAGTGGTTTACATATAAACCCTGGGGGAGTGTTAATTTGACTGTAACTCTGAGAGTGTTAAATTTGCGTTTTCAAATTTGCTGTGCATCAGCGTTCTGGCTGAATCTGGTTATACAGTATTTCACCACGTACAGTATGACAGTACGGGATGGGGAACAGAACCTAACCATCGACACTAATCATGCATTGTTTGCAGAACTGCCAGGCGACCTGCCGTGGGAGGGAGGCAACGAGTGTTCACCCATGCCCAGGAACTGGCCGTTGTCAACCTTGTGGTGGCAAACAACACCATCACCCTGCGCCAATTGCGTGAGCGCATCCTCAAAGACCAGGCAATTTTCCACAATGTGCACAGTGTCAGTACGACGACACTCGCCCGGGTCCTGCGGGAACACCACGTCAGCATGAAACAACTTTACAAGGTTCCATTTGAGAGGAACAGTGTTGCAGTCAAGAACCTTCGCTATGACTATGTGCAGGTGAGTGCCACAGTACCACTACAATGACAGTTGTGTGTTTACATGGATATATACCTTGCAGTCGCCCCCCTTCTGCAAAAAAAAAAAAAAACTTAAAAATCTTGTTCCATTGGCAAAAAGGTCACATTTATCTTGTTTTTATGTAAAATAAGCTAACCATCTAGATTGTTTTGCCTGAAAACAAGATAAATTTGACTTTTTTGCCAATAGAACAAGATTTAAATGCCAAACTGGCATTTCTCGATGCACTACATGATGTGGTCACACAGGACAGACCAGGGCAGCCCATGTTTGTTGTCATCTGGGATAATGTCAGTTTCCACCGGGCTGCTCTGGTCCGGGACTGGTTTGCCAACCACGACCATTTCATGGTGTTGCACCAGCCCCCTTATTCCCCATTCCTAAATCCGATCGAGGAATTCTTTTCGGCATGGCGGTGGAAGGTCTATGACCGCCTACCACATGTACGCGTGCCGCTCCTGCGAGCGATGGAGGAGGCATGTGGGGACATCGAGGTGGGGTCGATCCATGGGTGGATACGCCACACACGGAGATATTTTCCCCATTGCCTGGCAAGGGAAGACATTGCCTGTGATGTGGACGAGGTGCTGTGGCCCGACCCCAATCGACGACGAGATCCCTGACATGGACCTGCAATAGAAACACCTACACCAGATGTTCAATACTTATAGTAGTTCTGCACCTGTACACTGAGTTTTGGTTGTGGAAATAAACACGGTTTACAGACTACAAATGTAGGCAGTGTCTTGAGTACAGTTGACCTGTGTGTTGTGTTTGCTTTGACTGTTTATATTGCATGTGCATGTGTGTTTCCTATCGATCCGAAGAGGGCCTTTTGAAGTTAAAGTGTTACGTTTTGATTGCAGAATGTTATTTTGCATTGGCAGTTAGATGTTGATCTCCAAGTGCTGTGTCAAGAAATCTTGTGTGTTGAGTTTTGACACAATGAGCCAAATTTTTAATTTTGTGTGTAAGCAATTGAAAAAAACTGTAATATGATAACCTTTTTCTTAGCTATAAAACATTGACTCATCATCAGTGAGTCCTGCAGGCTTCGTCGGTGGGTGAACAGATAATGCATTTTGCCATCCGCAGTTTGGTGATTTTCCTGCGAAAGATTTACGTCTTTGGACGTCACAGGGCAAATGTCTAGTCCACCCACTCCTTCATTAAACAGCCTAAACTCTACAGAAGTATGATCAAGATTTTAACAGCATTATTAAAATGCCTAAACATGTTAACTAATTTAAAAAAAAACTTTGTTTGATTTTTATAATATAAAGGGGGGGAAAAAGAAAACATTTGGTGTTTCAAGCATTAAAATAGAGACTTTTAGTGCAGCTGATTTAATGTATATATAATATATAATTATAGTATTATTCCATTAGCTTTTCCTGTGATTTACTGTTTACGTTACGGCTACTAGCTACTAATTATAGATTTAGTGTTAAAGAATTTAATTGCAAAGACATAATTTATTTGTTTGTATACTCTCATTCATTCATCTTTGTGTCTATGGACTTTTATTGTACCAAAGGGAAATCACAGGGAGAAAAATCTAAGATGGGGAATGGGGAATAAAGTAACTCAGTTGTAACGCTTAGTCTAAGCCAAGTTTGGTCCCAGTGAGCGGTAACTCGCGTCGCTTCATAAAATTGAGGTTAAACCATAGACTGTAAAAAAATAGGGTTAAACCACTTGAGTCACATGGATTAGTTTAATGATGTATTTACCTGTCAGGGACATAAAGCTCTGTTTTCATAAAAAAAATATCTTCATTTATGTTAATGAAGATTAACAAAAGTCTTACGGGTTTGGAACGACATGAGGGTGAGCAATTTTCATTTTTGGGTGAACTATCTCTTTAAATTGAATGTTTATTACAAAAGCTTCAACATGAAGGCTAAAGTAACACATAATTGATTCACTCTTTGACAATAATTTACTATTTAGGGATAAATTATATATTTCTACACCACTTCAATTTGATGCAGTTAAAAATGTGAATATTATATAAAGGTTTGAGTAAAAAAACAACAACAAAAAAACACTGACTAGTTGGTTAGTATTGAAATATTCCCAAGTCTTCCCTATGTGCTTCCTGTCAACACTAGATGGCGTAAAGTGTGCAACATGTTCACACAAGAACATGACTCTGTACGACAGCATTACAAACCACCATGTTTATTTTGTCATTTTGTACATTAAGCAGCTGGTTGGACAGACAAAAATAAATAAACACAAATAATACACCTTTTAAAAAAAAGTAAAAAAAAAAAAAAAAAAATTGTTGTAAAAGTAGCATAGAGGAAACATTTTCACTTGGCAAACAAGATCATTTGTTTCGTGGAATGACACAAACTAAGCAGATACCATTTCAGAAATGTGCTGTCAAAACACAGTAACACATTAGGCAACATTCACATACTGCTTTGCCCATCAATGTGGTAAATACTTTATACAAAAATGTGCCTAAGACGATGTTTGATAGATGACTAATACCTTAAATGAGAAGCATGATGTATTCATTACTACAGTACCAACAACAAAACACTAAAAATGCTTCATATAATGAAAGAGATTCAAGCTTTTCAGTTTTTATCCCAAAGAACGCATTTCACATAAACAATAGATAGATATGTTAAATGTGTGTGTGTGTGTGTGTGTATATATATACTATATATATATATATATATATGTATGTATATATATATATATATATATATATATATATATATATATAATGTATAGCATACAGTCTTCCCTAGCAATGTCCTTCCTCCTGGAATAGACCTTAGTCAGTGTAAACACACCATACTGAATTTTATGTGTATGAAATTGAGGCCGTGTGAGCATAGATTTACAGTCTTTTCAATAGCATGCACTGCATATATATATATAGGTCCTAGATCATACTTTTCAAAACTCAACAGCTTTCAAAACTGCTTTATGGAGTTTTTGTATACTGATTTGATTTTTTTTGGTGTGTGTGGAAATATCTTCTGTCAGCTTAAAAATGAGCAAGTTGTTAATTAAGACTACAATTCTTAAATAAAATTCTTTGAACACACTGCACTTCTATCCATCACAACCTTGTTTTTATTCCTGGCAAAAAATAAATATAGCACTTCAATGAGTCTATAGAGCCACATAAGCTGTATTTATGTCTTTCTCAAGTTCCCATGACATACACGCACACAGGAATGGGGCTCAAATAGCACAACACCATTGCGTAAACATACATTTGTCACCTTTTAGTAATGTCAGATATTTTTCAGTAGCGTTTCTGTCATAATCAAGTGCGTTGCCTGGCCTATTACATAAAACTAAACGGATGGAAATAAACAACCGTCGGATCAATATCAGGTGAGTTCGTGCTGTATGCCCAAAGGGCTGTTTGTTCAGGAATCTGTAAACAGTACAAACACAACAATTATGAATGCCTACCCCCATACATTTGATGCCAGAAGTTGTATTCCTGAAATTAGGATGCTGATATAGCATCAACATTTACATACTCGACATCTAAATATTGTTTAGCATTGAGAATCATTGGCACATTCATTGCACGTAGTGACGTGTTAAATATAACATCATTATTGTGCCACCCAGACTGCGAATGTAGACTTGCGTACTTACTTTTATAAACATGACCCTTTATAGATACAGCTTCAGCTGTAACCTTAAAACGATTTCCCAGTGGAAATGTTAACGGGGGAAGGTTGAAGGGCTGGGGTTGGAGAGAACTGCTTGGCTCCTTCACTTTTTTCCTTTCGACAAGAACAGCTGGTTATAGCACAGACGGCAATGTGCACCTGTTGCCCCTCATCAGAGGGTTATATTTCCTCTGACTGGAGGAGGGCTCAGAGATATCGAAGACCCTGGTTTCCAGCGAGTCCAATTCAATGGAATGTAACAAGTCTGTCTGGCATAAGACACCCCTCTGACGCTCTTTAAGATCTGCAGTCCATGTGTTACTGTACAAATCCAGACGTTTGTAAGCTGAGGAATTTATGAATAAATTATGAATTAACCATCCAGGTTTCAGCTGAGACTTGAAAAGTGTCTCGAGGTAGTAAGTGGAATCCAGAGGTAGACTGTCTTGTCTTTCAAACTTTGTTTCTTTCCTCATTTGTCCAAAAACAGAAGTTACTTCATTTCCATTTGTCCTGACTCGATACAAGTATCACAATATGTCAACAGTACATCTTAAATATGGTGGAAATATGGGCAAAACCTTCATGGTTCAAAGGCTAAAACATCTAAAAACCATGTTTTGTCACAGACAAAAGCGGTTGCAGAAATCTCTCAAGTGCTCCAGGGAATATTCAAACGTTCAAAATTGGCTAAATATTGGACGTCACAGCTTTATTACAATTCCCATTTGTGTTTTTGGTGCCTGCAGTCAAACTGTTAGCACCCATTTCTGTTTCGCAAGCTGGCGAGGGCTCTCGTTGTCTGGTGGTCTTCGTGTGGACTTGCCAGCTGTGGCCGCTGTAGATGTATCCCTTGTTATTCCTTGTGGAAGGGAAGTGAGAAGTTCTCCAGCACAGGATCTCCTGAAAGGCGCATCTGAACTCAGGACTCCTGCAGTAGATCAGGGGGTTGAAGGCGGAGTTGGCGTAGCCGATCCAGTTCAAGATCCTGAAAGGCAACATGACGTTGTCCATCTTCCAGATGGCCGCCACCACGTTAAGCACGAAAAACGGCAACCAGCAGAGGGTGAATGTTCCCATGATGATCCCCAAGGTCTTCAGAGCTTTGTGGTCCTTCATGCCGAACTTGGTCCTCCGGTTCTTCATCTCATTCCCCTCCTGGGTGCTTAAGCTCTGTGTGCGAATGCGTCCCTCAATGCGATCGATTTTCTGAAGCTGCCTACGGGCCTCCCGGAAGACCCGGCTGTACACAAATACCATGACGACCAGCGGGATGTAAAAGGAGATGATGGAGGAGGTCACGGCGTAGGCGGCGTTGGTGTTGAAGTCGCAGCAGGTTGGCTTCTCCAAGCATGTCAACGCATCAGGGTCGTCGGACACCCACCACTCCATGTGGATGGGCAGGAAAGAGATCAGGGCGGCCACTGCCCATACCCCTAGGACCATCCCGCAGGCCTTCCGCTTCGTGAGCATCGACTGATAGCGTAGAGGCCACATGATCGCAACGTACCGGTCCAGGGCGATCACGCACAACGTCTCGATGCTAGCGGTCACGCACAACACATCCGTAGCCGTCCAAAACTCACAGAAGAAGTTTCCGAAGTGCCACGTGTTGAGAAGGATGTAGCATGCGCCGAAGGGCACCACCATGAGGCCCATGACAAGGTCGGCGCAGGCAAGAGAGCTGATGAAGTAGTTGGTGACCGTCTGCAAACGTTGAAATCGTACAATGGCGCTGATGACCAGCACATTGCCAAAGACGATGCCTAGAACCAGAAGCCCCATTAGGATGCTAATTAAGACCACCTCTGCATCGCTATATTCTGACACCGGAGAAGAAACGTTTAGCCCAGCTGAAACATTCATGGGCAGGGAGGTGTTCTCCGCGCTCAACGTATCCTTTCCCTCCATGAGCTTTGACCTGAGGAAGGAAAATCAACATAAAGTATTGTTAGCCTGAAAAAGGAATGCTTTTCAGAGAGCACAAGCGAATAGACAATGAGTGTCAATCAGAAAGCAAAGTATGAGAATGACTTTACAGCATGGAAAATGTGTCAGAGGAGAATATCCTCAAGAGATCATGTCACTTACTAAAATCAGGAGAGTGTTTTAGAGTCGTCCAACTTAATTCCACTCTTCATGGACTCCCTTAAGGTATCCAAAAATAATCCTTTTGAATTGGGTTTCTCTTGGGAAGTGTTCTGGTCTCACATAGTGTTCTTACACTGAGTGTGCTCAACTCTTAATCACCTGGTCATTTTTTCTATCTGTGTTTCGTTTACATGCGCACAGCACTCTTGGCTGAACACACTGTAGACTAAATGTGCTCCTGACTATCAGTTGGACTCTTATAACAGCCAGTGATGACATCACAGTTTGTCAGGAGCCAATCAGAGCACAGCTTCCTTACAGACAGAGCACTACACTTGTAAAGAGAAGCAGAGAAACAGAAGCAGCTATGATGTTACTTTCAGAATTATTACTAGTATTTAATTTAAGGCAATATGTACCAGTAATAAAAAACAAAAAGACAAAATATATTTATGATTGATAGATAGATAGACAGATAGAGGGTGAGAAACTCTTGTTTTGTTCTTTTTTTTTAATGATCTCTGCTGTGATATGGATGTTCTGTGTACCTAGAGAAGATCCCCACTGTGTTATGTCAATAAGCCATGTAAGATCAATATTTCTATCCACATGCGTTAATCTTTGCCTCACATTTTCTGGGTTACACTAATGGAGACAGGAGACTAATGACAAAATGAACTTAATATTCATATATTATTGCTCAAAATGAGAGGTTTTGGATATTTAATTCTGTACAAATCAAATTAGATTTATAAATCGTTCTATCTACTAATAACGGTCACTTACAATAGTTCAGGGAATAAAAACAACCCTCTTATAAATATGTAAAGAATTGGGGTTTTAATTATTCAAGTAGACATTATTTTTACATTCTTCACGTCAAAGGAAAAACGTCCTTTTAAACTCAAATAACACAATAGCTGGTCCAGCGAATTCACATGCATGTTTTTGAGGAACTAAGAAGGAGACCCGGTTTCACAGCCAAGCTAGTCCCAGACTAAAATGCATGTTTGATATGTTTTAATATCCTAAAACATGTCAGTGCCATTGTTTTATCTCAAGATGCACAGCAGTAATGTTTTTTTTTTCTAAGGCACGTTTATAAAAAATGAAATGCCCTAATTAAACTAAGGCCTAATTCTGGTTTAATCTAAAGCCTGTCTGTGAAACTAGGTCTGGCTCTTTTAATTTTAAGGCGGGACTTCTATTGGTACAGCCCCTATATTAAGCATTGTGATGCTTCTATCACTGGCTCTTTTAATTGTAAGGTTTAATTGTAAACTACAGCTGCCATAAAAGCGTTATGATTTCTTCCATTTGCATATTATTTCAGTAATATTGCTTCTGCTTTATACAGTCTCTAGTCACTTACTATAACATTTGGGGCATGTGGGACTGAATCTCTTAAATGATTGTTCTGCATATGTATGAAATGGACAAGTTTCTCCTGAAATTGTGATGGTTGACATAGTGATAAACATAGCAACAGTTTTGTCTCGTGCTTACAAATAAGAAATATTAATGTCAACAGCTTAAGCCATTCAATGTTGTTATTTGAGTCGAAAGTAATAATGGCGACTGGAGACGTATAAATGTCTGGCCATTTTTAGCCATGTTTTATTAATGCTTGATAAGCTGGTGCTTTTAAACAGCACCATCTCTCTAAACTGATGTGACAGATGCTAGAGGCTGCAGTCTTTAGCCTCCTTGTTAGAGCGCCAGACTCTCACGCCAGAGACCCGGGTTCGAGGCCCGCACAGAGCGGGGCGAGTAGGACTCGGGTGGAGGGGTTACATTGGTGCCGTGACCCGGATGGGAGTGACAGGTTGCTTAATGCAAGTAAACATGTCATCAGTGAAGCGATGTCACTGCAAGTGGGAGGGGAAGTTTTGATGAAAGAATATGAGGCCACATGAATAAAAAATGTGCATGGATCTCATTTATAGTAAATAGTGCAATATTCTATTAAAAAAATACAAGAATTGTCCATTTTGATTTCACAATACTTCAAAGCATGACAAAGTGTACTCGTCTTGAGTGTTTTAAAAAACATGGTCATGATTCCAAAAATTGTGTACTCTCTGTAAGTACACTTAAGCAGGCTTTTATTTCATTAATATTATATTGTTTGCAAGTACAGTTTTTACAAATTGTACTTTTAAGATCTGAAGTACCCACAAGGGCTTTGTAATGATAAAAATTCTAGCAATCCAAGAGAGCAAGCAGGAAGTTGATTAAACATACTTTTAATGAACACAGAGGGAAACACAACGTAAACACTAGACAAGGAACTGTGGAAAACCAAGGGCTCAAAGGAACACTCCACTTTTTTTGGTAATAGGCTCATTTTCCAAATCCCCTACAGTTAAACATTTGAGTTTCACCTTTTTCAAATCCATTCAGCCGATCTCTGGGTCTGGCGGTAGCACTTTTAGAATAGCTTAGCATAGATCATTGAATATGATTAGACCGTTAGCATCTCTCTACTCGACCGACAGAAAATGAAAAGTTACGATTTTCTAGGCCAATATATAGGAACTATACTCTCATTCCTGCGTAATTACCAATGAACTGTGCTGCCATACCAGCAGGTGCAGCAGGCGCAATGATATTACACAGCGCCTGAAAATAGTCCCCAGCTATGTCATTTCCAACGTGACCGGCACTAAGTTTGTAACATCATTGCGTCTGCTGGTATGGCAGCACAGTTCCTTGATTATTACGCAGAAATGAGAGTATAGTTCCTAGTCACATCGGCCTAGAAAATCGCAACTTTTCATTTTCTGTTGGTCTTAGTACACGATGCAACTACAGAAGAGTCAAGTTTTAAATAGGACAAATATCAAAACTCTTTGGTCATTTTTTTGAGAGAGATGCTAATGGTCTAATCAGATTCAATGATCTATGCTAAGCTATGCTAAAAGTGCTACCGCCAGACCAGGAGATCGGCTGAATGGATTCGAAAACGGTAAAACTCTGTTTAACTCTAGTGGAGTTGGAAAATGAGCCTATTTCCAAAAAAAGTGGAGTGTTCCTTTAAATACACCAGCGAAGGTAATCAACAAAACATGGAACAGGTGTGTAATTCAAGTAGAAACTAAGGCAACAAAAGGCCTGGGTATACTTAATTTTCCACGTTCTGCTCCGTCTTGCTCAGTTTAACGCATTCGCTGCGTGTGCACTATCTAGTGGATTATTTTTATTTTTTAACTTGCACTTTAAAACCCGTTTTCAAAAGCTTGCATTTACACGCCGCTGACGTGTAAATGATCGGCCAAAACGTATAAAATGTGTTCAGTTTTTTTGTTGCAAATGGTGTTGTGTGACAAAACTAAATAACATGCACACTCAATATAATAAAGAACACATTTGCTTGTTTCCGCTTTAGGAAGTTCACTTTTAAATGCCCTTTTTAAATGATGTTGTTCAGTTTGGTTCTGTACACTCTGAATTTGGTTGCAAGGGTTTGTCACTTACTATATGTATATTCGGATGTATAACTAAACTATGTATGTACAGAATGCCATTCTTCTGCAAAGCACAGTTCACTTCAAGGTGTCCTACCGCAATCAGATAAGACAATATGAAAGCACTAAACTCCATGTAGCTTCTCTTGCTGAGTCAAATGTCCGTGCAACATATCTCCTCAGCATGCGTTTAATCATTCACCAGACTGTGGAGCCTGTGCCTCGTGTATGTGAATTAACTATGCATCCGTATGTGCAAATAAGCATGCTGTCTTGGTTGTTAGCATGCTCAGTGATGCTAAAAACAAAACATGCTCAATAGCATCTGATAGGCTACTGGAGCAAATAAAATATCTGAAGTGGTATGTGGGTGGATTTGTACTTTTGGTTTGTATATTTATCCTCAGTGAATGCCCTATGCTAACCTCCACATTTTGTGTTCAATCTTTTGTAGTATTTAGCTCTAAACACTGGTTTAGTCTGTTTATGAGCACATCTGCATGAAATGTGCTTCATTAAGTGTAAATGTGCCTTTCCGTACAGCCAGTTTCAACCTGTCAATTTTTAGGTTGAACATCCTGTGCTAGCATAATGAAAACATAACATGTTATCAGGGTATTAAGTTGTTTTAATTGTTTTAGGCATAAACAATTTAGTGTTAGGGCATAAACAATTTAGAGCACTTTAACGTTAGCATTTCCGGATCTTATTGCGTCAGCTTGGCTTTGAAAGTGCCGTGGCATGTAACATCAAGGAACAGTAAAGCTGTCTGTTCCATATAAATCCAACGATAAGGAAGTGGCCAAGAGTTTTGTGAGATGTTTCCTTGGGAGGGATATCCACCATGTTCATACAAACGAGTTTACTTACGCATCTCCTGGCTCCGACAATAACCTTAGACAAACTCACACACACATGCACATGCAAACACACATACATACTCGACTTCACAAGAGCAGCGAGAGCAGTTAAGGAAACGAAACACTTGAAGAGAAGGTTTTTCCACAGGATGCCTCCAAAAAAAACGTTTTATCATTGACATGCATGCCAGATGTATTTCCCACTCAGTACCAGGGAGATCTCATGAGCAGATTGCTCATCTTCCTGGGGAAATGAGGGTGGAGAGGAAGGTGCAGGCTTGTCTATTTGGTCAGGCATGCTGTATATGCTGTAAATTGACACTAGGTTTCAACTTTAGGAAATAGCAGGGTTCAGATCAGTCCACACTCATCTGTGAACCATAAATGAGATTGTAACACAGTTCAGATGTTATGGGAAGAAGGAGGCAGCGAACATTCAGATATTTTAATAATAAATAAATAAACAAAAAAATTAAAGGAAAGAAAAGACAAAATAAAACATCAAATAAAATAGTCCAGGCCTGGTCCTCTCTCGACCTTCACGATCGTCGCTCCTCCGTGAGAGATACGATACCGGTGCGTCGCGCAGGTGTCGCTCATCAGCAATCACGCCACCGGCCTCCCGCCATTCTCTCACGGCCCTCGGCCTCGTCCCGCTCTCCACAGAGTTATTATTATATATGTATATTTTAGTTTGAAAAATACACTAATGGTCCAAATATATGCCAGAGATAGATTTATTGGCAATATTTCTGGTATATAATGAAAAAATAACATTTATAAATCTGGAAATGACCACTTTACAAATTACTATAAAACAAAGACAAATGCAAAGAAGCAACATTATATGGTGAACAAGTTGTCATGATTGATAAATATATTTATATCATGATATTTCTATCATGACAACTCTTGGAAGTTTTCTAGCAAGGTAATGGATATGACAATGTAAATGTATTTGGTCTTGGTGGAATATATCTGCTACGCTGCAGTAATATAGATCATTGCTGGTGCTGCTGCTGCAGAACATGTACAGGGACTTGCTACTGCCAATACAACACTGTTTATGTGGCATACAAGACATACTGCTGATGCACAAATAGCTTATATAAAATGACCTGTATTAGATTTATACAGGTGGAGCTGGGGAAGCTGGAGGGTTTCAGTCTGAATTCTGAATCATGCTGCAGACTGCTATAGAAAACTCTAGCCAGCTATGCAGCAAGCTCATTGGCTGCAGATGTGACAGGAACCAATCAGCTTGTGCCATGTAGTAAACGATGCAAATGTCCTCAGAGGCCTGTTGCATGAAGCAGGTTTTAGTTCCTACCAGGCAAGTTTGAGGTTAACTTAAGCAAACTCTGTTTTTTTGGTAACAATTACCTCTTTTTTTAACAATGTTACAGAAACATACGTAGATTGTTGTTTAATTTGATATTGATATTTTTGTGATTACTTAATTTAATTTTTATTTTCAATTGTTACATGCTTACATTTTACAATATAGCACAAACATATTATATATATATATATATATATATATATATATATATATATATATATATATATATATATATATAATATATATATTTTTTTTTTTTAAACAATATTATTATGGTTAGGGAAGTGGTTGTTATCATTTGGTGAATTTTGTGCTCTCATCCAGGCACATATTGATATTGAACACTCTACACACAAATTATTTAAATTAACGTAATTTATACAGAAAATATGGAGACAGCAAACATGGGCAATGCTGCTACATCTCAGACTGTAATCATTTCTACAGTATATCACCTACCACTAACCTGTCACGGTTGTTGAATGCATTGTTATTTCTGTCATGACATAACCATGAATATATAAATATACTGGACTAAATGTATAAAATACAATTAATAAATATGCTGAAAATTATTATTATTTTTTTTTTTTTGCATTGTATCTTCTGTGAATATAGACCAGAAATACAATGCACAGCCATGACGAATATATATATTTTTTAGAATATGTCACATATAATGAAAGTATGTTGCATCTATGTTATGCCACAAATAACATTCAAAATCCTGGAGCTGATTTTAGGGAACAGCACTAGGCATTAAAAGGGTCAACAGAAGGTCAATTAACTTGGACAATGTGCAGGATAATGGTGCAGCCCAAATCCTTAAACAATTCAAAACTTTAAAAATTCAGTGCTCATCCATAAGACATGGATCAGGTTGGCATCACTGTTTTGTATTTTAGAGACATTCACAACCTGATCCATGTCTTATTTGAATGCAGTGGAGAGCACATTGTCAAAATAAGTGAAAATGTAATGGAAACAGACAACGATGCACTTCGGTCAATTACAGATAAAAGCTCACTGTCCAGAGAATCAATCAAGAAGATAAATCTACAGCACTTACAGGATGTACATGATGGACCTGTTTCCTCTCACATGTTCACTTTAGGATATTTTTTTATGTTTGGTTATTTTACCTTCTCTGTCCCTCATTTAATTTTTGTTAGACGATCACAGAATACCAATGCGAAATGGAAAAGGCTTGTCATTTTATTAAAATATCTCGTTCAAGTAAGTGTCCTCTACATAATACTTTGTATTTTGTTCTAGTACGCAGTACAAATAGTTAACCAAAAAATGTGGTCCTTTATGGGGAAGCATTTAAATGAATTGCTTTTAGCACAAAATTGTATTTAATTGGATTGAATCAGCATGAAATCACTACACAATCAAAAGTCAAGGAAGTAAAGAAAAAAGATAATTTACAACTTAATGGGGCAGATTTACTAAACAGGGCAAATTAGTGTAAGAGCGAAAATTCCAAAAAAGCGCTGATGGAAGTGGAAAGTTCTGTGTATGATCAACTGATGCACGTTAAAGAACACAGATGGAGCCGGATCATTTTCATAATGACCAACGCAATCTACCAAGAGCTGCGCATATTAGCATCTGTTTTAAGACATGCTTTTTTGGGGGCGGTAAATAATGGCGCAGATACCAGTAAATTGACGAGCGCAAGTGAATCACCTTGCATGATTCATTTCAATAGTCCCCTCCCATAAATGTTGCGTCTAAAAAGGGAAACTTTACATTTGCCAGTTTTATTCTATTTTACTCTAAAGAAAAAAACAGGCCTTCGGAAATAAAACATTTTTAGTTTTTCAAGTGTTGGCCATTATGCAACCAATGGATCTGTAGGGGAGAGGGTATTTTTTCCTCAGTACTTCCTATGAAGCGCAACAGTTGGGTTGCGGAATATTTCATTTTCTCCATAAGTTTATTTTGAACGATAACTTTAAAGACAGACTGTGAGCAATGAGGTTGTTAATCGATGCTGTTTGCTATTTCAGCTTAAAAATAATTGTGTTTAACAGCGGAATTAGCCAAACTAGCTCTTTAGCTCCACCCACTCCCATAAACCACTGCAAATGTTGTAATTGAGACGATCTCTACGCTCTCAAAATACAGAAATGTTTTTATATATATGCATATTTTGCAACAAACTTAAAATATATTGCACACTCTAAAAAAGGCTGGGTTGTTTCAATACAAGTTTGGGTCAAATATGGACAAACCCAACGGTTGGTTTAAATTTTTTAATTACATTTTTAATTTTGTCCATATTTTACCCAAACTTTGGTTGAAACAACCCAGCATTTTTGAGAGTGTATATATATTTCCCTCACTGAACAGTCTTGTAACTTTTGTCTTTTTGTCCAAAAATGCAACATAGCTTCCGCCATTCGAACGACTAACTCGTATGTATAATAAATGGCAAATTCTACGCTTACGGGAATACTTGATTAGTTGGTAGAAGTAATTATACATTAATGAGCACATATAATTTTGAAAGAACAAAGTGTTTTTTTTGCTAAGAGTCAACTTAAAAAATGACACAGTGTAGCTTTAATGTAGACTTTTAAAAAAAAAATCCCTATGTGAAAAATGAATGGAAAAAATACTCTTTCACATAGTCACATGTCGATCGCTATAACTAATAAAATGGATTTTATGCCAGATTTAACCATGAATTGCCATTGGTAAAAAATAAATGAATGAATATTATTCAAAAACTTGAAAATAGCTGAAGAGATCCTAATTAAATGTCTACTCTAACTAACTGGCAATTCTGGAGTGTTTTAATGTTTGGTTTCCAGTATGTGATAGTGTGTGTTCCAGACCTGTTCGTGGAAAAGGTTAGCAAGGTTTAGCAAACGATTGCTAAGTCCCTGGCCCAGCCTCAGTGTGCTTCCCACCCATCAAAGGTTTTGAATGTCAGTTAAGGGTTCACAGGTCCACAGATTAAGATAGGGAGATGTACTGTCATCCTGGTCATGACTGGTCATATAGTTTACAGCAGGTGCCATTGTTATCAGGAGAGGATTCATTAGTCTTTCAGCAGAGCTGGGCTGAATTTGTTGATAATTTATCTTAGATGCATGGACTGAGTTTTCCGTGACGCGACAGAAGACAGGTGCAAACCAGAGGACGGATGGCCTGATTTTTTTTGTTGCACGGGTGAGAGATTTGTAAGGTGGGCTGGGAAAGTCAGCCAAAGTTGCTTTTTCCTCTTTTAAGCAGCTTTACATGCAGGATATTGTGGCAGTTATTTATCTATTATTTAACTCAGTGGATGATTTATAGATGTATTTTATCTAGGTGTAATTTAGACTTACATTTATAGTATTTAAATAAAAGGTAGGTCAATTCAGATACACTTTTGGATCTGCAAAGAGTGTAGTACATAGCATGGGAGTTGTCAGGTCACTTCGGTCACACTTATTAGCAGTGTTTATTCTTGGTTTGGTTTCTGGACAGAGTTCTGACACTCCTACCGTCTTGTTATGGTTAGCGTGCGGTTTCAAGTTCGCCCGAGCCGTATGCTCTTCTGTCCGCGTGTGTTGTTGTGTTCTGTGGATGTTATGTTCTGTCTTGTGCTGTGTAACACACAGCTTGTGTTTTTCACGGGCTGTGTGCTTTCATGTTGTCATGTTTTGTGTGAACACGCGGCTTATAAGTGTTCTCATTAGCTGCATGTTCCTGTCTTTTTTTTTTTTGTTAGAGCGCATGGCTTGTGATTGTGTTCGCTGGCCATGTGCTCTTGTTTTTTGTTGTGTTTAGTGTGAGCACATGTCTGTTTCTTTGTGCCATGCGCTCACATGTCTTTTGTGTAATAATAATGGATAGTAATGATGACTCAAGCACACTGTTGAGTGTTGGCTACATCCTTCTAAAGGAATTACTGGTAATTTTGAACAGTATTCTAAAGTGAAGATCATGGTAAGCCACTAGTAATGACTCAAGCCTAAATCCACCAGAAGCAATTACTATCCCAAACCTTACAAAAACCTCAAAAGCTTACAATGACATCAGTAATTATGAGGGTTATCATGCTTTTCACTTTACTGTTCCAAATAATTAGTCATTCCTAGAAGGAGGTACTGACATTCTAGGAGATTGCCATGATCTTTACTTTAGAATTATCTATAATGAAAAAAATGCATAAACTATAAACCTGTATAGTTCTTAGTCCTCCTGGAGGTAATAGTGGAGCAATAGTGAACTACCTCATTCAACTGTGCTATTACTTACTAATGAATTAATCAGAGTTTCTTGTTAGTTAATAGTTATTACTAAATGTTAATATTGCATTACTCATTTGCTCCTGTGTAGTTATTCATTAAAGCTACACTGTGTAGGATTTTCTCCCATCTAGCGGTGAAATTGTATATGACCACCAACTGAATATTACTTTCTAGCCCCTCCCATTCCGAGGGCGTTTTGACCGTATTATTTCAAATCTGCCGGCAGTCGTGAGTAATCTCCCCCTCACATTCCTCACGGTGCCACTGAGTGTAAAAACGTGAAAGGCGAAGCTTGCATTTCCAGGTATGTCCCTCTTTGGCTAATGTATTTTCAAGATGGAGGCGCAACATGGCTTCCGCCATTCGAGCAGCTCACCCGTATGTAATAAATGGCAGATTCTACGCTTACGGGAATACTTGATTAGTTGGTAGAAGTAATTATACATTAATGAGCACATATAATTTTGAAAGAACAAAGTGGTTTTTCCTAAGAATCAACTCAAAAAATGACACAGTGTAGCTTTAATGATGGAACGATTTTCTAAAGTGTTGGCAAATTTTTTAACTCGTCAACACTATCAACAACAATGGAGTGCATTCTACCTTTTTGAGACTGCGATAAGTGACAAAATGTTCTTGATATCTGGATCATTTTTAAAATGCGTTGTTTCATTGGCAGTTGTGGCCTAATTGTCACGGTGTGGGTTGGATGAAAGGAGCGAGGACTCAAGTGCACGAACAATGGGTATTTATTAAGTAATAAAACAAAATACAAACAAAAACCACCCCGTGGGGGGAAAACAAGACAGGCACCAAGGAATTCCAACTGGACTGTAGCATGAACAAGAAACACGAGGGAACATAGTCAACGAACCAGCACTGCGAAAACAGGGAGACTAAATAGGGAAGCAAACAAAAGAGGGTAACGAGGGAAGGCAGTTGGGTAAAATTATTAAATAATCAGGTAACAAGATGGGAGGGGCTAGGCAATCGACAGGAGAGCACATGGCACAAGGAAACACCTGACAAGCCATGTGCTCACAACAAACAGGACTATAACAAGCACATGACAAACCGTGAGTGTCAGAGCTCCATCACCAAACCAAGATATAAACTAGATAGAAGACACAGAACTCTGACACTAATGGTTAAAGAGTCAGACTGGTAACCCGAAGGATGCAGGTTCGATTCTCAATACCAGCAAGAAATGACTGAGGTGCCCTTTAGCAAGGCTCCTAACCCCCATTTGCTCTCTGGGCGCCACAGCAAAATGGCTGCCCAATGCTCTGGGTGTGTGTCCACGGTTGCAATGTGTGTGTTCACTATGGGGTTATTATTGTTGCAATATTCCAAATAAATAGATTAATATTCACAAATAAATGTAAAGAGATTCACAAAAATGTATCGAATGCACAAATGAATAGATTAAGATCCACAAATAAATGTAAAGAGTTTCACAAAAAATTATAAAATTCACAAATAAATAAAATGAGATTTGCAAATAAATAAAATATTTACAAATGTTTTCTTATTTTACAAACACAACTCTGCCTGGCATTTATTTGTGAATCGGTTCCTGTGCATTTGTAAATCGCTGCACACATTTGTGAATCGGTTCCTGTGCATTTGTGAATCCCCTCACGCATTTGTGGATTTTGAAACACTTCTAGCGTAGACGTGCAGAGAAATCCACAAATAGGTGGACTCCACCCACCACCTACTCAAGCCAATCAGATAACGGCCACATCGAGCTGGCCAATCGCAGCACGTTATCGCTTCAACCAATCACGTTAGGCTTTACGCTCGGGGCGGGAAGTGGGAACTGACTGATTCTTGCATCAATGAAAGGAGCACTGGAGCGCAGTAGTAGCGCTGAACTGTGTGTGGTAAAAACACTATGTTTTCAAAAGATTGTTGGAGTTTAAGGCCTCTTTATATTTCCATCAGGATACACTCGGGGAATTATGATAATCAGAGATCCCGAGCATCATGAACAGTCTCTACACCGGCAAGAGGCGCGACACAGCGCGTCAAAAGCAAATAGCCTGTTCACTGCTGCCGCTGCAGTTTCAAATAATGTAAAACAACTAACGTTAGCATGTTTGAAATGTTAACACACATTCCCTATGTGACGTCTGCTTAGCTTTATATGCATAATCGTGCTCTTAACGGCTCTGATCGTATCCTGCTTATTGACTAGTGCTGGTTACTTAAATCATATCGTGATAGTGTACTGGACGCGGGGCATTCATTGATAGTAAACGGATGCCCGCACTTCTGATGTAGCGGCTACTTCACGCAATTAGGACAAATGTTTTTATATTTATACATTTGGGCTTATATTTGGTATTCTACATTACATTTATTTATATCCTATTGCTATTTGTCACTGCGATTGTGCTTTAAAAGGCAAAATCGTATAATGTCATGCATCGTGTGTCTACCCTGTGCGAGGCAATCTACACTGGGCAAAGCGAATGTGCAAAAACATTTGTCCTAATTGCGTGAAGTAGCCGCTACATCAGAAGTGCGGGCATCCGTTTACTATCAATGAATGCCCCGCGTCCAGTACACTATCACGATATGATTTAAGTAACCAGCACTAGTCAATAAGCAGGCTACGATCAGAGCCGTTAAGAGCACGATTATGCATATAAAGCTAAGCAGACGTCACATAGGGAATGTGTGTTAACATTTCAAACATGCTAACGTTAGTTGTTTTACATTATTTGAAACTGCAGCGGCAGCAGTGAACAGGCTATTTGCTTTTGACGCGCTGTGTCGCGCCTCTTGCCGGTGTAGAGACTGTTCATGATGCTCGGGATCTCTGATTATCATAATTCCCCGAGTGTATCCTGATGGAAATATAAAGAGGCCTAGGCCTTAAACTCCAACAATCTTTTGAAAACATAGTGTTTTTACCACACACAGTTCAGCGCTACTACTGCGCTCCAGTGCTCCTTTCATTGATGCAAGAATCAGTCAGTTCCCACTTCCCGCCCCGAGCGTAAAGCCTAACGTGATTGGTTGAAGCGATAACGTGCTGCGATTGGCCAGCTCGATGTGGCCGTTATCTGATTGGCTTGAGTAGGCGGTGGGTGGAGTCCACCTATTTGTGGATTTCTCTGCACGTCTACGCTAGAAGTGTTTCAAAATCCACAAATGCGTGAGGGGATTCACAAATGCACAGGAACCGATTCACAAATGTGTGCAGCGATTTACAAATGCACAGGAACCGATTCACAAATGTGTGCAGCGATTTACAAATGCACAGGAACCGATTCACAAATAAATGCCAGGCAGAGTTGTGTTTGTAAAATAAGAAAACATTTGTAAATATTTTATTTATTTGCAAATCTCATTTATTTATTTGTGAATTTTATAATTTTTTGTGAAACTCTTTACATTTATTTGTGGATCTTAATCTATTCATTTGTGCATTCGATACATTTTTGTGAATCTCTTTACATTTATTTGTGAATATTAATCTATTTATTTGGAATATTGCAACAATAATAACCCCATAGTTCACTACTCACTGCTCCTAATGTGTGTGCACTTACTTGGATGGGTTAAATGCAGAGGACAAATTCCAAGTATGGGTTACCTTCACATGTCACCTTGACCTTATGCTCACAGTCTGATACTATCATCATCAGATTACACTTTTAATTATAAACTTGTCCTGTTTTGTGGACCCAGCTGGGAATGTACCATGTAGAAGAACTGTTTGCAGCTCTTTCTCACTTTTGCAGGAGAGAGAGAGAGAGAGAGAGAGAGAGAGAGAGAGAGAGAGAGAGAGAGAGAGAGAGAGAGAGAGAGAGAGAGAGAGAGAGAGAGGGAGAGAGAGAGAGAGATAATATTCTTTCCTTATGTCTTACTAAAAGTCTTACTATTTACCTTAGCACACCACAAATCAGTTTTTTTTTTATCCACTCAGCAATAAACCACAAAACTCACCACACAAAGCTGGATATGAAGGCTTGTTGTCATTTACTTGGATAATGAATAAAACTGGGAGCAGGGGCGCAACTACCCAGTGTCAGAGGGGTATGCAGCAACACTTTTATCTGTAAGTGTGCCATGTAATGAGTGAGTAGGAACGAGTGAGAGTTAACAGATGAAGTAAGTACAAAATTGTCATTTATTAATACATTTGAACTATACATCACAGTGATGAATCCAAAAAAAAAAAAAAGCTACACGCTGCATTGGCATAGCAATACCAGTGTTTTGGTAAAGCTGTGGTGAGTGGTTTTCCAATTAAGCAAAACAAAACAACAAACCGAATGGGCCGCCGATGTACGAGTTTTATGGGCCGTTAAGACAAAAAGAAAAAAGTATGTATGAGATGTACTATGTCTCAATATATATATATATATTATAATATATATATTGAGACCAGTGGCACCAGTACCTGATTTGGAAGAACTGCACCGCACATGTAATATTAATAATATTACATGTTTGGTCTCTTGGAAATGCCCATTTGACAGTAGCAGTTGAGTTGGGATGCAGATGCAAATTTATGTTCATATGATATGATAATGTTGGCTACTTAATTTCCTAATGTTATGAACAGTTAAACCGTAACACTGGCTGTGTTCACACACAAGGGCTTCACCGAAAATGCGGTTGTGATTCCTGAAAGTTCACAGGAGTGAGTTCGGTTATAGACACTGCTGTAAATCCAATATATATAAATAATTATTTAAAACATATAATTTTTATGCAGCTACCCAGTGTAGGCCCCTGGAAGCACGAGTGTTAATGCGTCCCGAGTACGTGCAGTAACTGACAATAAACTGGTGTGTTTAAGCTGAACGAAAACTTTTTTTTTTATCATCCTCATCCTCATCGATCTTCCTCAGGCATGTCATGTCCCCAGGTAGTCAGTTGTGATATTTAATCAAATCAAATTCTTGTGTGAACTGAAAATGTCAGAAAGAAAAATGCTGCACATGGTTTCGACCCCCCCTCATATTTCAACTTTTCTCTTTTAAAAGTGTTGTTAGAGAGCCTAAAAAATGTAATAGATTTGATTCTTGGAAGGAATTTTTTTAGGTTCAGTACAAGTAGATCTCAGACAGAACAGCATTTGTGGCATAATGTTGTTTACCAGACAAAAATAATTGACTCATACTGTCAAGAAATAATTTTCATAAGCGGTCTCTTGAAATCTAATTTAACTTAATTATTGGATGAAAACCTACTCTTTAGCTTTGGGCTCTTTTGGGTCACAGGTTTTCCAAAGGGACCGCACTGTTTGGAGAGCTTGCTCTTTGCAGCCCTTCAGGACAGAGAACTGCTCCATTAGTCAAGCACCCGACTCTCCCTCGATTAATTGTTAATGCACAGGGGTATGAGGGAAATATCTGAACTCTCTGGTAAAATTAAAAGTATAAATAAAAAACATGCTTTTTTCCCCTTGCCCAGTTGGTATTTTCTTATAGAGAGAGAGAGCAAAGAAAAAACAATCAAGCCCCTTTCCGTCAGCAGCCCCTGGGTGTTTAGTTTATTAAATTGGAGCTAAAAATAAAGCTAACATACTTTTACATTGCATTTGAATCCTATGTGTCACATGTATAGTGTCTGTGGTCTTTAGGGTGACGTGATGTTGACTGTGCCACTGAAAACCTTTTTATTCTCTAAAAATCATTAAAATAACACTAGACTGTTAATGGGTCAAAGACAAAAATCTCCAGGAAAATATTAAAAAAAATCTTGGTTTATGACGATTTTAAGATGAAATCTTTGTGTTCGTGTTGGTTTCTGGAAAATGTCTAAGCTTAAAACTGTAACCCTGGTTCCCTGACAAGAATGACGAGACCCTGCATCTTGCATTGACAGTATGGGGAATGACCTCAGCATGACCGGTGTCTGAAGCATGTGTGACAAACATGTTGCCAGTGATTATAATTTATAAAGTTTTAAATATGGATATTTTCTTACAAAAACCCATTGCTTTGCTTCAGAATTATTATTATTAACCCACTGGAGTTGTATGGATTACTTTTGTGGATGCATGGATGCACTTTTTGGAGCTTCAAGAACTCGAACAAAATACAAACATTTACACGATTGAATGCGGCTGAAAGAAGAAAGTCATATACACCTGGCTTGAGGGTGAGTAAATGATGGGATAATTTAAATTTTTAGGTGAATTATCTTCTTTGTCATCTCCTTTGTCTCCTGCATGATAGGGGATCTCATTGTCACCTGCTCTGCTATTTTAATTTTTTACAGCAGCAGCATGTCATGTATGTATTGGCAGAAGCAAGTCCCGTACTTGCAGCAGCAGCGTAGCAAATCTATTCCGCCAAGACCAAATATATAAACATTGTCATATCCATTGATTGGTCCTTAACTCAGTCTGCTTGCTATCACATCATTCTCGATAGGGCTGATTGGATCCTGTTGTATCAGCATTTTCTGTATAGCAGTTTCAGCAGCAATAACCAACAGCAGCAATAACGGAAAAAGTAGCGTAACAGATATATTCCGCCAAGACCAAACATATCAACATTGTCATATCTATTACACTCAGAGAGTTGTCATGACAGAACTAAGTTTTTATTTAATGATGTAAAGAAAACACCTTGAATACACTTTTTTATTTTTTATTTATTTAAATATTGTAACAGGTATTGTGTGCCTCAAGTCATTTTATAGTGTAATTTATATTGTAGTTATTGGTTTGCCATAGACTTGTAAATGTATTTTCATGTTTGTATTTTAATGCTTCTTTAACATCTTGGCCAGGGGACTACAGATGAAAAATAGCCTTTTGGCTAATTCTGGCTTTTTTAAAAATGTGTTTAATGAAATTGCACTGTCCCCTCTTAAATAAACCAACAAACAAAACAATACATATTAATGCATTCATCATTTTATATTGTTTTCAAAAAATAATAATTTCCAGGTAAAAAAAAAATTTTTGGTCCATATTTTTCATGTAAAACATTAAACTGCACACACGCAGTATGTCAGTTAAACAGACAACACAGACATTCGGGCAGTGACTCTGATGTGAACCGGATGTGGAGCGAGTCCAAGCGTCAGGTCAGGGCTGAGGCATGGCCGCTCTGAGTCACATCTGTCTTCCTCTAATGTCTACAGGTCAGGAAACTGCTGGAGGATCTCACATATGACAAGGGCACGGTAAACAATCAAACTCTTTGGGTAAAGAGGACAGTTAGTCATGCAGGCTGAGGGTCAAAACACATGCTATAAAGTAATAGTTGATATATTAATTGGCATCAGTCCATTTCAAGAAGTCCAATAGAGTTAATTTGACCAGAGTAATTATCTTTATGTACTGGTATTGCAAAACCACCAGTTTATTATTTGCATTTTACTTATCCACGGCGACATCCTTGTGTCATGACCCACAGCAAATTTTGGTTATACGGAAACCTCAAATCTGAGGTATCATAGCAAATTTAAATATATGAATACAGTTTTCCACATTCTTGTTTCTTACGTTGTGGTCACATTTACCATTGTTCTGTGAATTTTCATGTCATTTCAACATGAATTTGCGCTATTAGGAATTTTGCATGAGGACAAAAGATTTCCCCTTGTAGATTAGACAACGAGTTGATCACGCAGATTCGCTTTGTTGACCCAACAGAAAACTGCTTGGTTTGAAAGTGACTTCTGTGTGAGATGTTTTTCACTTTAGATTACTGATCCAAATAATTAGTAATTGCTTCTGAAGGATTTGGTAATACTTGAGTCATTACTGGGTTACCATGATCTTCACTTTAGAATTAATTATAGATTATGCATTATTCACATGGACCTGTACAGAGGTTCTTAGTAGTCCTCTGGGAGGTTATTGATTAGCTAATATTGAAATACCACAGTCAACTGAGCGCTATTACTTACTAATTTGTTAATAAGAGTTTCTTGTTAGTTAAAGGGTTAGTTCACCCAAAAATGAAAATAATGTCATTAATGACTCACCCTCATGTTGTTCTAAGCCCGTAAGACCTCCGTTCATCTTCGGAACACGGTTTAAGATATTAGATTTAGTCCGAGAGCTTTCTGTCCCTCCATTGAAACTGTATATACAGTATACTGTCCATGTCCATAAAGGTAATATAAACATCATCACAGTAGTCCATGTGACATCAGTGGGTTAGTTAGAAGTTTTTGAAGCATCGAAAATACTTTTTGGTCCAAAAATAACACAAAATAAGACTTTATTCAGCATTGTATTCTCTCCTGGGTCTGTTGTGAATCTGCGTTCAGGACTCCGCAGTGACGCTGCTGACGTAAGACGCTGATGACGAGTTATCTGGTGCGCCTGAGCTTCGTTTACAGTCTGAGGGAGACGCACGCTATATTCAAGCTACATTGTTTGCATGGATATCATTTTTTTTAATGGTGCGTAAATGTGCATGTCGCGGATGAGACACTTTTACAGCATGCGTCTCCCTCAGTCTATAAATGAAGCTCGGGCGAACCAGATAACACGTCATCAGCGTCTTACGCCAGCAGCGTAACTGTGAAGGATTGACAACAGACCCGGGAGAGAATACAATGCTGAATAAAGTCTTATTTTGTGTTATTTTTGGACCAAAAAGTATTTTCGATGCTTCAAAAACTTCTAACTAACCCACTGATGTCACATGGACTACTTTGATGATGTTTATATTACCTTTATGGACATGGACAGTATACTGTATATACAGCTTCAATGGAGGGACAGAAAGCTCTCGGACTAAATCTAAAATATCTTAAACTGTGTTCCGAAGATGAACGGAGGTCTTACGGGCTTAGAACGACATGAGGGTGAGTCATTAATGACATTATTTTCATTTTTGGGTGAACTAACCCTTTAACTACTTCAATCAGTTTTATGTAACATAAAGCAATGGAATGCTGTTTTAACTTAACTGAGTTAAATTGCCCCAACATAATACAATTTCCAATAAACACACGCGCTCCTGATCTTTGCTGATTTGTGGTTACTTAACACAATAAGTTGCATCAAAGTGAATATCACAATTGACAGCGCTGTACTCTTCAGCACAACGGTAACCACGACATTCAATTAAAGAAACTCCTAAATGTTCAACATAACTGAACATTATACATTAACATAAACTACCAATATCTTTCCCTTTACTGAAAAACACATAAAATAACACTTAATCCCGAAATTGACTCTCCTAATGCAGTCCCTTGCAAAGCATGCTGGGAACTAACAGATCCACTGCCCAGGGCTGCATTTCCCAAAAGCATCATGAGCTAATTTGATTGTGGAGACCATTGGTGGCAAAGGCTCACAATGCTTTTGGGAATCGGAGCCCTGCAGTAGGTAAGCATTTCTAGCACACTTGAATAAACTTATTTTTTGTAAGGGTGAGTATCTCCGGTGGCTGGTGGAGGACTAGATAGGAACGTAGAGGTAATGAACATACAAAAAGGTAATAAAAAAACACACCAACTTTCCAATTTTTGGACCACTTGAAATGGACTGAACTTTTGATATTTTTTTTAGCTAACACTTCAGCTATAACTGAACCCCCAAACAAGTAAGATAAAAAAAAAGGTTACCCAAAGTCAAACTGGTTTGTCCTCTAAAAACCAGACTCAATACCCCATCAAACAAACCATATATGACCCGAGGCCACTTCAGGCAAACGACACCATTTAACATGCCTATTACCTTGTGTTGTAATTCATTTCCTTGCCACTTTTTACAGCATCCTATTTGTCACCATCATAGCCACAGCCTTACATCAGCAAGCCACATGACCGTAATGGGACATCAAACAGGGCAAAGCATAAAGTCAATTCTCCTCCAAACAGGCCTGACATAAATGATTACAATCGCCCATAAGAGAATGCTGTTATTTTACTGCATCAGAATCCTGCATATGCAGAAATGAGAAACTTTTAGATTATAAACTGTTATTTATGTCCTTTTTATGTCATTTGTGTTGAGATCAAGCGAAATATATAGTCAATTTAGAAAGCTCGGCTAAGGGCGCATATGACTGTGACTTTACACCCATTTCACAACATAAAAGGTAAACAGAAAACCGATCCATGAACTCTTCTTGATAACTTTCACAACTGAAACCCATGCAAGGATCAAACCTGCACAAATAAACCTCTATACATCTGCTACCAGCTATTGTAAAGGGTCAGGTCACAAAACAACGTTAAAGCAAGTTCCACCGCTGAGCAAATCAAATTACATGACGATTCTTGTCAGTGTTTGACGTCGGTTGTCCATTGTAAACTTGTCAGTTTTTGAGTGAGAAATGCTGACCTAGAAATACCTCAAAGTACTCAAGCGTACAAGAGAAAATGGAAGGGGGAGGTTAAGTGTTTTTCTCACGTCTACATCCTTTTTTTAATTTTCCATTTGGTTTCTGCCTTCAGGAAAATACCTCTTTTGTCTGTCTAACTGTCTGGGAGCATATGTTTTATAATATAATAATTTCAGACGATGACCTTTATGAATACAGCTTTATTCCACCTTCTCTATTTCGGAGGAGCACACTTTGTACTTCACTTTTGCAGGTCATATTTTACCATTACATTGTGACATTTAATCAAGCAAATTTTTCCTCAAGCATTATGTAACTACAATTTTGCTCACTGAATTTGATTCGCCTCTTTTCCTGTATTCAACAATGCAAACGCTTATGTTGCTATATAGAATATGTTCATATGTATAAAGGAATATTCCAATATTAACCAGAATATACACTCTTAAACATAAAGGTTTCAAAAGTGGGTTTGTCGAAGTGACGCCATTTTGGGTTCCCCAAAATAATCTTTCAGTTTATTTCTTTGTGTGAAGAACATAGCAATAGAACCTTTTGTGCAATGAAATGCTTCATTGAAATAAAGAACCTTTATTTTTAAGAGTGCAGACATTAATCAGAAGAGGACTGTGCATGTAAATGTGATCGATGGGTCTCTGAGAATGCATGTGGGGATATTCATTCACAAAATATTGGGATATGATACACTTTGAAATAAAAGATGATTTGCAAGGAGTCAAATATTTCATTATTATGGGAGTTAAAAGTAAAAAGGTCCATAGTCATATCGTTTAATCCTCAAACATGGGCAAATATCAGAAATCACTTTATGGCTGTTTGAAAACAATGTTGAACTGTAAACACTGGGAATTTAGACTCCGTCATTCTTTGGTCTTATGTAGACTGTACACAGAATGTCATTGACACGCTGGGTGCTTTTAAATGTTTGAAAGTTGTTATCAGGCTGTTATAATAAGCACAAATAATGACTGAATTCTGCAAAGTACAGTATGTGAGGTCCATGGCATTATGAGTTAATTTTGCAAGAGCTGCAAAAGTTCTGGTTTGTGTCTTAAAGTATGTCAATTTCTTCAAGCACAACTGCATATTTAGCATTTGAGTTGAGTTATGATTTTTTTTTTTGTACTTTAACCTCAAAGTCAATAGACAGATTTAATTTATTCGGTGTTGCTGAACACGGTCATTTAAACAAGCCTGCACTTTGTTAATTATAGAATGTAATTGCAAGCTTAATTGGATTTAATAATGACTAATTACCAGGTACAGAAACTTATTTATAGACAAGTTGATGATAACAAACGTTCAAAAACATTCCCACAAACCCACCTATAATGCTGCCCGTAGGTCAATGATATTTATTATTTTTAATGCTGTATCGGCGTTCAGTACTGTTACAATTCATCTCTCTCTCTTTCTTTCAAGTAATCAATGCACATTCTGTACAAGGGGTTGTTTCCTTGGTTGGCGCGCTCAGATCACTTTAAATAGTCTCAGCCTAAATGAGACATTGTACAAAGAAGACATACTATAAACAAAGTTAATGAAAAATGATTTTTAATGTGCTATTTATGTTGAGGCTTTCTATAACACAATGAAGGTGCGGCTTCCGCTAAGTTATTGCCAAAATGTAGAAGAACTAACTGAGGGCAGAACGTCGGATAAAGCTACCCTTCTGAAAAAGAAGTACACTTTAGCACACTTATAAAATGAGACTTAAAGACGTAATTCACTTGAAAAGAAAATACTTGGCTGCGAACTGTATGCAATGTTTTTAGTCACGTAATTGCATTTACAACTAAAGTATCAGTTAAAATTCATATTGAATGCAGTTAGTTGATCTTTAGTCTGCTTTTTGACCGACTTAAGTTCATCTTTATATAATCTTTGTGTAATTTCATAATTACTTGTATTGTCTTTGAACACACAAGTACACTACAGGTGCACATTCAATACAATTAAACACACTTATTTTTTACATAATGTTCATTGCAATCATGAAATGGCCATAGAAATAAAGCTTTTGATGTATGCAAAAGTTCAAAGCATGAAGTATTATTTATACTGAAGTATTTGTGATTCATAAAAAAGAATACATGATTAGAGCTGATAGAAAATCGATTTATTGTATCGATTTATAGTGTCTATGTATTCAGTCATAAAAAGCATATGCCAGTTTTGCACGTTTAATTTTTTAAAAAGTAAATAAAAGTATATTACAATGCTAATGAAACATTTCCCTTTATGTGTGTTTTCAGTTAGGCTTTGGTAAGCAACATAACTGCTTAGCCTACTAGCTTAGCTTAGCATAACACTAACTGGCTAAAAAGCTCTTTTGAATTGCTAGAACAAGATAATGTCATGATTCTGCCTTAGTGTCCTTGATTTTCCCTGGTCGTAAGGCAGGATCATGACAGAAGCATGTTTTGTGTGCAAGCACATGGCCTTGTGTTTGGGCTGTGTGCTTGCCTTGTCTCGTCACGTAACCCCGCCCCCTTGTTATCCTCGTCTTGTCATTATTACCTAGTCAGTGTCACCTGTTCCCCTCATTAGTTTCTCCCTTTTTAATCCCCTTGTGTTTGCTGTCCTGTGCCGGTTCATTGTCATACATGGTGTGAATCTACCCGTGAGTAATGTGTTTAATGTCCTGTCTTGAAAGAGGTATTTGATCCTGTCTTAGTTGTTAGTACATCGTCTGAGTCTTAGTCTAGTGTTGTCTACCCTGTCTTGTTTTGCCCCCTCGTGGGTTTTGTTTTCTGTTTTTGTCATTAATAAAGCCTGTGTGTCCTGCAAACTGTCTGCTATTGGGTTCGTTCCTGAAGATTCATAACAGATAATGCACTACACTCTTGATCTGGCATTGAGGAACGGGGATTCTGTTGGGTGATTGGATCTTGCATAGCAACAGCATCTACCAGCAGGCGCTATCTGGACCATGCTAACCAGCTAAACCCCTTGGTTTGTTGTATGAGTAGGGGACGGATGTTAAGCTTAAGCTTTTGGACTAACGGTTAGGTAACTTAAAGAAAAAATTTCATCGTATTGTGTCGATCGAGAGTTCTCAACTCTTGCCCTCGAGGTCCACTTTCTTGAAGAGTTTAGCTCAAATATTGAACAAACTCACCTGACTAGGGGTGCGTCTCTATCAGCTCCCTAGTTCAGTACTAATCAGGGAGTTGGCAATTTTAAAGGCTGTCTCCTTCACAAAATCCTACCAATGCACTAGAATGTTAGCTCCCTTATGCACAATGCACTGTGAAAACCAGAGAGCATCTTGCTATGCTCACTATGTCCCAAATGGCGCCCTAAGCGGCTCGTTGTGCATATCGATCGCATGCGAGCACCCCTCTGAAACCTAAAATGACGAATGGGACACCCTACGGTCGCATGGATGTAACGGACACGTGTATGCGGCAGCCATTTTAAGTCCATAAGACTTAAAGTGCATATGAAGTGTGCTATTTGGGACAGGGCCGATGTTCCCTTAACGGAAGTTCAGAAGTGTGCCACCTCACTACACATAATGACACGTGATAGATGTTTTTTTTTAAACCATCAGCCTGAAGGGGGTTATTTTGAGAGAACCACCGGCTGGATGTACATTATCCCGCTTATTACACGGCTACTTGCCACAGTAAATAATTAGACACGAAATATTCATCTGTGTTGAAATATTTTATTAGGTCTTTAAACGCAAAGCTTCCGCGGAGAGAGCAGTTGCAGCGCGGCAAGTTCAAACTAAACAGACATTTAAGAGATACGGTATACAGTCATTCGTTTCACTTATTATCCAGCATTTCACCACATAAATAATTATGGGGATAAGATATATAGATTTCAGATTAAACTGTATTAAAATGGTACCTGTTTGTATCTCAACAATAGTCACAAAATGGCAGCAGCTGCGTTTGTATGAAACAAGAGAGAGTGAGTTCACGATACTGGGTGGCATAATTAAATAACTGTACACAAAATAATGATTCGACTGAGTTTTAATATTTTATCAGCTCACCAAACGCAAAACTTTCATGAACACATTTTTTTCCTAGCAGGCGTAATAGCACTGGTGACTTCAGTGACCCGGATGAGCCTGTGTTATCTGCTTTGAGCGGTTGTTATCTGGGAATAACTTACCGCTGGATGGCGCGATTGACCAATCAGAATCAAGTATTCCACATGAGCCGTGTACTAAATAATTATAACATACATCTCTAGACATCATCTAGCAAACATTTAGAGTTTATTTATGGCTGAAATGTTGCATGTATACATAACAAGCAAAGTATTTATCACTGTACTTTAAATAACGTTAAAAAATTATGTCAGAAAGATTTCAGTTCTGCTGTTGTTCATAAATACCAGTTGGGATGATGTAAAATGAGAATGTTGTCATGTCGCCAGAAATAGAGTCATCAGTGTCACAATGTGTTGTGAGCCAGGGTTCTTACTCTCCTTATCGGTGCCTGAACTTGTTACACGATGTACTGTAGCCAGCCATATCACCCTGTAGCCCAAGACTGGTTTCCCATTGAAGCTAAGCATAGTTGAGCCTGGTCAGTATACCTGGATGGGAGACCTCCTGGGAAAACCAGGTTTCTGCTGGAAGAGGTGCTGCTCACCATGTAGTCTGTGTGGATCCTAACGCCCCAGTATAATGTTGGGGACACTTTACTGTCAAAAACACTGTCCTTCGGGTGAGACGTTAAACTGAGGTCCTGACTCTCTGTGGTCATTAAAAATCCCAGGATGTCCTTCAAAAAAGAGTAGGTGTGTAACCCCGGCATCCTGGCCAAATTTTTCCATTGGCCTCTATCCATCATCGTGGCCTCCTAATCATCCCCATATACTGATTGGCTTCATCACTCTGTCTCCTCTCCACCAGTAAGCTGGTGTGTGGTGGGCTTTCTGGCGCAATATGGCTGCCGTCGCATTATCCAGGTGGATGCTGCACATTGGTGGTGGTTGAGGAGATCCCTTCTATGTAAAGCGCTTTGAGTGCCTTGAAAAGCACTATATAAATGTAACACATTATTATTATTATAACTGATTCACGACCTTGGAAGCTAGGGAGCTGATTGAGACGCACCCCATTTTAGTAATCCTGAAGACCTTGGTGAGCTTGTCAAGGGTGTTTTATTAGGGCTGGAGCAAAACTCTACAGGAAAGTGGACCTCGAGGGCCAGAGTTGAGAAGCCCTGATGTACTGTAGATATTGTGTAGTTTTGGACCTCGTTGACTTTTATTGTATGGACAACAACAGCAGACAGTCTTCAAATGGTCATCTTTGGGGTTCCACAAAAGAAACTAAGGTTGGAACAACATGATGACAGAATTGGGGGACATTGGGAGGGCTTCATGTCATTTCTTAATTTTTTTTTTTTATGGCAGTCACTGCCTGCACCTCCAGTGAATGACTCTTATCTGCTACGGGAAGCAAAGCGTTTGAGAATGACTATGCCACTGCTGAAACACAATGTGCTCCAGTGTACCCAGTCGTAAGTCTTGGAAAGAATGTTACTACTCTGACACACTTCCCCCGCTTATAACTTTGATGGGGTGAGACAATGAGTACATGAGCCACGCCTTGACTGTTGGAATTTAACCTAAAAAAAATCTCTGTGTTGAAACAGACGTTAGTATATCAGGCCACATATGCAAATTGATTTCAAGTAGCAGCTCTCGTACATTGTGTACAGACTTGTACCGGCTCTGCGTACAGTCCCATGAGCATTTTGACATCACATCACCATGGTGATGGAGAATTTGACCAGTGTGTGTCAGGCAGCCCTGGTGGTCAGATTCTAATGGTTCTTAATACTAATGTGTACCTGATGTACGGAAAGTCAATCAGCTGTGTTTCAGTAACCACGGCGACAGCGTCCAGGTCTTGTTTGTGTTTGAGGGAAAGCGGAGACCAAATGATGGAAAAGAGAAAAATAAATATATGCTGGATTATTTTATAACACAAAGCAATTTTTAGATTGAGGCTAAGGTGCCTCTCTTAAAACAGGAATAAATGAGGCTGGTAAAACACATTCAAATTGTGGTTCTAGTGCGCACACCAATGTAATGCTAATATCAAACATTAATGGACTTTCCATATAAATTTAAATCCTTTTATGCAAAGTAGCTCAAAATAGACAAAGTTCTACAGCGCGCGGAGAGTAATTTCTCAGTATTTACATCAACTGATTTGAGTATAAGCAACTAACGTAAGTATCTTTGGCTGGAAGGTTTTGATAGTTCTGTTTTTTAGGTTTTGTTTAAAGCATATTGGCTCTCTAACTGACAAATCTTCTCTAGAACATTACACCGTGTCCTAACCAGACACGATAAAGGTATTTCCATGTTAATCAAAGTATTATAATCTCAGGTACTGTTTATGTGTTTTATTTAATGTTAAAAGCGTCTAATGTGAGTTTGAATAACATTTTGTGTGTCTTTTATAGCCGCAACAATGAAAAATCTTCTAAATAAATTAAAGTAAACTAGAACTGTCAACTCATTGTTAACAGACAAGTGTAGGCTATTCTATGACAAAGATTTTTCAGTAATTCAGTATGTATTTTTAATAATATTAAAATGGTGTAATATTCATGTATTTGATTATGCAGGCCTACTTATTCTGTGAGATTTTTTATTGACTTCTAATAGTCGCGTCTTGTCTGGTGTGGACAGGCAAATTATTTATCGCTGGTATCTTATTTTGTCACGTCTGGTTAGGAGTAGGACACGGTGTTAGGCAGTTTTGAACTTACATGCTGTTTAATGTTTGATGATCACGTTATTTTAAATTTGCGTTAGCAATCTTCTAAACACTTGTTTCTGCTTCTTCTTCACCCGTGTTTTGATCTGGACTCAGAGATTCTGTATTATATTTTAGCAGATGCGTAATTTCGCCCCCTACCGTATAACAGTGAAAACATGGATAGCCAGAAAATTCTGTCAGTGACGGGGAAAGTTGAATTTCAATAAATTCCTCTCTACACTGACAGTGGACTATAGCCAACATAAAAATTCAGATATTCAGAATTAGGAACATATCTGTTTTATTTATAAATCAATGTTATGTAAGTTTATAAGACTTTATAAAACTATGTGAAAAAATTATTCACTTTGTTATTCACAAAAAAAAAAAGTCATTGGCTCAGTCAGACTGGTTCAGATTTTTACTTGCCTTGTTAAAATGCACAAAAGGACTGCACTGCGTTCTCTTTTGTGTCTTATCGCACTTGAATGGTTTAAGCATTAGCATGAAGAAGAGCGTGATTGTATAATGTAACGCTAGTCAAAGGACGACGGAAAAAATGACGGTTTGGAGGTATGGGTTCAGCGAAAAGAGGAGGCGTGTTCCGGAGCAAACGTTCCCTGCTGCTATTTTGCAGTTTCAGAAAACAATTCCGCCACTGACACAACGTCAGTGAAAAACCTAGTCTAAAGTCAGTGGCGCGTTATTCAGATGCTATTTTAAGGGCGTATGCTTGGCCATAATGTAGCGTGTGCACAACGCGCATACACTTTGCTTCTCTCATCTACACAGACGCAGTAGTTCCCATTTTTGCAAACCATACATAATTACAAGGACAAATATTACCACACGAGGGAAATCATTGTGGTGTCCACGAAGATGTGAAAAAATAGGCATAAATCTAGCTTACACATTTACCCAAATTATTCAGGTTAATTGTAGTAATGACGGACCAAACCTGTTTGATCAACAGTGGTAAGACACATAGGTACCTGACAAAATGGTTTGTCCGTCAAGAACCAGGAAAAAAAATTCTGAAGACTGCAAAATCACCTTTACCATCATGTAAGTTGAGTGCGCTGGCAAATCCGCCGTTATAATAGCAATGGATCAAGCGCGCCTGCCGCCATGGAACAAGTGCGCATGCTCTTAAAGGGAATGTGAGATGACGCTCTGATTGGTTTATTGCACGTTACGCCCAAACCACACCTATGAATAATGAAGCTACTTCAGACCAACCCATTTTAGATTTGCGCCCACAAAGTTACTTGCGTTTCGCGTTTGATACTTGCGTTTCAGATCGTTAAAATAGGGCCCTTGTGTGTTCCACAGAAAAAAAAGTCTAACAGATTTGGAATTACATTAAGGTGAGAAAATAATGAAAATTAATTACATAATTTTCACTTTTGGGTGAACTATCCCTTTAAATGCCCCTCAAGAGACCTGTTTTATGACTAGCATTACCTAAATCCCTTACCCTTTACAGCAAATGATGATTTCAGACTATTATACAGAAGCTACATATTTCCCAGGAGTACATCTTACCATTTACCTTTGGCTTATCTCTATTGCCATCAATCAAAATGTGTAATCAATATTAGATATATCAGTGGAAGCCACGGTCTCTCCATGTGAGCATAAGACACTTTTACATTAGAACAATGTCTTACATAAAGGTAAACCAGCATGCGCTGGCAATCCTCCAGTGACCTTTTAGAGGCTAGTGCTCCACAGAGAGTCCTGGCTCTGCACTCAATCCCAAGTGCTGCCAGGTAAAGTGATCTCTGGGGTTAGAAAATAGACTGATCACGCTTACAAAATGAGCCGTAATGTTTTATTACATCGCCACAGCTCTACTCTGAGGCAATGCCAGAATGGAAGAACGCCAGCAGGCACATATTTACCTACAGTAGTTTTGAATGGGACTAGCAGTGCTATTAAGTTGTTCATCGCATGCCTAAAGATCTATAGAGATTTACTGGCTCTCTCACAGATTGAAGGTCTTAGTTATTGGGAAATCCTCAAGACCAAAGGTCACAGAACTTCCTGGAAGTTTTGGTATGTATTTTTGCATGTTGTCACAATGACATGATAGTTTACAGCGTTTACAGCGTCACTGACACATCACGCCCACTGTCAGTGACGCCTATAGAATTGAAATAATACTAAATGAAGTATTTCCGGACATGTGACTCTTCTTAGTAGTTTTCTATCATGTTAATTGTTAATTGTTTCCTGTTCAGTTTCAACAACCTGTGAAGTCTTACATGACAAGTTGATTCCCCTTCCAGACGATTCTATCCACGGCAACTTTTAAGGCATTCAATGTACTCATTCACACATTCCCTAGGAATTGAACCCATGACCATAGCATATAGCACCGTGCCATAGATCATTTTAACTATACTGGGACAGTTAATGTATGCCACTTCCTTTATAGACACAAGTTCTGATATATTAACATAAACAATTATTTTATAACTCTGTTATGTATTCTATGTGCAATGTATACTTAAAGGGGTCATGGCATGGATTTTGTAAAAAAATATTTAACATGTTCCTTGAGGTTCACTTATAATGTTAATAAAGTTGTTGTTTTTTGCACCAAAAAAAACTAAACGAACACAAAAAAAATGTATATGTGGAAAAACAATTATTTTCAACCCTCGTTCTGACCCTCTGTCTGAATGGTTGGTTTTTAAGGGGAGGCTTCTTTAAGGCTTGTCGTTATGATTGGCTAACATCATTGGATAAGAAACAGTATCAACGCCCGTTATTGCACATGAGTTAGTGTTTTGGAAACAATATCCATACAACCTTCTTCATCGGTCAACAAAGTTTCTTTGTGAGCTCTATATTACACCGTACCTCCAAAACAATATGCAGTCAAATGCTCCGAACAAACATATAATCCTCCGATGAGTTCCATGACAACATTAAAAATAAACCATCCACTTCCTGACTGCTCTTGTTGCTTGTATCCTTCTGAAGTCTCTACATTTACTACACTTTCATTTACTCTTCTATCTTGCCGGCAGACTTAAAGGATTAGTTCACACATTTTTTTTTTTCATAATTTGGTCACCTTCATGTCATTCCAAACCCGTAAGACTTTCATTTATCTTTGGAACACAAATTGACCGTTCACAAAGACCCGCCCCCCTTAGTTACTGTCGCTATGTCCGCTGCTCTCACGCCACACCATGTTCTGATGCAGTGAAAAATACATCGCGGAGCAGAGAGGACACTGACAACATGCTGATAGACAGGACAGACCAGCTTACTTTTCGCTTACTTTTGTAATTAAACATATTAAACAAAGTCTCGCCTTTCAAATTTGGTCATTTTTTTAAATAAATGTAAACAATAAATACCGTTTTGTGGCTCTTTAATGTGTCGTGACAGATCACTGTAGAGCCTCAGTTAAAGCTGCTCGTGAACCGATCATCTCTTCCTTCTAGTTCATTTATAGCATCAAATAAACATGAATGAACATAAGAAGAAACAAAGGCGTCAGTACACTCCGTTTTTCAAGTTCAAATCCTCCCATGTTAATCTACTAACTCTCCTGACTGCTTTGTCGGACAAAATGGCGGATGGCGAAGTATGATTGGTCAAATCACCTGTCAATCAAGCTCCCTGCGAAGGGTCAATTAAGATATTTTTAATGAAATTGACAGTAACTACCACTTTGATGCTTCAAAAAGTTCATAAAGAGATTGTGAAACTGATCAATATGAATTGAGTGGTTTACTCCAATTTTTTTTTGAAGAGACACGATCGCTTTATATGCTGAACAGATTGAAAGTAGGCTTTTATTCCCATAGGGCAGACATGGAACCCATGGACAAGCCCTTATCATGCCTACATTGGCCACACCATTCTTTTAAGACAAAGTATGACTTAATGCAGCTCCACTACTGTCACATGATGGAATTTGGGTTCCTACGTCCATCAGTTCATCTGCATGCCTTTGGATTGTGGAGGAAACCGTAACTTAAGATGTGAAATCATGTCTGTACAAATATAAGCAGACAGTCTGATACTGAATAAGTACACATAACTAAGCTAACACTGAAATAAATAGCACATCAAGAGTTTTGTAAACTTTTTTTCCGCTGCACAGGGCATTAGTCCATCGACTAAAAGGTCATTGACCAAACCAAAGCCTGTTTGGTGGACCAACAGATCAATCCTTCGATTCCACTGCTGTCTTAGCCACTATAGCATCTACTAGCATGCGGTGGCTCTTTGCCGAGGTTTTCACTGACAGATAAGGTGTCTGTGTTTTTGAGCGTGCAGTTGTAGTCATCGTTCGGCTCTCAATTCAGCAAGGACGTAGGCTGACAGAAGTTGCTCATTCAGAACAAGACTTCTATTAAAGCGTTTTATGCATATTATTAGCATTAATGCCCCTTTCTCACTTCCTGCTTTTCCCAACAGCACTGAAAAAGGCTGATAATATGAACTACAACCACAATAGCTCTTGATCTTTCATTGCAATCACTTCATTGGTGAAATTAGAGTCTCATGATTGTTACTTTTTCTGGTGAAACCCTGCAGAGAAGCTGTATAGCGAGAGCTGCTTCATTTCTGCTCATAACTCTGTACTGAATGTTCAGAGACTGAGATATTCAATCAGAACACCAAAGAAAAGTGAATATTACTGGTATATGTTTGATTTTTTTGGTATTTGCAACAAAATCCATTGCTTCTAAAATTGTCAAGAATTATATTGTGACCCCAAATGTCCATCCAATGTCAAAGTAGGATAAATAAATAAAATAAAATAATCAATTAAAATTGAAATTGATGGAATTTGATATTATTACTGTACTAACAGTTACACATAAGTAACTACACTTCAATTCAATGTTACTTGTATTTTATTTGTAATTAATTGTGAAATTTACTAGCAATTTCTGAGTGAAAATTGTTTCTATGCCATTTCTTAGTGTATGACTTTCATAAAATCTCTGATTGTTTGAGTTGTACATACCAAAATAAACCATACCAAACCAAATAAACAAAAAATTCCAATGGTTTATTTTGTCTAAAATCTATTAAGTTTTTTTTAATGAAACTAATTACTATTTGACTAACAAATATCTTTATTTTTGATGAATTTCAATCTATATATTTGAGAATGGAGAAATTATACTGATCAGTATTCAAGAACTAGAATTATGACTTGTTCCATATCAATATTCAACAATCTAAGAAACAAAGTACGTTGGACACAATTAATAAACATGCATGCACAAATGGGGAAATCTGATTTCCACAGCATACCTTAATACAATTTTTGTATTACATTTTCTACTCCACATTTTTGGTGGAGAGTATTTTCCTTAAGATTTGTTTAGGTGCACTAACATGTCTAATTTGTATTTCTAATCTGGTGTAACCTAATGTAATCAGGTTGATTAAATCATAATGTGTTTGACCTGATCACAACCAACCACATGAAGCATATAGGTTACATAACAAAACATTATGTCAGTGTATCTCAACAATGATTGTCTAAATATGTGCACACTGAAACAGTGCAAAGCTCCCATTCAGCTGTTACCTTACAGACAATCCCCTTGGGTGACTATGTACCTTTCACAAGATATTGACTTTTCTCAGTAGCCTGCCTGTGAATTGTCTGAATTAACCCTGCGGTTATGCATGGCTGATTCGTTCATGAATGTCAACAACGATCAAATAATCGTCAGGCTGGATTAAAACCTGCTAATGTCAGGTAGAGTTATCTTCTAAACTATTAAACATATGCCTCAGCTCATGCTCAATTATGTCAATATAAAATGACTAAATATAATATTTGACATGTTGAAACTACAAACAAGCATATATGGGGAGCAGAGATACAGTTAAATAAAACACTGAATCTCTATACGAGGTGAGGATAATTAGCTTCCTCCATCTCACTGAACACACAATGTTCTAAGTAATGTTGTGCTTAACAAGGATGGCAAATTGCCCTCATCTTTGTATGCAACATCACGTGTGACAAACATGAGATTTGTTGGAAGTAAGGGTTTAAAGCTATACGCTGGCACGACTGCTTCAGAACATCTTTGAATATACGCTCTAATAGCATGATGTATGGGATCACGCATTACATTTTTGCAGTGTTCATAAAAAAAAAATGTACACCTTGTCCTGCTCAATGCAGTAGCATGCATTTAACCTTTAAACAGACTGAATTATATTGTATACTGGAGGGTTTAACTGGAAAATGCACGAACACGTGTTATTGCTCCAAAGAGAACAAAGCAAGGGCCGATTCTCATGTGGTTTTTAGGAGACATTAAAGTGTGCTTTTAATAAAAATGCAATGTAATGCAATTTTTATGTTTCATGTAAGTATGTTCAGGATCACTCACTGTAACTACTTAAAGGGTGACTGATTTAAAATGCTAGTTTTCCCAAAAATGTAAATACTGTCATTAATTACTCACCCTCATGACGTTCCAAACCCGTAAGACTTTTGTTCATCTTCGGAAGACAAAGTAAGATATTTTTGATGAGATCTGAGAGCTTTCTGTCCCTCTATTGACAGAAACGCAAAATTAACTCCTTTGACGGAAAAAAGTTCATAAAGAGATCATAAAACTAAACCATACGAATTGAGCAGTTTAATACAAAATTAAAGCGACACAATTTCTGTATATGCTGAACAGATTTAATGTAGTCTATTATTCACATATAAACATTGATCTGCAAACATTAACAGAAGCTCAACCGAACCTGCTTGATGCTTGAGAACAGACCTCATTGGTTCATGCAGAAGCTCAAACGTGCTGCGTAACACAAGAATGAACCTCATTGGTTCTTGCAGAAGCTCAAACATGCTGCGTAACACGAGAATGAACCTCATTGGTTCTTGCAGAAGCTAAAACGTGCTGCGTAACACAAGAATGAACCTCATTGGTTCTCGCAGAAGCTCAAACGTGCTGCGTAACACAAGAATGAACCTCATTGGTTCTCGCAGAAGCTAAAACATGCTGCGTAACACAAGAATGAACCTCATTGGTTCTTGCAGAAGCTCAAACGTGCTGCGTAACACAAGAATTAACCTCATTGGTTCTTGCAGAAGCTCAAACGTGCTGTGTAACACAAGAATGAACCTCATTGGTTCTTGCAGAAGCTCAAACGTGCTGCGTAACACGAGAATGAACCTCATTGGTTCTCGCAGAAGCTCAAACGTGCTGCGTAACACATTAATGAACCTCATTGGTTCTTGCTGATTCTCAAACGTGCTGCGTAACACGAGAATGAACCTCATTGGTTCTCGCAGAAGCTCAAACGTGCTGCGTAACACATTAATGAACCTCATTGGTTCTTGCTGAAGCTCAAACGTGCTGAGTAACACGAGAATGAACCTCATTGGTTCTTGCTGAAGCTCAAACATGCTGCGTAACACGAGAATTAACCTCATTGGTTCTTGCAGAAGCTCAAATGTGCTGCGTAACACGAGAATGAACATCATTGGTTCTTGCAGAAGCTCAAACGTGCTGCGTAACACGAGAATTAACCTCATTGGTTCTTGCAGAAGCTCAAATGTGCTGCGTAACACGAGAATGAACATCATTGGTTCTTGCTGAAGCTCAAACGTGCTGCGTAACACAAGAATGAACCTCATTGGTTCTTGCTGAAGCTCAAACGTGCTGCGTAACACGAGAATTAACCTCATTGGTTCTTGCAGAAGCTCAAATGTGCTGCGTAACACGAGAATGAACATCATTGGTTCTTGCTGAAGCTCAAACGTGCTGCGTAACACAAGAATGAACCTCATTGGTTCTTGCAGAAGCTCAAACGTGCTGCGTAACACGAGAATGAACCTCATTGGTTCTTGCTGAAGCTCAAACATGCTGCGTAACACGAGAATGAACCTCATTGGTTCTCGCAGAAGCTCAAACGTGCTGCGTAACACGAGTATGAACCTCATTGGTTCTTGCAGAAGCTCAAACGTGCTGCGTAACACGAGAATGAACCTCATTGGTTCTCGCAGAAGCTCAAACGTGCTGCGTAACACGAGAATGATCCTCATTGGTTCTTGCAGAAGCTCAAACGTGCTGCGTAACACGAGAATGAACCTCATTGGTTCTTGCAGAAGCTCAAACGTGCTGCGTAACACGAGAATGAACCTCATTGGTTCTTGCAGAAGCTCAAATGTGCTGCGTAACACGAGAATGAACCTCATTGGTTCTTGCAGAAGCTCAAACGTGCTGCGTAATACAAGAATGAACCTCATTGGTTCTTGCTGAAGCTCAAACGTGCTGCGTAACACGAGAATGAACCTCATTGGTTCTTGCTGAAGCTCAAACGTGCTGCGTAATACAAGAATGAACCTCATTGGTTCTTGCTGAAGCTCAAACGTGCTGCGTAACACGAGAATTAACCTCATTGGTTCATGCAGAAGCTCAAACGTGCTGCGTAACACAAGAATGAACCTCATTGGTTCTTGCAGAAGCTCAAACATGCTGTGTAACACAAGAATGAACCTCATTGGTTCTTGCAGAAGCTCAAAAGTGCTACGTAACACGAGAATGAACCTCATTGGTTCTTGCAGAAGCTCAAACGTGCTGCGTAACACGAGAATGAACCTCATTGGTTCTTGCAGAAGCTCAAAAGTGCTACGTAACACGAGAATGAACCTCATTGGTTCTTGCAGAAGCTCAAACGTGCTGCATAACACAAGAATGAACCTCATTGGTTCTCGCAGAAGCTCAAACGTGCTGCGCAACACAAGAACGAACCTCATTGGTTCTTGCAGAAGCTCAAACGTGCTGCGTAACATGAGAATGAACCTCATTGGTTCTTGCAGAAGCTCAAACGTGCTGCGTAACACGAGAATGAACCTCATTGGTTCTTGCAGAAGCTCAATCGTGCTGCGTAACACAAGAATGAACCTCATTGGTTCTCGCAGAAGCTCAAACGTGCTGTGTAACACAAGAATGAACCTCATTGGTTCTCGCAGAAGCTCAAACGTGCTGCGTAACACGAGAATGAACCTCATTGGTTCTTGCAGAAGCTCAATCGTGCTGCGTAACACAAGAATGAACCTCATTGGTTCTCGCAGAAGCTCAAACGTGCTGTGTAACACAAGAATGAACCTCATTGGTTCTTGCAGAAGCTCAAACGTGCTGTGTAACACAAGAATGTGAACATGCTTGAGCTTCCGATTACCACAACTGATAAATTGATAAATATTTATATGTGAATAAAAGCATAAAGCTCTCAGATTTCATATTTTATATATTTACATTATAAATATTATAATGTAATATTTCTTATCTATCTGGAGATTTGCTAAATACGTATTCAGTATATAGTGTGAGGCTTATAAATTAATTCCCATTTTAATTATTGTGTTGTTGTGAATGACAGGCAATGTTCTACCTCGTTTCTTTCAGGTGTAGCAAGCTATTTAAAAAAAAACACACGAAATAAAGACTGAATTAAAGAGTGAACGAAAGGATTCGTCAGATGGCAAATGAATGAATCAAGAACATAGAAGCAAGGCGCGGAAAAGAAAGAAGCACACAGTTTAAGAGACTCTTCACATCACCCTGAAGATAATTTGACTCATCTCCGGAATGAACTGTTTTTAGATCAGTCTGAATGGCCTTGAAAGAAGAGTGGTAAATGCTTCGCACATTGCCAGCAGGTGTTCAGCCTACACACAAAAGCAAAAGACCAGCAACGGGCCTGTCAGAATATGCGAGCACAGCGTCATTAATGAAAAACCTGGGGGAACAGGACTTGCTCTGATCTGGTCTGGTTGTTTTTATGGATCACATTATGAAATATCTTTCAGATAAAATCAGTTGCTGCATAAAACGAATCCCCATTTAACTACTGTACTGTACTCTACATAAGCAAATGTCCTTTATAGCCTATAGTTCCTATGCTTAAGTGTAAAAATTGACTGTAAACCTGTTTATTTTCATAGATATGTTCATTGGCACATTTTATTAAAGCGCTAATTTATGTTATTGATCACACTTTTTTTTAACTCACCAGGTTCATCAACAATTAAAGGTTATTTAAAAAACAACAACTAAAAAGGCATATTTGGACTAGGCCTAAGTAAAAATTGAACACTAATCATGTCTGTTTAATTTATAAGAACTGAATCAATACGTACATCAATATATCAATAATCATCTTTATTAATGGTGTTCAGTGCTGGTCATTGTATGGAAGCTTAAACGTTTTGTTATTTCACATTATATGTATTTATTTTATTTGAAACACCTTGGTTCAAAACACGTTTACCATGTAGACCTTTAACAATGAGGCTTGGGAACCAAATAATTCATAATCAATTCACAGTCAAACAAATATACATCTGAATAAAACAGAACCCTGGGACTTTAGAAAATGTAAATGGTTTAAAAAAACAAAAAAAACACATAACACCCATAGACAAATATAATAACTAGGCTAAGAAGACAACTGTTAATGAATAACCCATTTACACAATAATATAAAAATATACTGTAGGTGAATGTAATTTACACATAGATGGGATTTCAAGCATATTGGTTTATAGATAATAATAAATTATATAACACTTCTTTAAAAAGTATTAAAATAATTTGTAAACTTTCTGCTAAAAATGTGAGGATAGATAGATAATAATGAACTGCATTCTAGCTTTTTATAAATAAACCAGGCAACATATTCATAACTCTATAGGACATACGGTCCCCACAAAGAAATTCAAGTTCATACCTATTTTCAAGTCAAGTCACATTTATTTATATAGGCCTTGCACTTTATACAATACAGATTGTTTCAAAGAAGCGTCACAATAAACAATATCAAATAACAATATTAACGTTTAATACAATTTCAGCAGCTCTTTCAATGGTGTTTGTTCAAAAAAATCTCTTCTGGTGGAGTGCTGCCACCCTGTGTTGAGTCTTATAGGCATAACTCATTATAAAGTGCCGATTGAGAACTTTTACTCTGTTTGAACCCGTTTATGATAAATCTATTGGGAGATTTTCTTTGAAATATATGTGATGTCAAGATTGCTGGAATTTATGGGACTCAAAGGGAGATTCAGAGAAGGATGTGTGATTATGCACTGCTATTATTAATACATGAATGTGCCCTTTATATGGGACTTTACTGTAGTCTTGAAGACTTGGTCATTTATAGATAGATAGATAGATAGATAGATAGATAGATAGATAGATAGATAGATAGATAGATAGATAGATAGATAGATAGATAGATAGATAGATAGATAGATAGATAGATAGATAGATTACGTCAGTAAAATGTTAACCTGGTTAGGTTTAGTATGAGTACTGTACCTTATGATTATATGATTTATTTAGACTTTCTTTGACATAATAATGGTTGTCTGTGTAATGTCTTGCAGTGCACACTTTTGTTCACTAAGGTGGGCCAGACATCAATTACACTGTAGAACTGAAAAACCAAATACTGTATATGTATATATATTTTTTTGCATTGTATAAATATAATGTAAAAAAACCTTTGAATATCAAATAATCATTAACAAATATCATTAGCCTATTACAGTAGCCTAATCAATTTAAAATCATAAATTCATAGCCTATCTTTCATGTCTGTTGTAGGCTATACCAGATACTCATCCTTTATTATTACTCCTTTCCATAATTTTACAGTAAAGTCATCAGAACTATAACATATCACAAATGGACGGAAATTAGGCTATGTGGTGACCAAAAATGTTCGACAAATCAAAACAGTTTTTTTTAGCTTTTTATTAGCTACGTCCAGAAATCAATTAACTGAAATTACATTTTATCTTTGTACCAGGCACAATTTATTTGAGTTTACACAACTTGTCAACCGTATTAGCTACACTATCTAAGACCACATCGTATGAGTAGCCCCCCCTCCCCCTTAAGGAATGTGTAATTTTGTCTGTGAAACAAAAGTTAAATGTATCATTCAGTGAAAATGACATGAATTATAAACCTAGTATGAAAAATGTCCAGAGTGTTCATGTTATTAGATTTTTAACAAACATGTAGTATTTGTAGTTTACCAAGTGAAATGTGTACCAGGTGTCACTCTGACAAAGCAATTTGCTTTATAGCCTAGGCTACTTTTAAAGCAAAATCAGAGTGCTAGCAGTTTTAGCTTAAAAAAACCAACAAGCCAAAATAACACTAGATATTAATATTTATTAATGAACCATGCTGAAAATCAGCCTATTTGAAAAATATTGTTAGCTGATGCTAACTGGCTAGCTAGCTATTGAGGTCATTTTTAAATACAAGTCCTAATATTTTTATTCAACCTATAGTTAGATTTAATTTGATGGAAAAACAAAGGATGTATTGTTCAGACCATGCAACTATGATAGTTGGGAAGAAGCTTAGTAGGCTAATAAAAAATAAAAAAGGTAAACTGCACCTTTTGCAGTTTGATGACTGATGACTTTTTACATGATATAATGTCGCAATTGTGTGTTATAAAGCCAGAGTTGCGTGATATAAAGTCACAAGCGTTCTGAAGTCAAAATTGCGAGAAACGCGATATACTCAGACTTTTTTTCTCGCAATTGCGATTGGCCTATTTTGAATTTCTCACAGGTGTGAATTTATATCTTGCAATTGCAAATTTGTATCTTGCAATTTTGACTTTATAACACACAATCGCTACTTACACAATTAGGCTCGCAATTCTGAGAAATAAAATTATTAAATAGGCCTAGAAGTAGAAAAATTCTTCAGAATTGCGAGATGTAGACTTAGCCTAAACTTGCAATTGTGAGATAAAAAAAAATCGCAATCATCTTTTAAAATGTTTTATTCGTTGGCCTTTTTACAGACAGGTTTGGGAAAAAAAGTGTCATTCTAAAAATATTTATATTTTCCTTAAATAACATGTAGCCTACTCCCTACAGGCCTTATAATGTAACTGTAGCCTAATGTTCTGCAAAAAAGCATGCTTTAAAAATATTTTTAAAACACTACTCGCTAGCGAAAACTTCTACATCACTCTTGTCAACGTAGTCCATAGCAACAACAAAAAAGTATCTTCTTAACCATCTAGTAGCCTACCACTCTAGTTATTTTGGGAAAAACAGTAGGGGGCCTTTTACCCCAAGGGGACGTTTTCCCCCACTCTACCCTATTTTTCCTCCCTCATTTTGGTTCAATTGAAAAAAAAAAAGCATTTAAGTGCTTTGATTTTACATGTCAAATTTAATTGGTAATTTAAAGACCGTTAAAAGCAACGAAATGGAAATAGATGAAACCCCTTATACATTGTGAAACACATAATAAATAAAATGTCTAACGTGTCCAACAACATCCAAGACCTCCAGTTCAGGTAAGACTCCCAGCATTTGCCGTGAATGTACTAGAGACGATCACATTGGCCGCGTCTCAAAACCTAGTGAGCTGCCTTGCTAGATAGCATTTTGGAACCTCAGAATATGCGCGTCTCCATTGGTTTTGTGAGCAGGCAGCACACTAGGTTTTGAGTCACAGCCGCGTGCATATACACCCACCCCGCCTCTCTCCAGCTGATGCCCGCGCCCTGTCAATCTCTATCCCAGCAGAGAGAGAGAGGACGGGGGCAAACCGAACCAGAGCGGGTCCGCGGGGGGAAGAGGCGCATGAAAACATCCATGGGTGGCTGTGTGGGCAGTCATCATGATTCTTCAGGCAGTTTAAACGAAAACTCGGACGGAACCGGAGGTAGGAAATGAAGCATACCCAGGAAATGCGAGTCAATTTCTGCTTTTTTTTGGGTCTGCGTTGCTTCCCTTGTCTCCTCGGCTTGTAGTGCTTTGAAACATCGTGCTGGGTTTTGCGTCGCTTTGTAAGGCTCGATCGCTCCTCTCGGACACGCGCCTGGCTGTAGGGACAATTAAGACTGTGATTTTGGGATTATGCAAATATTTTCTTAATTCTCCCCCACCGCTCTTTGTCTTTGTGCATTGAGTCGTTTTTGCATATAACACCTTCCTTCTAGCTGGTTAGCTTTAGCTGTATGTTCTATATAAAGAGAGTGTTAGCTTCATGGCTACTGTGGATCTGTTTCTGGTCTTTTTAGTAAAATGTGGGTCATGGTTTTCCCTTGGAATGCACACAATTCTTTATTCTCTTATGGTTATTCTCCATCCTTATCTTTATCTTGTTTATTGCAAACCATTTGGTTTCAAAACATTGTTTATTCGTTGCTTATTCAAGTAATCTCACACTCAGTAGTGCCGTTGTACTGAATAACTGCACGGAAAGGCGTGCTGATATTCAGACCAACAGCACGATGACGAGTGTGATACTGCTATTATACAACTTAAATAACTTTCGTTTAAAAAATTGGCTTGTTAAATTGTATATTTTCTTCTCCAGCAAAAATACTTGAAAATAGTTTCAAAAATAATTGAAAAAGAAACGAAAATAAACATTTTGTTAAACAATTTTTGTGACTCAACCTCTGGAATGTGAATATGAGTGGAGCGGAGCAACTAAGGATACGTTCACACTTCGAGCCCTATTGCTCAAATCCGATTTATCGCTCCGATATATTTATTATTTAAAAAAAGAATTCATGTTCTTTTAAATGTCAATATTAGATTTCAGTGTGAACAGATCCTGGTCCTGACTGACCCGCATGTGCAAAATAACAATAAAAAGACGTCACGCAGCCGCATGCTGTCATACGGAACATTAAAGTAAGCACGCAGTCGGGAACACGCAGTCCATGTTGAGAAGAGGATGAGTTGTTGTATAAGAGACATTTGTGAGTCAGCTCAAACTTTAGCATCCATCTTTTCACATGCACTAGAAAGTCACTCTGTGAGCATCTCACAACATTTCCTATAGGAGCGATTTATATATTACCATGACAGAATATCCTAATTAAAGATAGTTAACTCCACATCAGCAACATAAATTCATCAACTAACCATTCAGAGACGTCCTGTTGCATTCTACATGTTGTCACTTCTTCTTAAGTCAAGTCAAGTCATCTTCATTTATATAGCGCTTTTAACAATGTAGATTGTTTCACAGCAGCTTTACAGTAACAGATTGTTTTGGCTTTATAAAATAAAGCCATCTGAGTCTCTCCAGACAAAGTCTCTCTGAGTCAAAGATGAGTCTCTCCATCTTTGTCTGACTCCGTTATAACATTAAAGGCAGAACAGTTTCTGTCATAATCGTGTGTCTGCGTAATCGCAGCTGCACGCACACGAGCTCTTGAAACCCCGCCCTCTGCAGCAGCTCATTTGCATTTAAAGGGCCAGGCACAAAACTGACAGAAAAATCATCTGTGGGGTATTTTGTGCTAAAACTTCACACACACACACACACACACACACACACACACACTCTGGGGACATCAGCGATTTATTTTACATCTTGTGAAAATGGCATTTTAAAAGTCACATGAATTCCGATATGACTGTTCAGACTGAGTTCGCATTGCAACACATCGGACCTGTATCGGATTTAGGACCACATATGGATGTGCCACAAATCGGAATTGAAAATACCAGATTCCATGTGGTTTGTGCGGTTCACAGTCATGAGAAAAACAGATCTGACTAAACAATTCTGATTTGCGCCACATTTACCTGCAGTCTGAACGTAGCCGAAGATTCCCCTGGAATGAATCCCATTCAGAACAAGTTTTAAAAAATAATAATTTAATAATCGTTCTAACTGAGAATTGGGAAGACGCACCACAGCTATAACAATGAAGACGAAGAGGAACAATATCATAATAAACAACATTATTGTCCCTTGGTGTGGTGGACGCCAGTTATCGTTATAGTCATCTTTATAGTTAGTGGTCTGATGGCCTTAAATGGCCATTCGCCATATATAAATGTATAATAGACCTAACAGGACTAATTGGACTATGTTAACCAGCCAAACCTTGACCACTTCAGACAAAATTAATGCTCACAAATGAGTCACTGATATTTATGGTCTGTTTTGCTGGAAGAGAAAGTCTACAATAGCATAGTATGCTAAATTGCCTCAGATATAACATGCATGGATTAAAAGCCACAAAACTGAATTTAATTTCATCACATCAATCAAAGTCTTCTGTGTTTGTTAATAGTTGAGACGCGCGTGATTTCCTGCCTGTGTTACATATGTTCCTGCAGGAAGCTTCACTGCTCCTTGTGCCAAATCACAATATGGATGATATCAGTATATAAAACAATATATAAGATGTCAGCGATTACTGCTTTTCTCTTCCAGGCTCTCATATGGTGAACAAAAATAGCTTCTAGGCAAAGCCTATGGGACTAAATTACTCATCATGTGTCATTATTGTAATGAGAGCGGCACCCTTAGATGAAACCCAGAAATTGACAGTTACCTGCGGACTTAATGGCTGCTAATTTTCCACAGCTCACGGCGCTTGATTTGGATGTCAACAATTTAACAGCTCCTTGGGGATGGAGGTAGTTGTGCCAGAAGGAATTGCTAATGTTTCAAAGAAGTAATAGCAAAGTTTGGGTTGAATATGAAGTTTACTAGGCTATAGCCACGTACACACTGCAGCTAAATTTGGTTGTTAGTTTAGTGTAGTGAAGTGCTATATCCTAACCACACTTTTATTTAAGTAATGGAGTTGTCAGTTGGTACTGAAATTAAAAAAATGTGACGAGACCAGCATTTCCCTCTAGCATTTTAAACGCTGTTGAACGGATTCTTAAACACCTCTGATTGGCCATTGTGTTGACACATTCAACATATGTCTGTGATTGGCTACAATGAAATCTTTGACGCTCGGTTACACGGAAGTGTTGGAAAGCAGGCGTCTATCAACGAACCCCTAATATATCCGCTGATAGACGCGGACGCCGCTTTCAAACGCTCCCGTGTCGTGGTCTTCTCATACGAGCTATGTTGTCCATTATACAGTTTTGTTTTATATCTTAGTGTTAAAAATGTAGAGTGAACAATTAACTTTTTTGGTCCGGATCAAAAGAACCAAGAGAACCAAACTACGTGTGTGTGAACTAGGGCTGGGACAACGCGTCGACGTCATCGATGACGTCGACGCAAAAAATACGTCGACGCAAAATATGCACGTCGATTCGTCAGACCCAAAACAAAAATGGCGGCGTCGGAGAGTAGTAGCAACCAAGGGGGTAACCCATCCGCCGGAAACTGAAGCCTCCGCGGGCGCCGCCATTGTAGCAGAACTTCACCTGCTGTTAGCATTCCATTGACTCCCATTCATTTTTGCGTCACTTTGACAGCGAATAACTTTACATCTGAGGCGTCCAAAGACTCCATTTGTCCATTATTTATTTCTAAAGAAACTCGACAATGTATAAAAGGCTCCATTACCTTGTACCTTACGTTATGGCCCCGTAGAAGCCGTTTTTGTAAAAATAGGCTAACGATTGCGTCATAACTCACGCGACTCTCTGTCGCACTGTAGATAAATTACCGTATAGACCGGCGTAGAAGCTCGCAGGCAATCGGGGGAACGTGGAGGCATTAAGTCCGATAAAGTGAAGGGAGTAGCCCACAGAGAGTGATAAAGTTGATCCCGCTGCTAGCTCATGGACAGCTAATGCTCACGCTCTCCGTCTCTGCGAGATTCGGAAGGGAATGATTCAGATTTCTATCCGCACAGCTACTAGAAGACTGACAGCTGTCAGACACGTTGCTCACGTGTTCAAGCTCAGTTTGAGCTTGCGCAGTTCGCCTGGCGATCAGGAAGTGAGTGCTTCAAATGGGCTTCACTTTTCTCCGTTGAAGTCTATGGGGTCGCTGTGTCCATCTTATATACTGTCTATGGTAGCAACACCACTCGCTCCTCAGACTTTCAGAAGTGCAAGGCGGCACGCACTCGTTCCTCTAAAGTGTGGGAATTCTTTAATTAAAAAGGAAACAATTCCCTGATATGTCGTCTTTGCAAAATGGAGATGGCCTTCCATTCTAGCACCACGGCAGAGAGAGAGGCGCGGGCGCGATCGAAAAGTCGTAGAGTGTTTGATTATGTGTGTGTGTGTGTGTCTGTCTGTGTGTGTGTGTGAGAGAGAGAGGCGCGATCGCAAAGTCGCAGAGTGTTTGATTATATTTGTGTACGCGTGTGTGTGTGAGATAGAGAGAGAGAGGCGCGATCGCAAAGTCGCAGAGTGTTTAATTATGTGTGTGTGTGTGTGTGAGTGTGAGGCGCGATCGAACAGTGGAAACAAAAACATACTCCGTCATTTTGTTTACAGGACATCATTCAAACTGCAAAGTGTTTAAGTTGTTCTGTTAATTCAAATTTTAAGGAAAACGAATATATTAATCTGAAATCTGTATGTTACACACATAGGATTTGATTAGCCTACTTGTTGATATTTAATCAAGGTTTTATTGAATGCTACCTCTGACTAAGAAATGCATGCACTTGTACAATGTTTTATTTTGGAATTTTAAGAGCAATAAACATATAGGCTATTGCAATGTTAAGGAATTCATGTTTTTTTCATTCAGACATGTAAATCAACATGTATAAATTGCTATTATAGTCAATTAATGGGCAGATAATCGAATCGAAATCGAATCGGACTGGGAAAAATAATCGTTAGATTAATCGATGCATCGAAAAAATAATCGCTAGATTAATCGTTTAAAAAATAATCGTTTATCCCAGCCCTAGTGTGAACGCAACGCACCCTAATACTAAGGGTTAAGGGTTTGTTCCAAAAGCCAACTCCTAATTCATTAAGCATTCATACATTATCACTCGGATATTTTTGTCATCGTAACACCGTGTCAGCAGTCTGTTCGCTGCTCATGCCGGGTGTTTTCTGAGCTGTTTGTGAGGTGAAACTTGAGTGCCTTGTCTGTCTTGCATTATGCAGTTCGAGTTCTCCAAGCAGGCACAGGAGTCCTCATACCAGGCCACGCTTCACCTGGATCATTGGGTCGTCATGGAGATGAATGTGTAGGCCTGACATCTTGGCCTGCTTCCTTTAATGATAATGTCTAGGTTTCTCCTTTATACCCTTAAAGGAATGTTCATCCATTTTATAAAATATGTCAATGGAGGATGTAAGGATAAAACCAATCGTTCGTCTCTGACATATACAATTTATTGGCATGAATATTCCCCCGGGCCTTTGTTTTTTAATTACAGTGAAATATGAATTCAGAAACGCAAGCTATTGGCTTACAGATGTTCTCTGTGAAGTGACCCATACCTGCCTATGTTAATAACCCAGACAGCTTGCCATTAGTTTCCCAGAATTCCTTTCATGTTAGAAGATGTTTTATTGTTGGCCAGCTAACAGAGAATTCAAGACAGCTGGAAGTTATTCGGAGGCATTTGCGAGGGCATTTCAGGCAGCGCAGAAAATGTGAACTCTATGGCAGAAAGTGTTTTTTCCATAGTTAAAGTGATATTTCACACAAAAATGAAAAGCATTTGCTTGCACTCATGTCGTTTCAAATGGGACTCTGTGGAACACAAAAGGTTTAGAAATATGCTGGGAACCAGACAGGATTTGAGCCATTTGACTTCAAAAGAACAACAACAAAAACAACATTTCTGAAAATATCTATTTTAACTCTTTCTCTGCCAGATTATTAAAAAATAGCATGTTTACAAAAAATGTCATGGCCCCCAGAATATTTTGTTGTATGAATACAACACATTTTTTTATTCTAGCTTTATTCCTACATTCTTTTTTATAAACACTTGAATTGTGGGTGTGTTTCATAGAAAAGCAATATTTTAAACAAAAAGCTTTTTGTTTTTTACTACGTCTGGATGGGATTCGGAGCAATGATCCAAACATCGATCAAGTAACGAGTCCATCAACACCCCCAAAGTTTGCACAGTCCTATAGCTCGTCCTGGGTGGACATTTCAATGGAAAATTTTGGTAGTTTTGATTTATATAGTGTTTAAAATGTTTGATGATCGTGTTATCTTACATATGCATAAACAGTGCTTCTTTTTCGCCTGTGTTTTGATCCGGAGATTCAGTACCGGTACTCTTTCGGATGATGGGTAATAGCGCCCGCTACTGTATAACAGTGAAAACATGGATTGCAGGAATTAAATTTCCGTCAATGGCAGCCGCGGGGAAGTTATTGTATACTCTAGTGCAATATGGCTGCCTTCACATCATCCAGGTGAATGCTGCACATTGGTGGTGGTTGAGGAGATTTCCCCGTTCTATGAAAAGTGCTGTATAAATGTGACAAATGAATTATTATTAATCCGGATGTACTACATTCGCCATGCTGTCATTATCATGTGACCTATCAGCGTCAGTTATGTCGCTTCACTACCATTTACAAATCCTCTCCTGTGGCCTCATGGGATAGTAAAGTGTCCATTGTATACACACTTCAGAATCTCGCTGGAAGAAGTAGGTCATCCAGGTACTTTTGCCTACTCCTTTATGAGTAGTGTGATTTTGGACATACTACTTTTGTCACGTACTGTTTTTCGCCTACTATATAGGAAGGAGTCATAAACGAGTAGTCACAGTGTCATAAATTATGGAAAATTCCATCCATGGTGGGATTATTAGCTATAGTAAATGGCTGTTTATTTTCAACAGAAGAAAGATTTGAACGTGTACTGATGAAATGTCACTTCTTTTTGAGTGTCAGGTGATAAGACACAGATGCGCGCATTGTAAATAAATGATTTATTCTGCAGTAGACATATTCGTTCTTTGTTTTCAGACAGTAGTGTTTAAGAAAATGTGAAATTCCGTTATGACCATATGGATGTATACGTGTACGTTCAATTTTTTTGATTTGTAAGGGTGCAATTTGCGGTTTGGATTCAAACAGTTCCTAATTGAAAATACATGGTCAAGCTAGTGGCAATTAAAATAGTAGTGTATATGCCTTATTTAAATTACGGTAACAGGAAGAAGGAGTGAGATGGTGTTTCTTGAGCACTTGTTTAAAATTTGGTCAGTCATGCCACATGATGATGGCCTGCAGTGTGTTATGAGTTTGCTGTTCTGTGTACTTTGCAAGACGTAATGCAACAACTAAAGACATTCGTCCGATAAACATAAGTGGCACGAATGGAATTCATCTCCGTCAACTCCCCAAATAAAAAAGAGATGTTAGTAATTTTTTCTAAATCAAATACATTTAAACAAAAATCTATAATTTTCAACGCTAAAAGGAAATTTAGGAATGTGCAGTAATGTGCAGTATGAGAAATAGATGTTAATTTGTTAAAGATTTTAACAGTGATGTTAAATTATATTCGCAAGGATTAACTTTAAGTGAGCATTAGCAAAGTTAATCTAATTGTAAAATCTCTAATATTGCCCAACACTGTATTGTTAAGAATCAAATGAGGAAATGCAGTCTCTCCTTGAATTTGCCCTTGAGAGGACAGTTCTCTCATTCTGAGAAGAGGTGGAACCCGAGATGAAGATGGGTATATTCGTCTCCGGAGACTCGCAGAGATCCGAGACGCCTATCCGGACCGACCAGAGGTTGTGCGATTCGACCCATCTGTCATGTGATCCTGACATATGTAGGCTACTTGAACGTGGCCTTTGAAAGGAGAACCATTCTTCCACCTCTTTCTTTCCACTGCCATCATTTTACCTTCCGCCGTACATGATGCATCTTTGAGAGAGACCAAATGACGGATGATTTTCTCTACGAGACACAAAGCTTCTGCCAGTCGCCATTGAATTATTGACACCCTGTATGGAGTCCTGCCCGAGTCTCGACAAGGCCGATCTCCACGGTCGATGTTGTAGACTTAATTGCGTCTGGCTTTTCTTTTCTCACCCTTTCTCCCCTCGTTCCCTCTCTCTGCACATTTGTGTATCTCCCTCCCGTGTGGAGGCCTGGCAGTGCCGATAGTTCCCAGATGTCAGCACGCCCTCGCACAAATGCTTCTCGGAGAGTCCTGTGGCCGACCGGCCTGATGGGAAGTACATACAGTATTAAATACCATACGGATGAAGTCTGTTTCTCTGTGTTTTTATGGGGGGGTGTGGTGGTTACGGTTTCTCTAATGGGCTTTTGATGCTGACTTTGAGTTGGTGGGGAGGAACGAAGGAAAGGATTAAAAAGAAGAATGAGGATGAAATTAAAGATTTCGGCAGGCGAATAAGAGGAAAATCGTGTTGCGCTTGCACCTAAGGATGCTTTTTACACGCACACACATGCCATCACGAAATGTTCTCCTTTTGGAGCTTACCGGAAATCCAGATGGTCCTCGTTTGGGAATCTTGTGAAAACGAAATCCACAATCCTGCAGAAAAACTAGGTTGAACCTGCGGTCTCCAGAGTTTTGCTGCGCTGTTAGTTTCACTCTATAAAAACTATAAGGATTTGTTTGTGTTTAGGTGAGACAGGCCTGTCCAAATACCTCTCAGGTGTTTTAAACTCTTGTAAATGAGTTTTGTTAGGTTTTGTTATTTTCACTGTATTGAGACCACTATGGTCTACATCAGGTGACCACATGCAGTCTTATTGCAGTTCTCCACAAGTTTACTTTTCTTGTAAAGGAATTATTGGGAAATAATTCCGAAGCCATTCATGACCTGCAGCCTGTTGGCCTACTTATACTGTGCAGTGTGCACTTGGGGTTGCACTGTAGTATTGGTGTACTACCAACACCAGTCTCATAGAATTGCGTCATGATTTTACAGACCCTTGTTGTCGCTTAAAGTGTGTATAAATGTTTGCATCAAACTTAAATTACCTTATGTCACTGCCATGTTTAGTTCAATTTGTGTGTTCAAGTGATTTAGGCAATATTACTCTAAAGTAGAGATTATCCACTCTGTCACCCACATATTTATTGGATCTCATTTGGTATGCAGGAATGGGTACCAACTTGCAGGTTTACAAGTCCACACGTACATGGACCAAAAAAATCTCGTCCACACAAGCACGGTTTAAAACCCCCCACAAAAATGCGCTATATAGCGCTTTCAAGAGCATGCCAAACCAACAGGTGGGGATATAACCCTTACTGTACCTGATCTGTGCATGTATATGTATACATGTTACAATTCCTGTTAGCACAGTTTTTAGCGGCAATATTTTAGCTACGTCTGCCATTTGCGCAGACTCGCCTCATGTAAACAAAGGAGATAGCGGCGCACAATCTGACGCCATACAAAGGGGATAATAGCGTGCGCTCCGACTTCACAAGCCAAAATCTCCGGTTTTGTGAAAGATTCCTCATATCATAAATATCGGCTTTATCGGCCATCAGCGACCACTAACCGAAACCGCTTTGGAGGGCAGGAATTACTGACCAAAACGCTGACATTTAATAAAATCTCTGATTGCACATTTTGACATTGTCCATGTCTATTTCGTGTGCACAACACGAATAAGCTACAACAGAATGAACATCAGAAGGTATGTTGAAAGAAACGGTACATACAGTAAATGCATAACAATAAATACATTTGATTAGTTAATTATTAATATCCAATCAGAAAGCGAGTTGAAAGACACACACACACACACACTTGCAGGAAGCTAAGGGTTCAGTGAGGTTCTATAGAAGGTTTTAATAACTCTTTCTAAAGAGACAATAAAGATTTTTCTGATATAAAAGGTTCTATATAATGCTGGGCACATTGTTTTTTTTCCGTACATTTTTTGTGAAAATCATTCCAAACACTATCAATTTCTTCCTGCATATCGTCCGCCATGCTTATTCTGAAGTCTCGTGAGATTTTGCGAGATTTCCTGTGTTCACGAGACACTGGTTGAAAATCTGTTTGGGTGTGCTCTCTGTCACATCATGGCACACCACACACAATAGGAGCAAAACGGTTGAATCTAGGATTTTTTGTCTTTGTGGTCTATCACATTTTGAAAATCTTGTAAGATGTAATGTGTGTGTGTGTATATATATATAAGCTGTGACATAGTTAATCTGGTTTATTTCTTTTTTTCTTTTTTGCTAGTAGAAGTTCTGAATGGTCTGTAACTTAAAAATGTTGTAGCCAAATGGCTGGTGAGTTCATCCAGCCCACTTTATCTAAATAAAGACTCTGCCGCTAGTGCATCATTATAAACAGGAAAAAGAACTGTGATGTTATAGATTTTCTGTCTGCAGCATGGAGAAACGTGCACCCTAAGGGAAGTCCACGCGCTCCACAGCCGTCCAAGAGACAAAGACTGCCCTCCCCCCCCCGAGGAATAGAGAATCACTGTTTCAGCTCTTAGTGTATTTACACTGCGATTTGTTTGTTTAGTCTAGTATATGACTGCTGGAGTCATTGTCTGACTGAAAGCTTGATCACGGAGAGCGTCCGTAACAATCATGGATTGTGGACAGTCTCTTTTGCTTGCTGTCACTTTATTCATTCTTTCACTTCATTTATTCATTTGATTTATTCATTCATTTTAGCAAGATTACATGCTATACTAGTTTCGATACTAGTGAGCTGACGGGCTAGACAGTATTTTAAGGCATCATGGCTGTGCTTCCAAAAGACACACCGCAATGTTGTGCTGTCTTGATGCTTTGTCCAGATTCCAGGGCAGCATTTCATGTCTCCTCCACAGATAAGCGAATCCCACAATGCCCTGCATATACTTGTTTTATGCAATACTAACAGTATCAGTAAAAACTATTTTATACAGTATTTTTGCATTGTTTTTTTTATGAATTTTCCAGCATCTCATTGTTAGCTTAGCCACATGCTAACATCAAACTCCACTGAACACTGCTGCTCTCCTGTCTAGCATGCATGTTTAGAGTTGTTTCCTACGTAGAGCATTTCAAATCAGTCACTTGTGGTGGCTTTATGTAATTTTTTGACTGCACTAAAGCATAAAAATACCATATAGACTATTACACGAAGGCAGCTCACAAGTTATTGACCAGAACAACTGCCTTATCCTTTTATATAAATTGATTCACCTGTACTCCTTTTTTTTTAAAATTAATTCTTTACATGTGTCACTAAGAAAAATTGTGGTTCTTATTATGCTTTTTTGGATATTACCTTTCATGTAGTGTGTAATCTATAGGTGCGTTCATTCACGCCATGTCGTATATACCGTAACTATACTGTAATTGGCGAGCCGTTTCAAACATTGTGCGATAAGAGGTGACGGTTCAATGTATATTATGAGAAAATAAAAATGTATTCTTACATGCATATAGGCTAAACCTTGTAGGAGACATCCAAAACAAAAGTCTTGGAAATTGCCTATGATTGGAACATGGTCTGTACTCTGGTAACCACTTTTTTTTTTCTTTTTTCATTCACAAAGTTGCATGTGTTGCTGGCTCTTTGACAACAGGAAGAGGTCATCAGAGAGCTGCTTTGTCACAAGGACTTTACAATACACACAAACAGGAAGTTAATTCGCAGAATGTAGGAAATCAATCTTTCCCCCTCTTGCGTTGGTTAGGTGCTGTATCAGACGACAAGGATTGATTCTGGGTTGTTGAAATATCGTTTCTCTGGTGTTTCTGGGTCATAAAAAGTGCTATACTGGTTTATTGCCTGTGCCTGAATTATTCATGGCCAGCTGCTGTTTTATTCTTTGTCTGGAGTTTTATGCTTGTTGAATGGCTTGTTTTTGTGTCTCATCACTGCACATCTTAGTGTTGGGTAGCATTATCACAGGCTTTGGTTGTTCTGCAACCTGCGTTCCTGACCAAAAAGGTTTTATAATGGCAGCCAGATGTTTTACCCAATAAATCTCCCTTTCTCAAAGACGTCTCGGGCCCTCTGATGTAACTGCTTGGATTTCAGCCCTTGGTAATTCTGCCAGTGTTATTGACTGGGAGTCTGCGTGTCTGTAGTCTGTGTGCTGGTTTATAGAGAGTGCAATACATCTCAAGGTTTTGCTTTCAACAAATGCCATTACTGCGGTATATCTATTCTCAAAGGAACAGACAGAATGTTACATGTGCCACTAACATCCACTTCCTTTTCATATGGGGTGTTTTTAGGGTTTATTAATAAGGATGTCGTGGAGCCTCAGTTTTAGGCTTTGTAAACTCAAACATTTAGGATTCTGTGAGGTTTTGAATATTGTTTTCGCAAATTCTCCTGTAAATATGTCAGCAAGGTAACAAAATAACTTTCCATTGCAAACATTAGTTGCATTTTATAGCTATAATTACAAATTAAAAACATTAACTGTAATTTATTATGGTACTATACGGTTATCTGGACCACACGATGGCCTACCCCTAACCCCGCCCCTAAAGCTACCCGTCACTGGGGTTAAGACCAATCGGGGATGACTATACAGACTATACGGGACTAAAAGACACTTATGGTCCGGATAACCGTATAGTACCTTTATTATTATATATAAATATATAAGTGACTTGTTTAAAAATATGTTGCTATAAAATGTATATTTTTGCAGAAAAATCTGAACCACTGGCCCCAAAATTATTACCTATAATTTTGCTTGTGACCTCAATAATTCAGGACATGCAAGAGCAAATACAAGATGATCTGTTACCAAACTGTTGTTTTTGGACCCAAGTCTGATATCACTTAGATTTCAATTGTATATCTAAGTAAACTGCAATGTTTTCCACAGCACCTGGAAACCTTATGAACCCTTTACCCTTTTCCTGGATTTCCCAAAATGTCTCCCGTCTTCTCTTTTTTTTTTCTAATGCCAACAGTAAACTAGTAAATTTCTGTTTTTGTTTGTTAGCCTTTTATTCGTAACTGAACTCTATACTGACACCTTTTGGCCTGGATGCAGTTTGTTTACCAACTGCACTTGTAACAAATCAAAGCTGTTTGTTTTTTTCCTATTTATCCATGGTATTCTTGGTCATGCTTCATATTCATATAAAGAGCATTTTTGGATTCTATCTCAACAGCTTTTCACGCACTGGTGGTAGTTTGTAGTGGTAGTTCAAGTTCTCTCTTTGCAGTGACTGGTGTTGGCAAAGGCATTTTGCATGGCAGCGGCTGTGACCGTCATGTGACCGTTGAGTTTGGCATTAGATGTTGTGCCTGTAGCAGGGATTCCTTGTTTGGACATTTTTATTTGTCCAGTTTTTATTCTCTTGGACTGGTATATCAGAATGTGTGTGTGTGTGATTCATCTCACTGGACTGTGTTATTGTTTTAGGCTCCGCTGTGTCTGTAGAGTGTATATTGTGTTATATGGTTTGCTTATTTTGTTTAGATATACTTTTATGTTTATGCTGTGTAAGGCACATTGAGTGCTGTATAATATAATATAATATAATATAGGCTAATATAATATAATATAATCAATTCATTGTTAAATGTACAAATGTAAAAACAAAATTTTGTATATATATTTTTTGTTCAACCATACAATGCTTGTCCTATGTAGATGGATCACAGGGTTATAATTTATATTATAGCCTATTATATTAATTATTATAATATAACATAATATACCCATTCTCCAAACCGCATGTCCTTAATGTACAAAATGTACTTTATTTCTATTTTTTTTCAACCTTACTGCTTGTCCTATGTAGATCACAGGGTTATAAATTATATAATATTATGATTATGTCCATGTTATGTGCATCAAAGTATGTCACTAATTAAATTTCTAAAGTGCCATTTGTTCCTTTGTGTAAAACTTGCACCTTCATGTGTTATAAGCCATGTGTTATTAATATAGTGCAAAATGATATGCAGTGCTAGTGTATATTTGCTATTAATATGGTACATTGATCAAGAATCATATTTAGCCTAATCCAACATTCAAAGGTCCATTCTGGAGCTGATGTTACGGCAGGCTTCTCCCACAACGGTTAACCCTCCTTCTATTTTCATCCCATGTCAGTTTTGCAAACAGAAACATTGAGAGAAAGTCATGCTGTTTCAGTAAACGCATTCAGTTTCTGCCTTATGGTATCAGCTCATCAAGGATAATTTGTATATGAAATCGAATTGAGCCATGGACAAAGTCATTGTCATTTGTTAGCCGTAATATGTTTTGACCTGTTCGTCTCTGTTTTGCAGTTGCATTGGGCCGAAACCAGCCCCTGAAGAGAGAGAAGCCCAAATGGAAGAGCGACTACCCAATGACCGATGGCCAGCTGCGCAGTAAGCGTGATGAATTCTGGGACACGGCACCGGCTTTTGAAGGGCGCAAGGAAATCTGGGATGCACTTAAGGCGGCTGCCCAGGCCTTCGAGAGCAATGACCACGAACTTGCTCAAGCCATCATTGATGGCGCCAGCATAACGTTACCACACGGTAAGAGGCACATGTCACAGGCCTTGGTTTTAACCAGACACTCGTGTTGACAAAAAGATTTGTTCAGTTTGGTAAATACCATGGTTTTCTGCTATGTATTAGATGGTTTTATTGAAATCTATTGAAAATATTATTTTCTCTTTCTAGTCTTCATCCATCAGTTCCCCATTGGAATAGTTCACCCAAAAATGAATCTCGCAACAGGGGAAGCATTATGAATGGCAAGCACTTTACATGATGCAGTAAAATCTAAACAATATTAGTGTGGCTTATATTTCCAAATATTTTTGAGACTACATAAGGCAAGAGTTGGGAGGGTTACTTTAAAAAATATTCCGTAATGTAATCCAAGCACCACAATATGGAAGTAATGTAATCGGATTACTTTTGGATTCCTTCAGGGTCGCATATGTAAATAAAGTCAAGTAAAAATGCATATTTAGGAGAATGATTGCGCAGCTGTCAATTAGAGATTCAAATTTTCTTACTCATCTTTTTATGGACTTTTTGAAGCGTCAAAGTGGTAGTTGCGTTGACTGTCAACGGAGGGACAGAAAGCTTTCAGATTGCATTAAAAAGATCTTCATTTGCAGGGGTGCACATAACTGGTACGCAGGTACGCATGCGCGACAAAAATCAGGAATGCGTAATGCCACTTGTGTTACTACGCGCCTTTGCGTACTGTCGCCAAAATGCAACCTAGGCAGTGTTAATTAAATTTTTTCACAGATGAAAACGAGACGATAACTAAATAAAAACCTTGTTTTAAATGACGACCACTATGACGAATAAAAACTAGACGGAAATGTAGGGAGGGACGATTGGGGAAGTGATCCAGTCAGAACTGATTTGCGTTTGTGGAAGATGCGCACATTTGAATTGTAACGTGCTGATCTACCGAGTCGGCATGCGCTTCATGCATGTCTCAAATCGTTAAAAAATATAAACGTCTTGGAGAAAGAGAAGAGCAGACATATGGATAGATCTGAATAAGAGTGACGACACGAAAGACAGCTTTATGCGGTATGTTTTTCTGTGCGAACACACACACACACACGATCCGAAGCGGGCAGCCCCGCACATAGACACAGCGCGCTGCGCGCAAGGACTGAATCGAGCTCTCTTTCGCGTCTGAATGGACAAATACACACAACATTATGTCTAAATGTCCGTTTTGGAGAGTATTCACGTAAACACAGTCGGTTATGTCTTTACAGAACGTACCGTGCATCAGTGCAATTGGATCTGCACACTCTTAAAGTGACAGTGCGTAATAAACCTAATGCCTTCTGTACACTTAATATTGATCAAACAACAAAATAAAAAGAGAAAATTCACTGCTCTTTAATATCTTTAATAAGGATTAATTATTTAATTTATACAAATAAATATATCTGAACAATCAAATAACACTTCAAGTAAATTTTTTCCAAAGGTGTTTTCTATCATTTTAGGTCGTTCTTTTCACGCTGATGTAAATTTAAGTGTTCGTTTATTTTATTTTTATAAGTTTGGTTTTAGTTAGTTATTTTATGCTATAAAAACGGAAATGTGACGTCATGATTGACAGCTGTGGCCACGCTACATATGGGGTGAGTACCAAACACCATCTCCTGGTCCTCACCTGAGTAACTCACTGAAAAAGTTATGTGCACCCCTGTTCATTTGTCTTCCAAAGATGAACAAAAGTCTTATGGGTTTGGAGTGACACGTCATTCTGTAAATTATGACATCATTTTCATTTTTGGGTGAACTATCCCTTTAATAATCAGACCCTACAGGCCAGAAGACATTCATACCAATAAATATATTGAACTTTCTCTGCGTTTTGGCTGTTCATTCACACAACAACAAGTTTTTTAAAAACCGATGCCGTTATCGTCTCAGTGTTTAACTACAAAAACACACAATTTGTGAAAACGGTGACGCCATGCGCATACGTATTTCATTGTTCAGTCTATAGGCTATATCGAAGTGTTTCTTTACAAAGTGACATTCACAACACTGAATCCATTGAATTCTTCATCGGTGCCGCTTCTGAACAACTCCGCCAACTAGAGCGCCCCCTCCCGGCTGTAGACGGTAATGTTTTCTATTGGTTCATCTCAGTCAGTATGAATCAAATTTGATATAGAAGTCACACCTGACTATAAGTCGCAGCACCAGCCAAACTATGAAGAAAAGTGTGACTTATAGTCCGAAAAATACGGTAGTAAGGTTTATTTATTATACAGAAATGTTCTCAATTCAGTCATTTCCTTCACCAAATTCTCTGCCCACGGTCCACTTTTCACTAATTGCATTATCTAGCCCTGCATATTACGCTTATTTGCTTATTATTGACCACAGTTCAGTGAAACTGTCATCATTTGACTGCATGTGAACTTCCCTGTGTTCCTCTGTGCGGTTTTCATTGTCTACATCTGCCCGGGTGCAGCTGGAGATTCTTGCAGGCGGTTGTCAGCGTCTCCCGAGAGCCGGGCTGCCTGGTGACGGCCTGGAAAAAAAGCACCTCCCGCTGTTACTAGGCTGCAGTTGAGCTCTCCAACAGGACACATGCAGATCGAATCAACCCCTTCCTGTGAATCAAAACATACTTTCTCCCCTAGTCATCCCCACTTTTATTTTCCACATAAGAATTCATATTAGTTGAGCTGTAGGAGTTGAAGCCACGTTTATTTTATTTTTGTACTGGAGTTTTGAATAGCTGCTATGATCAGGTGGAGCAGAATTCATAAATGCATACATTTCCATTTATTAATTTAAAAAATGGTTTTATTGCACGGTTCATTCACAGTGCGTGTTCTCTGGGAATTAGTGTTGCACCGCTCTCTGACATTTGAGCTACAGGAACAATATATGCGATAATAAGATTGTTATTGTGCTGATGGATGTCTTTTTGAATTTGACAGTAAGATATAATATATATTTTTTGGTTGGTAACAACCATTAAATTAGTCAGAAATACATAAAATGCTATTCATACATACAACAATTTGAATACTTTTTTCTATTATGACCATATTTTTATTTCTGAAATATTTATAATTTCATTATATAATAATAATAATATGATATTAATAATTATAACGATAATTATTGATACAATTCATGGTAGTTGGAAAAAAATACTTTAAAACATTTAAACTTTTTTTTTTTTAAATGGTTAAGATTTATACACTCAAATGTATTCAATGTGTAATAAAAATGTTAAGTTGTAATTGTAAAGTTTTTACTTGAATTTAAATTGGAACTTTTCTTAAAAATGGTATAAAAGCTATTCAGGACCTTATGCAACCAACATGAATACAGAGTACATTTTTTATGAATTTGGCACGTTTTCTTCCATAAGTGTCAAAGATATTTGTCATTTGACTCATGACATGTCATTGACAATAAATGTTGATATGACAAGTAGAGTCATCTTTATTTATATAGAGCTTTATACAATTCAGATTGTTTCAAAGCAGCTTTACAGTGAAAACAGGAAAATTATGCATTTGATTCAGTTCCTTCGTAAAGATCATCAATTATTAAATAAGTTCATGTCATCTATAAAGCAGTTCTGCACACAATTATATCATCGTCCAGCTCCGTTCAGTTCTCATACAACAGCGTCAGTACAGAACAAGACAAATATGTTAGAGGTTTTTTAGTGATGGTCACACACATTTGTGAATCATTAAATTGAAACTTTTCATAAAAGTTGTTTAAAGCAATGAAGCTAACATAGTACATTTTTAGGAATTCTGCACATGTATCATTATCAACAATATATTGACTCATTATCATTAACACATTTATCATAAATGCCAATGTACGATGCACATAAGACCACCGCTTCCAAAACTTTCACCCCATAGTGGCCTTTTCAAAGTATAACCCCTCACCACACCGGATGACCAGGCAATGCCAAACAGTAAAGCGTCGCAGCAATGTAGTCATAGTGAGCATCAGCAGTTGTTTCAGCAGCGGGAGAAATTCCATCCTCAGAGCTTTTCGGGGGGCTCTAGAGCCGCTCTGCTTGTCATGAATCGGGCCTGTGGTTCTTCGACATGCTTAGGTGTATTTATAGCTCTGAGAAAAGGTCACAGATCATAACCATTCTCCACTTTCTCTTCTCTGGGTGTGAGTAAACAGAGGTTGGTTACGCAGTTCTCTTGCTTTCTGAGTATTTGTGGTCATGTTTATGTGAAGAGCATTCGACTTCCATTCACTTTATTTGTATTGAATCACATTGCTTTCAGTGTAGAGACTGAGTATTTGGAAATTTGGTATTCTAGACCACCTTGAATGTGTCTAACTGGGACTGTAGTCTTGCAGAACCGTAGGGCCTTTTTTACTGTAACTGCTGTGCTCATCACATTTCTCGATCTCAGATAGTGTACATAAAGATCTGCGTAACCCAGTTTTCATCCCAGAGGATCAAGTGCAGCTTTTCATATTTCGTCAAATCACAAACGTGTGATTTGTGTGTTGATACCAAAATGTGTCCTAACTAGCTATGAGAATCAATTGACTCCTTTTAATGGGCATTATTCATGAAACGCAGAATTTCAAATTTAAATACTTCTGAAAACAATTTTCAAAAAAAGCTTTTTAATGATGTTTTAGTCAATTTGGTGGTGACAGATCAATATATATTTTTTATATCTTAAAATCGTATTGTTCGTTAACTTCAACAGCCCTGAATTCAAAACACGTGGCCAATATAGTGAAAATAATTGATTTTACTTACGATATCAATTTATAACTGATTTTTATTACATTAAATATAGCCACAATAACATGAATATTAGATGGAAAAACTTAAACTAAACACAATTTTTAAATGTTGCCTTGGCATAAGTTTAAGTTAAAGCACTAATATTACTAACTGGAAGTAAATAGAAACTAAATTGAACTAAAACGGAAATAAAAAATAAATGAATCTTAAATGGTAATATAATTTTTTTTAAATGACAATCACATAACAAAATGGCTAAAAAATGTTTAATTAAAATTGAGCTTAAATTAAACCAATTAATTAATACTATAATCGTATATAAATAATACTAGTATAACACCGAATCAGACTACATTGGTTGCGATGCTTATGAGCTATTTCACTTAAGAATCAGGGCCATTCTTTTAGAAATCTGTTGGACTACATTTGCATTTCAAGGTACACATTTACATTCTTATCAATTTTTTCCCTGGGACTACAATAGCCATACTGTACTGTTTGATGTCCACAAAAGATCTCATAAATTATTTATTCGATAATCTATCTACATTCTTTTTTTCCCCTTTTTCTGTACAGTGTAGACTGATTCCGGAATGGTATTTTAGTTGGTATTTGGTACCAGTTCCATTAAAAATAAAAATAGATACACCTATTGCCATGAGGATTTGCAGCGGTTCTCAGGTACAAGCTGTTTTCTGGGTCTCTGGTCAGGCTCTTAATGCGGTACTAGGACAGTTACTGTATTTGACTGAGAGCCAAGAAATCGCCTCTGAAGCAGCTCTTGAACATTTATTGACTCTCACTGGCTGAATACCCGTCTAAAGGCGTTTGTCAAAGGCACATTAATATGATGAGAGGGGTACTTAAGATTGTGATTGAATAGAGAAGAGGTTCACATGGAGGGAATAATACGTCAGTGTCATCTCGTCTCCTTACATCCTTGTTTGGTCTTCACTTTGAGTGACACAACTAGGCCATGAATACCCTTGCACTGTGGAGATGGAGAATGCTGATTTGAAACATCTGCCAGGAAGCAGTTTGCTGTCCACTAGGCCTGGGCGATATAGCAAGAAAAATGTTGCCTTTTGTTCTCTTTTTCTTCATTGACAAGAATCACCATTTGACCAATCAGTATTATGCAAGAAGTAGAATCCAATTAAAATACAGTTATAATTGAGGCTTGGTTTCCTTATATTTACTTGACGCAAAATAAACACGCAGAATATTTAATAATAATCATAAATAAAGGTGACTTGAATCAGTGATCACTGAAATGTGAATCGCTGAAAACGATTTGATAAGTCTGTTGTTTCACTGGAAGATCAAGTTATAACATATTGTCTAAAAATACAAGGTCAAGTTTAAAATCGAATAAATAAATGTGCATGGATGAATCTCTCACAATAAGATCAATAACATTCGTTTAAAAAGTAGGTGGAGTGAATTTCCTACTTCAATGAAAAATGCAGCGCGATATTGAATCGAACTAGCCTGGCAAGCCAAACCCACATCAAGATTTTGGGTCTGGGAACTCACCATTGGCAGGGCTCAATCCGAGGGGCGGGATAAACGGTTGTCTTTCAAATTCCCTCTGCACGCAATAGGATAGCGCTACAACCAACCAGTGGACCAACCAACCAGTGGCGCTAGTTGATATGTTAAACGTTTGCCGTATTCAGTCAGCAAAACTCCTTTTATAAGAATGACTTGAGTGCCGTTCTTTGTTCTTTTCAAAAAAAAAAAGCTTAACTCCATGTCCTCCAGAGTCACGGCCAAAGCCGATTCGAAAGACAACAGCAACAGCCATTCTTTATTTTCAAGTAGCAGGGAACCGTCGCAACTCTGTCGTCATTATGTTAAGCCCGCCCGCCAACTCTATACACGATGTGATTGGCCTGACTAGAGTTTGGTTTTTCCAGCTCGAAAGCCAACAGAGAGTTGCTAGACCACTCTGGCTGCAAAATTTTATTTGTTGCCGCTAGGCTGCGTCTAGATTTCTAGGCTAGAATCAAACATGAATCCGAAATTAATCAAACATCATGCGATTTTAAATGATCAAAATGTCATATTACGCTCTTAAATTTATAAGTTGCAGAACAAAGAATGGTACTGGCATGATGACAGTCTTTAGGAAACTTAATTGCCAAATCATTGTGATATTCTGTATTTAAACTTTAAATCGCCACTAGCTGAAATCTTTGTTGTGAATATTCAATAGGCTTCTATTTCTGACGCTTTTTTTTTAGAAAACTAATCTGACTTTATTTTTTGGTTTCTACTGTGAACTCTTCTACGTTCAGTTATGTTGATGTAATGCGTAATGTTATTGTTCTTAGTGTGAACGGGCTTTTGGACAAAACGTATCTAATGAGGCGAGTAACTGAAAAGTAGTAGTTCATCCAAAAATCTGTTACTGACTCCTCATTTGTTCCAAATCATGTATGACATTTTTTTCCTTAAAGCACTATATGATCAAGTTGGAATAAATATAATGGTTGTTTTATGGCCGGACTGAGGCATTCAAGTTTAAAGAAGGATGAAGCAGCAACATAAGTCATTGTAAATATTGTCCACAACGTTTATTGATGAGTTCATAAGATCATTGTGCGAATGAACCAATGTATGTTATTCCCTGATATTCTTCCCCATCCTGTGAGCTGTTAACAGCTGCAACCAGACAAACTGAACTTAACTCTAATTTGGGTACAAATCATTCAGGCTGATTTTGTGAGCTGGATCAACAAATTCATTGACAAATTCTGAGTGCAATTTCTGTCATGAATTTTCATGAAATTCGCCCAAGGAGAGTTAGGGCTTTGAGTAAGTTGCAATGAATGAACAAAGACATATTTTCTGTTTGTTCCTCACACAAAGCTATCGTTTGACTTCACAGGATGGAAAGGATATAGTACATTTGTATTAACTGCATCTTTTTCTTTTTTCATTTCTTTGGTGAACTGTTCCTTCTATTTTTTTTTCTTTTTCTGGGTTAGTCAAAAGTGCTTTTGATCTGATGAGCAGTAAAGTTTCACCAGAAAGTTTCAGAATCAATTAATGACATGTTTCCTTACTGATACGACAAAAACAAAAAAACAAAACCTGTGTCATCATGATAGTATGCATATTATGTAGTAATTTTTTGCTGAATTCCATAGAGGACTTACATTAAAAGGACTTACTTCCTCTTTGGAAGAAGCCAGTGATGTAATCTTTATTGTTCCTGTGGTTTGAACCATGTTCCATTGCCATTGATTCATTACTTCTACTTCCTCTTTGTTTGACTGATCCACAGTCATTCTCTGTCATAGGAATGATCATCATGTGATGCGTTTCTTTGTTCATTTTATTAGTAGGAATAGTACGATTTTAAAACAACCTTAATACCAGTACCAAATAATACCATACCAAGTGTCTGTTCTACAGAATCAAAAGCCTGTTGGATTTCTGATGGTTCTTAAAATATTAGTTTAATATAATAATAGTATTATATTGTTTTAATCATTTTTTTGTTTACATTAACATTTGTATGCCTTTTATAAATTAGTTTAAATTTGTGCCAATCCAAGTCGGAGGGCTTTCCCCATCTAAGTCTTGGTTCCTCCTAAGGTTTCTTCCCATCTTCTTGAACATCTTAGGGAGTTTTCCTCGCCACTCTCACCTTTTGACTTGCATACTGTGAGGTTTGTAAGACACTGTTGTTCTATAAAACTGCTTTCATAAATACTTAAAAGGTCTTGATGATGATGGACACACAATTGATAACCATATCACCAACATAAAAAAAATGCTAAATTGTGTGTGGTTAAAAATAAATAAAAAATGGGCCCAGGACTGAACCTTGTGGTACTCTTTTATTCTGTCAGTCTGTCCGTCTATCTATCCAACTTATATCGACCAGGGTTGTCACAATATATTGCAATACGAAAATGCAACAATATATATATTGGCCCTCATTTATCAATCTTGCGCCGAAACGGGCGTATATGTTGGCGTAAGATTATGCTTACACTCCTCTCACCGCCTGATTAATGAAGCTGTGCGTACCTTTGAAATTCAGGTGTACGCAATACCTGCCTCTTGATAAATGCTGCGGCTGAAAACGATCGTCATTAGATTAACACGCCCCTATATATTCACGTCTCCGCCTCCCCCACGCCCTCATTTTACGCCATGGACACACGGAAGACGGCAAAGAGGAGAAACTTCTCCGGTGGAAATCCAGTTTAAATCGCTGGTTGGTTGAGCAAATTACCTATCACAATGCATTATTTTACAGCAGGTGTTTTGAAACTATTAGCGTTGAATTTCACATGACGTCACATGTAATGGGGTGTACAATGATGATGTGAATAATTGCATGACAATTTGTAATATTCTTCTTATTAGTATTATGATTTTGATTATTAATGACGCTTATTGTTATTTAGAAGAAGAATGTCGTTGTTATTATTATTATTTGTATTAGTATTATTATTTAAAAGAAGAAGAATGTCATTTTAATTATTTTGTCAGTCTGAATTATTTTTTGGTCATTGAAAGCCTTTCATTACTGAACCCAGTCCGTGTGCACCTGCCGGGCTTAACTCACAAAAATAAACACTGAAGTTTATAATTTCTATGTTGTTGTTTTTTTTACAGTGGGTCATAATATATAACATCATATCTTTAGTTTGTCAGTGCATTTTGTGGTGTTAGGAATTGTTTTTCTGCGCATTTCAGCACTAACTCAAAACGTGCGTACATGTACACCACCTCCTGAGCTGGCGTAGGATTTGAGCGTGCCGTATGCCAACGTCCATATTGATAAATCGCAAAGTCACCGTGGTTTTGGGTGTACGCCAGGTGTACGCTGGAAATTTGGTGTATGCACTTTTCATAAATGAGGGCCATTGTGTAGGCTATAGTTCACCCAAAATTAGTTTAGTTTACAGAGTTTTAGTGTCAGAACTACATTACCGGTAAACTACTATATATAATGTTGAATATGATGTATAATAACGCAATTGGGGAATTATTGTGGGTCCTTTTTTATGTCAAATGTCTGATGTTACCAGTAAAAAGTGGCCTATACATTATTTAAAATACATCTAGTCAGTGAATTAGTGCAAGCATATTCGTCTAAAATAATGGTTTACAGCTTCAGAATCATGAATATTTTTTATTCTGGTGTCACTATTGTCCTGTGCATTGGGTTACCATTCCCAAGTCCAAGCCTATTCATTTACACCCATGATGTAATACCAAAGTTAGCATTTTAATCAAGTTAATTTTTTATTAATCTTTTACCATGTGTTTGGAGTATCGCAATCATATCGTATCGTGACATGAGGGTATCGTTACACCCCTACTATCGTCAGAACTCGAGATTGTATAAACTTCATAATTTGTGTAAAAAACAAATTATTCGTTTTATCCAGCATTTGAGAATGATTTAAAGTATATTTTCTTGTGCTTCAATGAAAGCAGATATTTTATACCAAGGAGTTCATAATCAATTTCATAAATTTGCTAACTTGAATAATGTCCGAAACCCAGTGCAGAACCTTCAATATTTCTTGACTTTATTCATTTAGCATCAGAATATTTATTTTTTGATCTCAAACTTTTGGAATCGACTACATATTAGACATGTAGATTCTATATTAGAATATGATGGTCTCCTGTTTTAAAGCATTAGACAAGTCAATAAAGAGGGACTAAATGTGTCTAAATGGGTTCTTTTTCTGTTATCTCCAGGCGCTCTGACTGAATGCTACGATGAGCTGGGGAACCGCTACCAGCTGCCCGTCTACTGCCTCTCCCCTCCCGTCAACATGATCGAGGAAAAGAGCGAGTCGGAGACTATTGAGGTCCCAGAAGCTCCAGCTTGCGAGGGCCAGGAGTGCCAGTTGCGTCTCCGTCTTTCCACGGGGCGGGATCTACGCCTGGCTGTCCGCACCAGCGACAGCGTCCAGCAGATGAAGCGGCGTCTGCAGACCCAGGAGGGGGTGGCGTCCACCAGCCAGCGCTGGTTCTTTTCAGGCCGACCGCTCACCGACAAGATGAAGCTGGAAGAGCTGAAGATCTCCAGAGACTATGTCGTTCAGGTGATCGTCAGCCAGCCTCCCGCAACCCCACCACTGCCCCAGAACCCCACGCCTGTGGAAAACTGATGCCTCGTTGGGGATTTTTACCGGCACACCAAGTGCGTATGTGAGAGGAGATCACTAATGGGGTGCGTGGGCTGCAGGATCTTTTAGAAGAGGATTTCTCAGATTCGGGATTGGCCGTTTGAGTCTAGAGTGAACATCTCTAGAGGCTTCTCCCTTTAAATAACACACTGCCTTTGACTTACAGCTCTTCTAAGGGAGTTGAGATTCAGACTTTCTGGTTAAAAGTCTCAGGTCTAGAAAACTGGAGCCCTGAATTGACCAATAGAGGTCCAATGAGTATTGTTTTGGCAAGGGAAACTTAATATTGCTTTGTTATCTTTTAAGATTATGGAGTTATACTCTTCATAGTCTCTTCTTTTTTTTTTTTCTTGTGACCAGAGCATATGTCTGCAAGGCAGACCAGGAGTGTGGACCTACCTGTGTCTGTCAGAACTTGAATTCTGACACTTGGGGCCAATTGGACTTTATAAACCGCTTTTGGCTTTCAGCAACAGGAGGATCAATTGTTGGACTCTTTTCTTAATTTTTGTTTTTATTAGAAACTCTGTAACCAAAAATATATAAAGATTTTTAAGAGGAGGTCTGTTACATGTTGCAAAACAAAATGCTAGTTTTTCCCCCACCATATTTGATCCCCGTTATTAATTGGATAACGTCTCGACAACATACATTCTCTTAAACAGCATTCATTCAATTCTTGGATGATTCATTCAATTGGATGTGCTTTTACTTGTTGGCGGTCGTCACATTTCACAGATAGCTTTCAGTTCAGAGAGATATTCCGATCGATATCCTTCACCAAACGTATTTGACTTTCTCACGTCTTGTCAGACTGTCTGCACAAAAGTGTGAAATTGGTATGGAGGAAAGATTTCAGTCATCACCTGCGCAACCATTTAGATTCCTTGTAATTCGAGGCGCTTTTATGAATTTATTCAGCTTTGCCTCATGCATCCCGGGGAGGGATATATAAGGGTTGGAAGGGGGTTATCATGTAATAAGAGCGTGTACATGCGTGAAAGGGGAAGCTATGCCTATGAGTGAGGGATTTAGTAGAAGAAGAAGAAGAAATCGGTGTGACTGCATATTTCTACACCAGGAAAGGTGGGGTTGGAACAAGTATGGCTGGGGAGGACACGAATGTAGCTCTGAATGTTGCTGAATGAATCACAATCTCACAAAGTACTCTATATACATGTTTTGTTTTATTATTTTGTGTTTTGGCCTTTATGTTGAGAGGGATAGTTGGACAGGAAATTGGAATTGACAGGAGCCAGACTCAAAGAGCTCAATATGTCGTAGCACGTGCGCTTACCGCTAGCACAGGACTCTTAAGTGTTTTTCAATGGATTCAAGACTTTGTCCTGACGAAAGAGAATTTCAAAACAGTTGCATATTTTAATGATACAGAATGCGTTTTTAATTAAAAGATGATGAAACATTTGTACACCTCAGTATTGCTGTGTCTGATTTTGTTACAGTACTGTTAAATGTGTGTGTGTGTATATATATATATATATATATATATATATATATATATATATATATATATATATATATATATATATATATATATATAATATGCGTTATACACACTACCAGTCTAATATATTTTATACATTACCATTCAAAACTTTGGGGTTGGAAAGATTATTATAATTTTTTTTTTGTTACTTTAAAAAAAAAATGTCTCTAATGCTCACTATGACTGCATTTATTTTATCAAAAAACTAAAAGGCATTAAAAACAATCATATTTATTATATATATATATATTACAAAATTTTATTTTTATTTTTAATATGAATATATTTTACAATGTTCCTGTGATTGCAATGCTGAATTTCTGAATCTACTGTCAACTTTATCCATCCTTGCTCAAAAAGTATTAAATTGTTCCAAAAAATTTAATGAAATAAAATACCCCTAACTGTTACACAGTAGTGCATAAAATGTATATTCATATTTAAAAAAATATGAATATATTTTATGTACTAAAATGTAACACACACACACACACATATATATATAAAATATGTGTGTATATTTATACATTTTGATATTTATGAATTTAAATATGTATTTGAAGCAATATTTAATATAAAGAAAAATAGTTTAAAATACTTACCGGTACTGTAATTTATTTATATTTAACAGTTTGCTGATGCCACTTGGTTTGATATTTCTATTAATTAATTATTGGTAATAACCAGTCTATTCTAGTTATACTATTCTAGTATGTTTTGCGAGCCTCAGCTCTAAACCAAGTTGAATATGTGCTTTCATTCAGTTAAAAAATATGTGCTTCAGCCCATTCAAAAAGTCCATTGTGTTATGATGGGGAAGCCGCAGTTCACCCTGGACCTTCTTTATTTCCTAAGAGAACGGATTTTTCCCTCTGCTTTATTACTTTGAAAGCTTTAGAGGTTTTCATAGATGTGTTGCTGTTAATAATTAATAAAGTTGGTATTTACGCTATTATCAATTCACGTATCAGAGGAACAGTGGAACTATACGCAAGAATGACAATGCCGGTAATGCACAATATATTAACCATTGGTCTTTATTGCGGATACATTTATGGTACTGAAGCATCACATTAAACCTCCTCCTCATTATTATTGATTTTGAGGCAGGATTTGAGTGGATGGTTGTTGGGCGATTGTAACCACTCTAGAAAATATTTGAGTGATGATGACGTTCAACAATTTACCCTTTTATATTTATTTATGACCTATGTTACCCAACCCCAGTGCGACCTACTTTATAATGTACAAAAAATACATGGGTTTTGTGGCTTAAGTTTAAAATGTTTAAATGTGGCTTGCTTTATCATACAGTGACGCATTTCCATTGTTGTATTGTTAGGATTTTGAGCATCTTGGAATTTCCTGAGAGTTTTGGATTGTGGTTGATGTAATGCGTGACTAAAGTTACAAACTTTCACTTGTGGTTGGCGCTTTTACACTTCACTAAAATGTGTAACTCGCACTATAGGATATCTGCACAACTACTGCCTAAATATCGACATGATGATGCTACCATAATGTTCAAATTGACACATTTGCATTTGGCAGCAGCGACCTAAATCCTTTTCACTTCAACTTATAAATGACTATGCTCCCATATTGAAACCTATCATATATGAAAAAAAGTAATTCAATTGATAAATTACGATATATTTATAAATCACTATGCTCACATCTCCCATGTTGATGCCTTTCATATAAAAAGTATTTAATTATATTTATAAATTACTATATGTTCCCATAATGATGCATTTCATATTTGTAAAAATATGTAATTATATATTTATAAATTAGTAAATGACTCTATACTCACATATTGAATCCTTATATATATATATAAAATATTCTAATCATAGATTATATGTATAAATTACAATAAATGACTTGCATATATATATATATATATATATATATATATATATATATATATATATATATATATATAAATCACATTATGAAATGAATGTTTTTCTCCAAAACACGTTGGACACAATTATTAATACCCCTAGACTTTTTTTATGAGTAAAATATCTCTGAAGTATATTCCCATTAATATTGACCTTTTTTTTTAGCACACCAAGGTAACTAGGGACATGAAATTGTCCAGCCATGACTTCTTGTTTAAATATGAGGAAACACAAAGGCCAAATTCCCTTAATCATCCATCATCACAATGAGTAAAACCAAAGAACATAGTTCTGATGTGCAGCAAAAGATTGTTGAGCATCACAAAATATAAAGTGGCTGCAAGAAAATAGCTAAAGAATTGAAAATCCCCATTTTGAACATCAGGACAATAATGAAGAAGTTCCAAACAACTGAAGATGTTACGAATCTGCCAGGAAGAGGACGTGTGTCTATATCGCCTTAATGGACGGTGAGGAGGAAAGTTTGAGTGGCCAAAGAGTCTTCAAGGATCACAGATGGAGAATTGCAGAGATTACTTGAGTCTTGGGGTCAGAAAGCCTATTAAAAAAATCAAACCACCCCTACATCCCAACATGTTTTTTGGGAGGTTTTCAAGAAAAATCCTCCTCGCTCATCCAAAAACAAACTCCAGCATGTTCAGTTGTCAGACACGACTGGATCTTCACACACACTGGGTTCTGTGGTCAGATCAAACTAAAAAATATATTTTTGGCAGCAAACACACTAGATGGGTTTGGTGCACACAAGGATAAAAAGTACCCCATGTACAATTTAATAGACCGTTGGTGGATCTTTAATGTTGTGGGCATATTTTTCTGCTGGAGGTCCTGGACTTCTTGTTCAGATACATCAAATATCAACAGATAAAAAATCAAAACCTGACGCCTTCTGCTAGAAATCTTATAATGGGCCGTGGCTGGATCTTCCATCAGGACAACGATACAAAACAAACATCAAAATCAACACAGAAATGTGTTACGAAGCACAAAATGAAGCTTCTGCCATGACCTTCCCAGTTCCCTGACCAGATGAGTGGAGTGAACTGAAGAAGCACCAACATGGATCTGGGAATCTGGAGAGATTCTGTATGGAGGAATGCTCTCTGATCTCTGGTCACGTGTCGATCCAACTCATCAGGCATTATAGGAGAAAACTCAGAGCTGTTATCTTGACAAAAGGAGGTTGCAAAAAGTATTTAATAAAAGGTTATTAATAATTGTGGCCAACGTAATAGATCAAAAGGATAAACAATGCAGATTTATTTTTTACAGCCATTTTTGATCATATTTACCAGGGGTATGATTAATTCTGAGCACGACTGCATATATACATATACACACACAATTTATTGGGCCTCACATCAGGAGCATGTGAAACTCATTTTGATGCCTTTCATCTAAATGCCTTTCATTTTGTCTTTCATGCCTTTCATATATATATATATATATATATATACACACACACACACACAAAAGGCATCAATATAAGCCTCACATGCTCCTGCAGAAGTTATAATAGTGTATAATATTGATATATATATATATATACAGGTGCTGGTCATATAATTGGAATATGAAAAAGTTGATTTAATTCCATTCAAAAAGTGAAACTTGTATATTATATTCATTCATTACTCACAGACTGATATATTTCAAATGTTTATTTCTTTTCATTTTTATGATTATAACTGACAACTAATGACAATCCCAAATTCAGTATCTAAGAAAATTTGAATATTACTTAAGACCAATACAAAAAAAGATTTTTTAGAAATGCTGGCCAACCAAAAAGTATGAACATGAAAAGTATGAGCATGTACAGCCTTCAATACTTGGTTGGGGCTCCTTTTACTTGAATTACTGCAGCAATGCGGCGTGGCATGGAGTCGGTCAGTCTGTGGCACTGCTCAGGTGTTATGAGAGCCCATGGTTGCTCTGATAGTGGCCTTCAGCTCTTCTGCATTGTTGGGTCTGGCGTATCACATCTTCCTCTTCACAATACCCCATAGATTTTCTAGGGTTAAGGTCAGATGAGTTTGTTTGCGGGTGTTCTGTCGGACAACATCTCCAAGACGTTACACACCATATGACTAGTAAGTCAAAGTCCAAATCACATTCTTTGCTGTCCCAAATTAAGTGATATAAGTACCAGTGTAGAACACTATATAGAAACTGTGTCTATTCCTCGTTTAGTGAGGCCAAATAATAAATCTACTGCAGGATCTAAGAAAAATCTAATTGTGATTAAACCAGAAAATCTCAATATTAGTGAACAAAAACAATGTCTAAAGCTAGGTCTTCTAAACATTAGATCGCTTACACCTAAGGCGGTTATTGTAAATGAAATGGTCACAGATAATAGCTTCGATGTACTTTGTCTTACTGAAACCTGGCTTAAATCGAATGATTATTTCGGTCTTAATGAGTCCACTCCGCCAGGATACTGTTATAAGCATGAGCCCGTCTGATTGGTCGTGGCGGCGGTGTTGCAACAATCTATAGAGATATTCTTAATGTTACTCAGAAAACAGGTCACAGGTTTAATTCGTTTGAAGTACTTGTGCTAAATGTGACGCTTTTAGATGTAAGAAAGAAATCCCTATTATCTCTAGCCTTGGCTACTGTATATAGACCTCCAGGGCCCTATGCGGATTTCCTAAAAGAGTTTGCAGATTTTCTCTCAGATCTATTAGTCAATGTCGATAAGGCAATAATTGTTGGAGATTTCAACATACACGTTGATAACACAAATGATGCGTTAGGGGCTGCGTTCACAGATTTACTAAACTCCTTTGGGGTCAAGCAAAACGTTAGTGGTCCCACTCATCGTCTTAATCATACTCTAGATTTAATTATATCATATGGAACCGATCCAACCGATATAGATATTACACCGCAAAGTGATGATGTCACTGATCATTACATGGTAACTTGCATACTACGTACGGCTGAAATGTGTCATGTTGCGCCGCGTTATCAACCAGGCAGAACAATCCTTCCAACCACTGTAGATAGATTCTTGAATAGCTTACCTGATCTATCTCAGCTTCTCAGTGAACCCAAACAAACAGACGAGCTAGAGGAAATGACTAGCAGTATGAGCACCATTCTCTCTAGTACATTAGAAATTGTTGCACCAATTAGATTAAAAAAGGTTAGAGAGAAAACTAAAGCACCATGGTACAACAGTGCTACGCATGCTATCAAGAGAGAAACTCGTAACTTAGAGCGCAAATGGAAACAAACTAACTTAGAGGTCTTTAGAATTGCGTGGAAAGACAGTATGTCACGTTATAAAAAGGCTCTAAAAGCAGCCAGGGCTGAGCATCTCCGCAAACTAATAGAAAATAACCAAAATAATCCAAGGTTTTTATTTAACACTGTGGCTAGACTAACAAATAAACAGACGTCACCTGACCAAAATATCCCGTTACATCTTAGTAGTAATTATTTCATGAATTTCTTCACTGAGAAAATAGAAAGCATCAGAAACACAATTGTAAATGTACAATCTTTGACAGCGTCTTAAAAATCAGCCTCAATTATCGCCCCTCAACAACAACTACAGCGCTTTACAACTATAGGACAGGAAGAGCTAAATAAACTTATCGCTGCATCTAAACCAACAACATGTTTATTAGATCCAATACCCACTAAACTACTGAAAGAAGTGTTACCTGTAGTGGAAGAGCCTCTTCTCAATATTATTAACTCGTCTCTATCTATAGGACATGTTCCAAAAACATTCAAGCTGGCAGTTATAAAACCTCTTATTAAGAAACCACAATTAGATCCAAATAACCTAGCAAATTACAGACCCATTTCAAATCTGCCAGTTATGTCTAAAATACTAGAAAAAGTTGTGTCCGCTCAATTGTGCTCTTTCTTGCAAGAAAACGATATCTATGAAAAATTTCAGTCTGGATTCAGGCCGCACCATAGCACAGAAACTGCACTCGTTAAAATTACAAATGATTTACTTTTAGCTTCTGACCAAGGCTGTATCTCAATACTAGTTTTACTCGATCTTAGTGCTGCGTTCGACACTATAGATCATAAAATACTCTTAGATCGACTTCAAAATTACACTGGTGTTCAGGGACAGGCATTAAACTGGTTTAGATCGTACCTATCAGACCGTTACCAATTTGTCCATTTAAATGGGGAAAAATCAAAGATAACATAATTAAATTATGGAGTGCCGCAAGGATCTGTATTAGGCCCTCTGCTATTCTCAATTTATATGCTGCCACTTGGTAATATTATAAGAAAACATGGAATACGTTTCCACTGTTATGCTGATGACACTCAATTATATATTTCATCACGACCAGATGATAACACTAAATTATCTAAAATGACAGAGTGTGTTAAAGATATAAAATATTGGATGACGTGTAATTTTCTTCTATTAAATTCAGATAAAACAGAGGTATTACTGATTGGTCCAAAAAACTGCCCACAAAACCTCTTACAATACAACCTTAATCTAGAAGGACGTCCTGCTACCTTATACCTTAAAAGATCTGGGTGTTATACTAGACCACAACTTGTCTTTTGAAAATCATATTTCAAATGTCACAAGAACAGCCTTTTTCCACCTTAGAAACATTGCTACGTAACATGCTCTCTGTTTCTGATGCAGAAAAGTTAGTTCATGCATTCATGACCTCGAGACTAGATTACTGTAATGCTTTATTAGCTGGTTGTCCTGCATCCTCAATAAACAAGCTACAGTTAGTCCAAAATGCAGCTGCTAGAGTTCTTACTAGGTCAAATATGATCATATAACACCAATTTTATCATCTCTACACTGGTTACCTATTAAGTTCCGTATCAATTACAAAGTATTGCTACTGACCTATAAAGCCCTAAATGGTTTAGCTCCTGTGTATTTAAGAGATCTTCTATCGCCGTACAATCCATCGCGCTTTTTAAGATCGCTAAATTCGAGGCTTCTGGTCGTACCTAGGATAACTAAGTCCACTAAAGGAGGGAGGGCGTTTTCACATCTAGCTCCTAAACTCTGGAATAGCCTTCCTGATACTGTCCGAGGCTCAGACTCGCTCTCCCAGTTTAAAACTAGACTAAAGACGCATCTCTTTAGCCAAGCATTCACATAATGCATCTCATACATTTTATACTACAGTTAAATCAGATCAAATGCATTCATATTATGAACAGCAGCTACGCTAATTATTTCCCATCTGCCCTTTTTTTTGTTGTCATCTCGGGACACCAGGTACTGGTAGCTTTGGCACTGTGTGCAGGTGCCAGTCCTGTTGGAAAATGAAATCTGCATCTCCGTAAAGTTGGTCAGCAGCAGGAAGCATGAAGTGCTCTAAAACTTCCTGGTAGACGGCTGCGTTGACCTTGGACCTCAGAAAACACAGTGGACCAACACCAGCAGATGACATGGCACCCCAAACCATCACTGACTGTGGAAACTTTACACTGGACTTCAAGCAACGTGGATTCTGTGCCTCTCCTCTCTTCCTCCAGACTCTGGGACCTTGATTTCCAAATGAGATGCAAAATTTGCTGTTATCAGAAAAGAGGTCCTTCATTTTCCAGCAGGATTTGCACCTGCCCACACCGCCAAAAGAACAAAAACCTGGTTCAATGACCATGGTATTACTGTGTGATTTCATGTAATATTCAAATTTTCTGGGATTTTAGATTTCGTGGGTTTCATAAGCTGTAAGCCATAATCATCAAAATTATAACAAATAAAGGCTTGAAATATCTCTATAATATATTAGTTTCAACTGTTAAGTTGAATTCTTGAAATAAATCAACTTTTTGATGATATTCTAATTATATGACCAGCACCTGTGTGTGTGTGTATATATATATATTTATAACAAATAATCATCATATAACAGCAGTGAAAGCATGAATCACAAAAAATTATTTGGGTCACAATTTCACTAAGTGAAGACGATTTAATTGCTATATGACCTGTAGGTAAACCCCCTAACACAGAACAAACAGTCACACAGGTCATGGAAATCCCAAATAAACTGGCTTCACATGGTTTCTACATCCCTCAGTTTACAACTCAACACTTCTGTTTGCTGGAAATTCACACTTCTCTATCACATTCATCTATAAATGTAGCTCAGGTCTGACAGGACTTCAGTGAAAGGGAAGAGAGTCACCACAACTCATTCAGTTCAAGGTAAGATCCAAACAAAGGTTCACATCTGGACTGCTCATGCACAGCTTTACAAATAGATATTAGAAGAACATTGTTTATGAGGATGTTTATTAAACACTATGTTTATGATTTCATCATGACTAACTTTTTTAAATAATATTAATATATAAATGTTGTTTTTCTTTTAATATGTACTTCTATATTAACATTAACATCAAATAATTGACAAAATAATACTATAATATTAACATTTCATTTTTTTTGCTTGTTTAGATGAGCAAGATTGAATTTTTTATTCTGCAAGCTGTCCTTCAGTTAGCCGGCAGCACTTCACTGAGGATCCTCAAGTCAAACGGTAACTGTTGCGGTAACACTTTACAATAAGGTTCATTAGTTAACATTAGTTAATGTATTTACTAACATTAACTAACAATGAGCAACACGTGTTACTGTATTAGTTCATCTTTGTTAATGTTAGTTAATACAAATACAGCTGTTCATTGTTTGTTCAAGTTAGTTCACTGTGCATTAACTAATGTTAACAAATACAACCTTTGATTTTATTAATGAATTAGTAAATGTTGAAATGAACATAATTAAATGCTGTAGAAGTGCAGTTCGTGTTCATCAGGGATTTTTATTTGACAAAACATTAAAAACGGTAATATATCGTGAAATATGATTACAATTTATTTGTACTGTTTTCTGTTTGAATATTTTAAAATGTCATTTATTCCTGTGATGCCATTTAAAAGATGCAAAGCTAATAGTTGTGCTGCTTAACATTTCAGTGAAAACTGAGATACATTCTTCGATGAACAGAAATACATTTATTTGAAACAGACATGAAATATGAAAAAAAAAAATTGTTTATGTTTTTCAAAGAAGTCTCTTATGCTCATCTAGGCTGTATTTATCATCAAGAATACAGCAAAACAGTAATATAGTGAAATATTATTACAAATTAAAAACAAATACATTTTCTATTTTAATATATTTTAAAATGTAATTTATTCCTGTGATGTCAAAGCTGAATTTTCAGCATCATATACATCAGTGTCGCATGATCCTTCAAAAATCATTCTAATATGATGATTTGCTGCTCAAGAAACATTTATCATTATTATCAATGTTGAAAACAGTTTTTCCCCCAGGATTCTTTGATAAATAGAAAGTTCAAAAGAACAACATTTATTTGTAATAATCTTTTGTAACATTATAAATGTCTTTACTGTCCCTTTTGATCAATTTAATGCATCTTGACCCCAAACTTTTGAACGGTGGTGCATCATTTTACAAAATATTTCTATTTCAGAAAAATGCTGTTTTTTTTAAAACTTTCTATTCATCTAAGAACTGTTTTCAACATTGATAATAATAATAATACAAGTTTCTTGAGCAGCAAATAATCATATTAGAATGATGTGACTCTGAAGACTGGAGTAATAATAATAATACTGAAAATTCAGCTTTGATCACAGGAATAAATTACATTTTATAATGTATTCAAATAGAAAAGAGTTATTTAAAATTGTAATAATATTTCGCAATATTACCGTTTTTTTTTGGTCTATTTTTAATCAAATGAATGCAGCCTTGGTAAGCAGAAGAGAACATTAAAAACATGTAACAAAAATCGTAAGACCCCAAACTTTTTAACGACAGTGAATATTATACATTTTAATCTGCATGAATGAATTTTTGAAAGTAGGCATTATTCCTGTAATGCTCAACGAATGAATTTTTCTGCTGTAGTTGTGGCTCTGGACGTGTCGGATCTGTCCAGCTCTGAGGTGTCGCTGCATTGTGGAGAGCAGTATGAAGGAGAGCAGATTCACTGGGAGAGGAACGAGAGAAGCATCCCTGAGACAGGAAACCGCATCACTGTCACCATAGACGGGCTGCGGGGGGGAAACTTCACGTGTCACAGAGCAGACAACAGAGATCTCCTCAATTACACACTCGTACTGGTCCATCCAGTCAACTTTCCTAAAGGAGTTCTTACACAATCCACTCACAAAGGTAATCATGAAGCTATCTATCTATTTATCTATCTATCTATCTATCTATCTATCTATCTATCTATCTATCTATCTATCTATCTATCTATCTATCTATCTATCTATCTACAGTATGTGTATATATACATTTTTAAAAATATATACATGTAAATAAATGTGTGAGTTTCTGGGATATTCATTAGCTTTTAAATGTAAGATCAAAAGCCCTTGACATCTGCCTTTTGGAAAATTCGAATGCATAGCCACAAACATGTGCCTATAGGAATGTGCCGAAGCAGGTTATTCTGTTCCTATTTAATGTTTTTGGAATTGCCAGTCAAGATGCACACGTCAAGTTTGAAATTTTGGGTTATTTTGCAGACTTCTTTCAGACTAGTGGAAAAAAAATATCCAAAATATAAATATGTTTATTGCACTTTTTCTGTTTATGTCTGTAGATTTTTAAATCTCCACTTTAGTAGCTCTTACAAAAAAAAAAAAAACTCAGATTTTTACATTGTTCACATATCCCTTGTCTGATTTAAATAACATTTTCTTTGGTTTTCCTCCTGTTGACATTTTCTTATTTATGGAGTGAAAAAAATAGATGTGTACAACCTTAAACTCGAACATGTCAACACAATGAAACACACATTTTGAAACTGTCTGTATCCAATGTTTAGATTTCTGTTCTGGAAATGAGAAGTAGTGCATATTTAATTACATAATACCTCATGTGCATATAAACGGTATTTCATGACACGTTTCATACAAAACTAGTGTCTTAATGTACTGCAAGTCCATAATCCGTGTCCATGACATATTTTTGTCCGCATGTCGTGTGCAGGACTCTTTATTTAAGATTTAAGAAATTAAAAGATTCAGTGATTCAAATTGATTTAATAAAATGTACATATGATTTGTTTTTGTTTTTCACCGTCTGTACTGAACTGTTCAACTTCTTTTTTTAATTGTCTGTCTAGAATTTGTTTCTTGTTTTGCGAGAAACTATAACGGACAGTTTCATTGCTCTTGGAAGTGGCATCAGGAACGGAAAGAAAGAGCCGTGGTGTATTTCGCAGCAATACGGTAACTATTCTGGATTATACTTATGATATCACGATTAAATAATACATTTAATTAGGCGGCAACACTTCATTTTGATGGTCCCTTTTGAACATTCTGTTGACAATAAGTAACTTTGCCAATGCACTCTAACTATCAACTATCTCTCATTAGAGTATTATTAGACTGTGCCTAATATCTAACCCGAACTCTTTATTTGTGATGCTCATCAACAGACATTCGACTGACTATAAGTAACTTTGCAAGTACATGTCAACATATTCTAACCCTACCAATCTACTGATACTCTACTAACACTCTAATGAGAGTTAGTAGACATGTAAGTGCAACGTTACTTATAGTCAACAGAATGTGTTAAAGGGACCATCAAAATAAAGTGAAACCAATTAGGCTAGGCTTATGTTGAAAGAGCAAATCCGAGCTAAACTGGGCATGTGTTTATACAGGAACTCAAGTTTGATCAACTGCACCCTGGACTCTAACATCTCAGGACTGACGTGTATCGACAAGGATTACTGTCCGTACTCTGAAGAGCCTAGGAGCATCTATCTCACGCTGTTCGTCAGAAACATGTACCGGCTGGAGGAACACCAGAGGACTTTCATCATCCGAGACATCGGTAAGAGCGTTTGTGCCCCCGGGTGGTCACTACATGTATTGGACTTCAGATTTGGGGATCCGTTACTGTGTAGTAGACCCATAATTTATATGAACACAAATACATGATGCTTAACTTGGAAGACTTTTTGGTATTCATTTGGAAGAGTATATCTATTGATTTAGTATTTGAAACCAATAATAGTGACCAAAATCGTTTTTGTGGACAGTATGTGTACATAAAGTACACTTTAAAGTACATACTCTTGTGAAAAAGTATAAACTTTAGCATACTTAAAAAAAAAAAAAAAGAAGTAAGTAATATTACGGAATATTACAGAAATAATATACTTTAAAAGAATATGCTTTCAGACAAGAAAATGCTTTCAGACACTTGATTGCATGTTATTTATAACTAAATGTATAGATTAGGTTAATTTTATATAAAAATCCAATTAGTTAAATGTAGAGGTGCTTAAGTGGGATTTTTATATGTAATTGTATAATTATATTTTCTTTAATTATGGTAAACTAAAGTTACATTAATGTAATTTCTGTTAAAACTTGTATGTCACGTATTTAAATATATTTACTATAAAAATTACAGGATTTAAATAAATGTATTTTTATTCATTTTATTTTTATTTTAGTTTGGAATAAAAGGTAAAACGTGTATTCATTATAAAAAAGCCCATGACGTTGTAAGATTTTATTGAAAATCTTTTTAAAGGGGTCATGAACTGGCTTTTTTATATTTTTTATAGTTGTCTGAGGTCAACTTGTGACGTTCGCTTGGTTTATACATTTAAAAACATCAAAATTAATAAGTAATAGGCTATTTTCTACCCTGGTTTTGAGCCTAGCTCCTGAAACGCTTTTTATGGGCGTGCCGCATCAAACTTGGAAGTAAACGCCCACTGCTATGATTGGATAACAGTTTTGCATAATGAGTTTTATGTAATGCGCAAATCTGTGGGCGGGGCTAAACAGGCAGTGTTGAAGTAGGCGTCGATCTTCTTCTGCGGAGGCGGGGTTTGATACCCTTTGACGTCATAGATCCCCACTTTGAAAAACCTGTCGTTCGCTGTGCCTGGTGTCAATAAAAGCTTTTATTGGACTAACAAGGACGTTTTCAGTTCTGAAACTTACAGGATATTCTTATAGTATGATGACCTCTTGTATATGTCAAAAGCTCAAGGAAAATTTGATTTCACAGTTCATCACCCATTTAAATCATCTTGAGGCCTCGTAATGGGCCCCGGGCCCCTGGTTGAGAACCACTGTACTAAACTGCTGATTTCAATTAAAATATTACTTCTGTCCTAACTCGAACTCAAACTCTCAGTCCAACCAGATAAAGTTAATATCACCAAGTTCCACGATGATGTGTTTGAGTGGCGCCCCCCTGGGACGTGGAGTTTCCCCTGCAGTTTCTTTTCCCTGTCCTATGAGGTGAAAGTGGTTCCCAACAGTCACAGCTGCGACTACACAGGAAATCGTGTTGAAGTAAGCCAATCTCCTTGATTTATTATTTTCAAGATCAGTTTATTAAGATCGAAAATATTAAAATTGTTCATTTTTGGTTATATAGAAAATGGAAACCACCGAGAACCATTACAAGGTGAACATCAAAAAACCATATACTTTCTGCGTTCGAGCTCAGGACGCATTTACTAAAACACGTTGGAGTGACTGGAGTCACCATCATATGTAAGTAAAGTTTGACCTGCAGTAATATTGCATATTTTATGAAAATATTCGGCTTTACATTCTCTATCTATTGTGTAACAGAAGAAAACACCAGCACACTTTGGAACAATAAAAGGTGTGTTGATTTGTCTTTTAATGACCGTATTGATAATTTTTAGTTGATGTTATATTGACATTTTTCCATTCTTTGTTTTATGAATGCAGGTCTCAAGGGACGCATCACTCTGCTTGATAACCTGCTTTCTGTTGCGCACAGAATATTGCAGCTATTCATATTTATATACATTGTTATATGTGCCACTGTAAAATTGATTTGTGCAATACATTTTCCAGATCATTCAAATACTCAATGGCTTCAGTTTTTCTATATTGTATAGGCATATTTCATTTTATGTAATGTAATGGGGTTTGTGTTAGTCAGGGACTGAGTGTGTCATTCCTGCTTGTGTGATTGGTCTTATTTACATGCAATAATGCGTTTCTATTATAATATAATATATAGATAATGTTGGAGATTTAATAAAGCTAGTGTTAGAGATTTAATATTATATAGCTAATGTTGGAGATTTAATAAAGCTAGTGTTAGAGATTTAATATAATATAGCTAATGTTGGAGATTTAAATAACATTTGTATTCCAAAAAAAGATGATCCACTATTTTGAATATTTCCATTATTTGAAATCCACTATTTTAGTTTCAACATGTTCTAAGGCACCATGCTAAACATTTATTTATAATATTGTTTTAAAACATTTTACAACAAGTTAACATTAGTCAATTCATGAACTAACATTTAACAATGAGCAATATTTGTTACAGTACTTAATCTTTGTTGACATTAGTTTTAACTGATTATTGTTAGTTTTTTGCACATTAGCTCAGGTCCAATAAATATCAACTTTTGGTTTGAACCATCAAAATTAGTAATAACATTAACATTAAGATTAGTAAATGTTTTAGAAGTATAGTTCATGTTAACTAATTTTGAACCAAATGGAACCTTAATGAAAACGGTTATATTATCTTTACACCATATACTGTATATAGCATTATTTATGTGACTACAGTTCAAGCCTAGTCCATTGGCCTCATTCATAAAACATGTGTAAATACACAGCAACGCTCATATTTATAAAAGAGGACTTAAACGTGTAAAAGTTCTTAGAGCCACATCAGGTGTCTCCTTGAAAAAATAAATAAAGTGTATAAAATCTTGACTGATATATTAACTTTTCATTTTAGTGGAGTATTAAGCATCTGACAAACTACACACAAACGTCTGTAAAACCATTAAAGTTTAATTTACATTTAGGTTACAACCATAAATCCAATACCCACATCTGAGCACCGGATGAAATGCAGTTACACAAAATGCAATACTGTTTACATAAGTTAATATCTACCGAAATTGATGACAACACATACTTTGTGTTTAAAACAGAAGGGGGGGGGGGGGGGGAAAGATACAAACAAGCTTCAATGTTATGACTTGGTAGAATAAGAAAAAAAAAAAAACTTCTGTCAGACTACTTTTATTTGACCTCTTTTTCTCCCTATCATGTGACTGCTTTATGAACATTAAACATACATAATTTGTATTTAGAATAAAAAAAAACATGCATGTAAACATGACAAATGTTCATCATTGTTCATTTGGAGAAGTGTTTTAATCTGCCGATGAAGCTGCAAATGCATGTTCATCTCTCAACCGCTGTTGTGCGGCTTAAAATAACATCTCTTTGGAATTTAGAGCCATTCAGACAAATCATTTTGCAGCCAGTCCAGAATTATTGCTTCTTTTAAGACATGGCCAGTGTTTACACCTTCCTGTGAAGCGTTTACACCTTCCAGTAAACACTTCATTCTTTCCATCGACTAAGATTTTGCAAAAAACTCAATTACATTTGCTTCATATCCTCTTTCAATCAGACAGAGTATTAACAGAATGTCCAATTTTCCATATTACCACCAACAGAAAAAAAGAAAGAAAGTGAATTATAGGAAGAAGAGTGTGTCAGGCGGGGAATGAGGTAAAAGTACCGTCATGCTTGCATTAAATGCAGTCGATGCCATTAATTGTTGAATGCTTTTCATTGACCTGTTGAGGTAAATAGTGTTTTGAGGAGTACAAATGCTAGGATATTTTTTGTCCTCCGGTAACGACGACTATAAAGAGATGTAAGATGAATGACGCGAGATACAGAGAAGCTGATGACATGTGGAGCAGCAGTTGTTTGGTGAGGTACCTTTCTGGACTCGGCTTGAAGATGTCATTGATTCTGCTTCTTTGAGAGGTACCTGTTGGACAAGGAGACAAAATCATTAGGGTTGGAAAAATCATTAGTTACATCACACATTTTAATAATTTCATTACATTATATGCTTATTGCGGAGACAAATTGATAGTCGCATACATCTTTTGGGGGCTTTTATTCTGGCAAATACATTACATTATTGTGGAAGACAACAGCATTAAAGTGACAAAAAGTGTTTTATTTCCATATTATTAAACAGAAGTCTCAGTCCATGGTAGCACTATTTTAGTATCACTGATATACTTGATAAGCTTTTGTTAATAATTTGAGCTATATATTGTATTTTCTCTTTTATTTTAGTAGAATTAAGTTTTAGTATTTTTTTATTATGTCTAAATATTTTATTACTGCACATTAAACTAAATGAAAATAGGAAATGTTGCCTTGGCAAACAGCTGAAATAAAATAAACTTACATTTGTATATTAATATGTATCTTTTTCTGTTAATTTTTGTTTTTTTTAATCGTTTTAGATTTAGTTAATGACCCATTTTGAAATAAAGTTTGATAGAAATCAAGAAATAAAGTTATAGACTAACTCTTTTTGATAAAATTATTTTTTAATTGTCACTTTTCTATAATTAAATCTCACCACATTAAGGGTTTGTTTACACAACAATAAATGTACAAATATATATATATTTCTTTGCGTTTTTTTGCGTACATCTGACAACAATGTCAAAATGATCCCAGTTCACACGGATCCATGAAAATGACTAAAAACGCTGTATTCTGCTGCGAGGTCAGTAGTTGGCGAGGTCACTTTGTAAAGAAACACTATAAAAATGTGAATTTGTGAAAACGGTCTATTGGCGCGCGCGTACTTTACACGTAGACATTAAGGGTATTGTTTTCAAAAACGTGCACTATGAAACCAGTTTTCAGCCCCCCAAAACGCGGTTGTTGTGTAAATAAACGGCCAAAATGCATATAAAAAGTTTTCAGTTTTTAGCAGAGAACCGTGTTGTGTAAATGGCCCCTAAAATTACTCTTAAATACAAGTCCTCCTATGGTGAACATAAGTATTTAATATTGTTTATATGTCTAAAAAAAGACAAAAACGCGGTTTGAAATCGCTGGTGTTTCTGACGTCAAACTACCTTGTAACCAATCAAACCAAGTCTCTGAGCTGACGTGAGTGAGCGGAGGCGGGGTTAATTAGGATATTCATGGTTTTGGTTATACTAAATGAGGCAAGGGTGTTACAAGGCATGAAGAATCCCCCTCCTCCCCCTGAAAATACATTTAAATATTTCATTTTGGTGATCACAGATGAGTGTTAAGGGATACAAATAAGGACTAAAAATTAAATGCATATGATAAATTTAGCTTTTATTTTCTGTGTCTGTGAATTAGTTAGAGTGAGTAGAGTATTTTATTCACTTCACCTTTCCCAGTGCTTGTGGTTGAGACCCGAGAAGTCCTCCAGTTTAGCGATTTCCTTCAGATACAGAGACAGCTTGTAGAGCTCTTTGTCTTTCTCACGGTTTAGGTGTGCCTTCATGAACGGTCTGATCTGTGACCAATACAAGGAGAAGAATGCGTGTTTAAAACCATTTAATACAGTTTCTTATAAAGCAGATACAAAAACAACAGAGACAATTATTTGACAACGGGAGAAAACAAACAAACAAACAGATTCTCTGATACTGAAATGATTCAGAAGAATTTCACATTTAGTTTTTAACTGCAGCTGCCACTTATAAAGTGCTGGGTAGATTACTTACAAATTGTAGTTGGTTACCGATTCCAAATTACACGACAAATCGTAGTTAGTAACAAACTATGCATTGAAATCCATTACATTGCACATTTTAGGTAATATAATCAGATTACTTTTTACCTGATTTGTTTATCACATTAAATTGAATCGGACAATCTTCTACCACATTGATATAAAAATACAAAGAGAAAGAAAATATATTCCAATCTTTTATCAACAACACTAAACATTACATCATTGTTTCCCAGGTTAGGGTTCGTGAAGGAACTGCAGAGGGTTGGGAGTTTAATGAAAAGCTATTAAGTAATTAAATCTTAAATATTTTAAATTAAAATACAAATTATAATAAAATTGGGTTTGAAAGACAAAGGCCTTCCAAAGACAGAGCAATACATAGTTAAATGACTCACTGAGTGATAATTCAAAAAATAATTAGTGTGTTTGTCAGGAGTTCATCCGATGTTGCAATGTTGAGAAAACACTCCTTAAACGTGAAATTATTTCTATAAATTCAGTGTTCTAATGCTTTGTGGCCTCTCAAGTTTCCATTTACTTATAGCCGGCTATGATTGTACGTTGTGAGGCTACACTGCCGTCTCTTATGTTCACAAAGGCTGCATTTACAGTCAACCCACAATTTATTCAGACACCTCTGTAACATTTCTCACATTATCACAGTTTATTTGCCATAGTTTAGAAAATGGTAATAAAATATGACAAGGACTCTATTTATGAGAAGGATTTTATTTAAAGAATAAAATAGCAGTTGATATTTCACTGGTTTTGGCCATCCTTCTGTTAGACTGTCTCACAAATGAATTAGGTTGAATAGCTGTTAAATTTAAGTACCCTATTAGATAATACCAATTTAGGTCAACCAATTACCAAGCAACGCTTCATTTTGTTCAGTCTGTGGTGTAAAAAGGTCACATTTACAATTAAAGAAAAAACACTTAAGCAAAACATTGTCAGATCAAAGTGTAAAATAATTTTTGGTCCTAAATATTAAAAAAAGTGTACTGGTAGTCCACTGTATGAATAATGTTTGGGTATAATGCGTCAGTTTTCTTTATTTTGCCATCCTCACTTACATAAATGAACTATATTGTTCTGCACCCACTAGTAAAACAATATAAAATTATATCTGGTGTCTGAATAATTTGTGGTTTGACTGTTTAAAAATACAGTAAAAGTGTGTAATAAATATTACAATTCATAACCGTTTCCTATTTGAATATACTTTAGTGTCATTTATTCCTGTGATGGTAAAGCTGAATTTCCAGCATCATTACTCCAGTATTCAGTCACATGATCCTTCAGAAATCATTCTAATATGCTGATTTGCTGCTTAAGAAACATTGTTTTTTATTATTAGCCAATGTTGAAAACGGTTGTGCCACTTCATATTTTTGTGGGAATCGTCATACATTTTTTTGATGAATAGAGTTTTCAAAACAACAGCATTTATTTGAAATATATATATTTTTTTCTAACAATGTAAAAGTCAATTTAATGCATTCGTGATGAATAAAACTTGAATATTACTTAACCCTCAGACGGTCTTCGTTTCGGAGTCACCTCCTGGGCCTTCCCGGTCAGAAGTGACCGGACACCTAAAAATTTAATTTCCTCCATCCCAGTAAAACCAATGCAATTTATTTTTGTTCTCTAATATTTTTTCTTTTTAATTTTGTATTTTGAGAGAATTTTATTGAATTTATTAATATTTATGGTCTATTTTTGCCATTGAAAATTTAATGCAGTATTTTAGTTTAATATAGAGTCTAGGCCTTCAAAAAAAAAATGGTTGAAGCAGATTAGCGCCATCTGGTGAGAGTATGGAGAGAAAGCGTAGAACCATGTTGTAACCACTAGATGGCATAAACAGCACTTTACTGCTGTGTACTTAAAAAAAAAAATTTTGTGTGTGTTTTTGTCAATTTCCCATTCATTTCCTATGGGGGTCATTTTTGACGAAAGACCACAAGTGTGACTTTTTTTTTTACGACCACTTAGCATGCTCGGATCATGTGTGTTCACATACATATTGCCATAAAAGTCACCAAGTTTCGTAACATTCCGATGAAGCTGTGATTTTTAAAAATTCTAAACATATTTTTGGTAATCAGAATTTATTGGTGTGTATGTGTATAAAAGTGTGTTTGTATGTGTGTGTGTGTGGGTGGGTGTGTCTGTTTTGCCCTCTTGATGTTGTAGAGTGTCCCCCCTTTCCTGCGGTGTACCTTTTTTTAGGATTGAGGCCGATTTGTAGATTGTACACACAACAATTCTGAGAATTTTAGAATTTTTGTAAATTTCCCATTCATTTCCTAGGGTCGGTCATTTTTGACCGAAGACCACAAGTGTGACTATTTTTTTTTGTATTCACATACCTAATGCCATAAAAGTCACCAAGTTTCATAACATTCCGATGAAGCTGTGATTTTTAAAAATTCAAAACAGAAAATATTTCGGTCAGAAACGACCGAGGACCGTCTGAGGGTTCTTACGGTAGTGTATATTACTTTAGAATAATTAATAATAAAAAAAACTAATCACGAGATGCCTTTCTAATTCCTTATTAATTCCCAACTTAAATCAGAAATAAACTGTAAAGTTTATTTACCTTCAGTCCGTTCTGTGGATTCATGAGGAAGTTTCTTCCGATGTCATCAAACATAACGGTGTTCTTCCTGTCGTAGAACTCACTATATTTACCCCATATGACTCCCAAAGGCTTCACCTGAAACATGACAAGCAGACATTATGCATCATGATAATGAAATGTAGAGACAATAGCCGCGTTTCCATTACCCTTAAAATTGCGCAAATAGAAAATACGCTCAATGGAAAAACGTCAATTTTGCAAAACTCCCATTTATCGCAAAAAAGTTTTTACGCTCGCATGATCACCTCGAGGTGGTTTTTCAGGCAATTCAAAAAAGAAATATTTCGCAAAACTGCAATGGAAACTGTTTTTGCACATTTACAGGTCACATGACGTGGTGTGTTCGGACAGAATACGAGACAGAGTTGTTTATTAAATTCATAAAAGACAAAAGAATTACAGGAATACTGGATTCTAAACCTCAAAGATACGCCACAATCAAGACCTCGGCACAGAATAATAATAATGTCTAGTGCGGTGGCTGTGATATATAAACATATCAATGTCCGTTGTCATGATTTTTTAAATGACTTAACGCGAGAGGGAAAAATAGTGTTTTAGTCGCATAACATCGGTTAATGGAAACAGCGTCATTTCGAAATACTTTTGTATAGATTTTTAGAAGAAAAAAACTAAAGTTTTGCGCAAATCTGTAATGGAAACGCGGCTGATGACATGTTTTTTACTAGAATATGTCTGACCTCTACGACTCCTCTTTTAGGTGTGTGCACAGTGATCATAGCTGCACTGTCCAGCATGAAGGTGATCTTGTAGTTTGGGTTGTCCGTCACCCCCAGTTCCTAAAAGACCACAGGTATTGCATTATGTTAATGTCAGTAATGAGACCATAGGGTTTACTTAAAGTAAAGTTTACTTAAGTCCCCCTGTAGTCAATCATTTTATCCCTTAAAACTCATCTTTGATCTCCAAATTTAAGCGTTTTTTTCCCCCTGGATAATAGCTTGAATGTAACTCTACACTCTTGCCTCATTAAGTATACGCGCTTCTATGAATATGCAAATGAGCCCCGCCTCCACTCACTCACGCCAGCTCAGAAATCCACTGGTTGTCGATCACATGTCGACCAACCATTTCAAACTACGTTTTTGAGACTGTCTTTGGTTCACTGCTGTTTTAAGGAGAAAATACTCAGCAATGGATCAGTCTTATGAATTTACACATGGTTTGTCTTAAAACATTAAAAACACCACAGACATAAGCAATATTAAAAGCTTGATTTTAACCACAGAGGGACTTCAACTATTTTATACCAGAGTACCCACATAACCCGAGGCACATTCGAGGCTTGAGGGAAAACTGTTCATTTTGGTGGGATTCAATTTTAGCACATCGGCATATATAAAAGCATTATGATGAGTCTTCCTTTCTAATGTGGAAAGCAAAACAAGGACCTACTTTCATTTTAGCATCAATCCACTTCATACTTGTTGCAGCTAAAAAGGAATGAAAGAGAAACAATAGATCTGAGTCCCTGCGCATCTTGAAGGGTCTGCAAAACTTCATTATCTAGATGGATACTTACACCAGATGACAATATCATAGTCCTCATATGCTGATGTAAGAAACTCGTGTAAGTATGGTCTCATCAGCTCCTGACCCGTCTCTGCACAGGACTTATGATCTAACATTTAAAGAAGAAAAAAACATATGCATATACAGTACGTACACACACACACACACGTATATACATATAAATCAGTGGCAAGCGGTGACTTCTTTAACTGGGTGTGCTTATTAGCTACTCAGTTGCTTACTCTCATGACACATAGCAACACAGCCAAAAGTATTCCTAATAAGTTGGTCCTTTTATTGAAAGTAACCTACATTTACCTGTTGAGACATGCATTCACAAGCACCCGTAAGAGCTGTGATCTTGATGTTTGAGTCGAGGGAGGCACGCACGACACGCGAAAGGGCCTTTTGCAAAATATGCTGTATTTTTGTGATTCTGCTCGGTGTCACTAGTGTCGCTGAAACTATAAACTTCCGCTTTATGGCGCATCAGCATGGGACACACTAAGGGTACTTTTACGCGACAACGATATGCTTGAAACGGAGAAGCTTTTCCTGTGTTCAGACGACACCATTATCAAAACAATCCCCGTTCACGTTTGGAAAACGACTAAAAACGCTGCATTCCGCTGCTAGACCAGTAGGTGGCGATGAAACACTATAGAGTGAACACGTAATACGTATGAGCATGACATCATAGTCTTCACAGATTCACGTTTTTGTTGTTTACATGGAGACCGTTTTCAAAAACTTGCACTATGAAACACTGTTTCAAAAGTTTGCACCCAAAACATCTGTGTTTTGGACGTTTATTTATACAACAACGATGTTTTTACGTTTTTAGTTGAAAAAGAGTTAACTATCTAAGACTAAATCAGAGATGACAAATAAGAAACCCCATGGAAGGTGACAATTTAAATGTATGCCGGAGGTATTTTTTAAAATTAAGAATTAAAAAAATAGTACAATATAATAAATATTAGTAGTCTATTATTAATAAAATGTCACCCTGGACCACAAAACCAGTCATAAGTCGCACGGGTATATTTGTGGCAATAGCCAACAATACATTGTATGGGTCAAAATTATCAATTTTTCTTTTATGCCAAAAATCATTAGGATATTAAGTAAAGATCATTTTCCATGAAGATATTTTGTAAATTTCTTACCATAAGTATATAAAACATTTATTTTTGTGAGTGAATGCAGCACAATCGTCAACATAAATGGACAACTTTAAAGGCGATTTGCACCCTCAGATTCCAGATTTTCAAATAGTTTTATCTCAGCCAAATATTGTCCTATCCTAACAAACCATACATCAATGGAAAGTTTATTTATTCAGCTTTCAGATGATGTATACACCTCAATTTTTTTAAATTGACCCATGTGACTGGTTTTGTGAAATATAATTATAATACATACAAGTATAATAAATGAAAATACAAGTGTTCTTTAAAAACAAGTGGAAATAATGCAATGACTTTAAAAAACACATTAACAACCTTCAATAGTTACAGTAGGCCTGTCTTTAACAATTTATATGTTTTCGTAAAAAACATATTTTGCAATGGAGAAAATTAAGATTTAGTCTGCTAGGTTAAAATTAGATTTAGTCCATTTAGTTTTGTATCAAATACAATGTGATTTTCGTTGATCGAGATCTGGCAGCAACAGCACATTTTCCCATTTGGGCGAGCGATTCGCGGACAGCTTTCCCTGCGCATGAAATCCCCCATATGCCAGCAAACCAATGAGAACGCGGGACAATGATGACGATACATAACAATGGAGCGTAGGCGCCAAAGCTATTGTGGATCCGCTCACCCGAAACCCTCCGTAACTGCCAGATTTGAAGAAAATTACCATAGTTTGGCAAATAAATAAATGACAGACAGTAACATACGCATTACCAAAGCCCTATCATGTACTGGTAAGCTTCATGGAACACCCCAAACAAGGGAATTTATAATAATTTATAGTGTTAATGCTAATCAGCGAGTCCACAAATGGCTTGGGCGATATGGCAAAAATATCATAGCACAATTTTTTTCTAAAAAATAAAATAAAAAAATCACGATTTTATCACGATTCTCTTTCATGTTGGTTTTACTATTTTGCAAGTGACTGAGCATTACAGCCAAACTAATTCCCTATTTTAAAAACAAAGCCTTACAAGGTAACAAAATATGAAATTTAAAAAAAGAATGGCGCAAATAAAAATAGGCTACACAACATAATATACAAATTAAATAAAGAGTGCTTTATTTTTTCAGCTACAGTAGGTGTATTTAACAGTGGCATTCAAGAAAGAAATTAAATGAACAAATATAAAAATAACAGTACATAGACATCACTGTATGAATTAAACATTGATTCTTATTAAAGCTACTTTTAAAGTTCTCAGTCAAGAGCAGCGAGTGATTTTTTCTTTATTTTTATTAACATTAAAGGATTAGTTCCCTCCAAAATGAAAATGGTCATCATTTACTCTCTCAAGTTGTTTTTAACCTGAATAAGTTTCTTGCTAAGTTTTTTGTTCAGCACAAGAAAGAAATTAATACAGTTTTGGAACAACATTAGAGAGTAAATATTTAAACATTTTTGGGTGAACTATCCCTTTAAGGACAAGCGGCAAATAATTAACTTTTATGAACTGCAGGGTCCCGTCGCGTTGAGTATGTTGAGATGGAGGCGCCAGAACTGCAACTGATAAAATGCACTGTAGCACGATACTACGATATTTCTTCCAAAGCAGATCGTGGAGGGATTTTAATTGATCAAAAACCGTGATATCGCACACCCCTAGGCAGAGCATTCGCAGCTTATATGGACCGCACGCCACTGATGTATATGTGTGCATGTATATAAGGTCAAAACATAGTTGATTTTTCTATCAAGGGGGACCCTAAAGAATTCAAGTAGAGCAGATTTTTGTATTTCAATTTAAAGGCGGCATGAAACGGAAGTTACGATAGTCTTTTCTTCCCGATTTTGACGAATACTCAAGCGAAACCACTTCTCAAACTAGACAAAATGTAGGGCGGGACTTGATTTTGTCCATCTGGAATTGATTGGATGGTTGTGGTTTGTTATTGGTGTGATGTCATGTGAGTGACAGGTTGTCCCGCCCTTACACCAGTAAACACGTCATCAAAAAAGAGAGATGTTGTTGTTGCAAGAGGGAGGGGAAGTTCATTTGATTCAAGATTATGAGGGTTCATGGATAGGAAATACCGCAATATTCCATAAAAAAAATAATAATAAAAAAGTCAGTTTAGATTTCATGACGACTTTGCTATTGGCTAGATGGATTTTACTCAGTGCAACTTATATTATCAGATGCATGTGGTTTGGGTTTCAAAGACTCACCAAAGAGCGTATAGTCAATATCTAGAACAAGCAATCTTTTTCCTGGTCTTGGGGGATTTAACTCGTCCACTTTATAATCTTTCACTCGGCGAGCTATCTTGGCCAAATTCTCCTCTCTGTATAAAAGGAAAACAAATATAAAAAGTTAATTCAGAATAATGGGCAGATAATCTTGTTTCCAATAAGGTACGAGCTAACAATTGCCTAACAATTGCCTAACAATTTACTTGACTTATTCACGATACAGCACAGCCTCTCGTACCTTATTGCTTACATATATATACTAGGGCTGTCACTTTTGTGAAAAATCAAATTCGAACGGATATCAAATACCAGCCTATGTATTCGAATATATTCGAATATCTATTCCCATCCCCCCCACACCGCCCGCGCGCGGAGAAAAAAAAACGTCAATCGAAACTTTACTAACAGTTTGACAGTCATAAACAGGACTCCCAAAATTACACTTATAGGACTCATATCTGCAAATAAACCTTGCCTTTACATGTGCATCTGCACGGTGCCGACCGGTTGTGCAGGAAAGTAACGTTAGCCTATGCAGTCATACGATGTTAGACGCCTGGCGATGCTCTGGCCGTCTGCTGCGTTTCTGAGGCTGTTTAAACCTGGCCACTTCATGCGTTTTCTCAGATCGGATAGCTATCAAAACGATTCCATTTACACCTGGTCACATAGGCCTAAATTTGGTTTAAATCGGATATAAATCCGATCTTAAATTCCCGCGCTATATGCAGATTTAATGGATTTAATGTCACCGAAAGCAATAGATATGAGCTGCATTTTATTGATCATCAGCTAACATCAAAGACTGCAATAAGAGAGAGCGGCAGCCCTGGTAAGATAATTTTGTTTCTTTACTTTTAATGAATATTATTATTATTGTGTGTTAAAGCGACTGCGTCTTACTTTCACTTAAATTTGCGATAGTTTGCACGTTGGCTTGGCGCTTGATGAATAGATAATCTGCGGTGATGCGTGTTGCAGCGCGCCGTCATATCTGACTATAACATAGCCTATATAGCCTTGTAACACGCTTTTTTAAAATAAAAAGCAAACGGTCTAATCATAGACTGTAAAAAATGCGCTAGACATGGCACTTTAAAAACCGAATAGTTTATTTGAAGTTCGATTACGGATATTTCACGTCATGTTCGAATGCACATTCGAATATCGAATAAAAAGTGACAGCCCTAATATATACATACACATTAGGGCTGTTAAAGGGATAGTTCACTTTGAAATTAAATGTTGGTATGTTTTAGCTTACCTCAAGGGCATCCAAGATGTAGGTGTCTTTTTTTCCGCAGTAGTTTCAATTTTGATATTTTTAGGTCAAACCGTTCTTGTCTGACAGTCATATCATGCAGGTCTATGGTCATTGTCTCAAAGAGCATACACAGAGTCCAAATTAAAACAATTCCCCATCGTCCAAATTAAACAATTCCCCATCTTAAGTACACATTGATGGCCTAAGACACAAAACGAGCGGTTTGTGTGAGAAAACGAACGGTATTTATATAGTTTTTACCTCTTGTAACACAGCCATGATCAAGTGATCTGAGGGCGCGAGCGCATCCTGGTGTGTGACGTGTGCGCAGACTGGTGCATAGATGTATACACTAGATGTCGCCTTGGCTACGGCAGTTCATTGGAACGAATGTCTTTAATGCAAAATCTAGTGTATATATATCTATGCACCAGTCTGCGTACACGTCACACAGAAGGAAGCCCTCAGATCACTTGGACATGGCTGTGTTACAAGAGGTAAAAACGATATAAATACCATTGATTCGTTTTCTCACACAAACCGCTCGTTTTGTGTCTTAGGCCATCAATGTGTACTTACGATGGGGAATGAGACAATGACCATAGACCTGCATGATATGACTGTCAGACAAGAACGGTTTGACCTAAAAATATAAAAATTTAAACTACTGCGGAAAAAAAGACACCTACATCTTGGATGCCCTTGAGGTAAGCTAAAACATACCAAAATTTAATTTCAAAGTGAACTATCCCTTTAATTTAATGTTTTTAATTTTCTTACTGACCCCAAACTCTTAAATGTGGAATAAATAACAGGGTTTCACTGGCCTGTTTTCAACTTCAGTCACTTCCTCTTCAATGTCAAAGTCATTGACCACATCATCATTTTCTGGTGGAGGCGCCAAAACATCTTCCTATGGAAAGGAAACTCAGAGGTTATGAGATCTTGCATTGTACGAAGAGCAAAACACACGAATTTCCATAAAGTCTAATAAATGTGAAGAGTAATGTGCAACAGAATTGCATAACCACCACAAATTACACATATACTAATATATACTTTTATTGTGGCCAGCCTAAGGCACACCTGTGCGATAATCATGCAGTCTAATCAGCATCTGGATATGCCACACCCGTGAGGTGGATGGATTATCTCGGCAAAGGAGAAGTGCTCACTAACACAGATTTGTGAACAATATTTGAGAGAAAACAAAAGTGTTGCGTTTATAATTTTGTTCAGTATATACATACATAAATCACTTGGAAGCTTTTAGAAACAAATACAATTAAACTCAATAATATTACCAACCAAACTTTCCTCTCTGGTGCCCATCATCATAATTTTGGTATTGGGCTTCAATTTCAAGTCACCCAGTTTGACTTCATCATCTGCTGGTTTACCTGACAAAAGTAGAAAGTTAAACGTTTTTGTTTTTACTTTGCATATTGTGTATCAGAAATAGTGTGTGTGTGTGTTTAATACCATTCACCTTTCACTTTCAAGCCCAGGAGCTTCTGTCGTTCTGGAAGAACTCCTGTGAGGGATTTAATGGACTGTTTGAGATCCAACACAGTGTCCTCCTCAGACAGTGTACTAATGGAGTACTCCTGCCCGCCCCACTTGATAATAACCGAAACAGACATGCTGGTGGATGAGCTGTGAAAGGCAGTTGTGTGTTATTTGCACATCATTAAAATGATTTTTGATATTAAATCAACTGTCAGTCTGAACACTTTATGGAGTTCATCAGCATATACAGGCGGTTGGACAACGAAACTGAAACACCTAGGCTAGTTTTAGACCACAATCATTTACTAGTATGGCATAGGGCTTCGTTTTGCAGCCAATCCGGCATTCATTAGTCTCGAGAACGGCAGATACATGTCCTTCACGGTGACCAGAGGGATTTTGGTCACTTGCTTCTCCAAAATACCCTTTAAAGTGGCTCAGAAATATTTAGATCTGGTGACTGTTCAGGCCATGGGAGATGTTCAACTTCACTTTCATCAAACTATTCTATCTTTTCTTATCTTTTAACTAGTCTTGCTAGGTGTATAGGTGCATTATCATCCTGATACACGGCAGCCCCTTCAGGGTACAATGTTTGAACCATTTGGCGTTCATGGTCCTCCAGAATGGTTCAGTAGTCCTTGGCATTCACTACTGTGCTTGATGCCATGATATTGCAGCTCAAACCATCACTGATCCACCGCTGTGTTTCACCGGCAGCAACAGTCCGGGTGTTAAGCCTCCTTTGGGCTTCTCCACACCGAAACTCCCACGGATGTGGGAAAGAAAGTGAAGGTGGACTCATCATCAGAGAACAATACATGTTACACAGTGTCCACAGCCCAAGATTTACACTGCTGGCACCAATGAAACCGACATTTGGCATTGGTACAAGTGACCAAAGGTTTGGCTGTAGCAGCCGACCATGAATATTGACTCTGTGGAGCTCCTGACAAACAGTTTTGGTGGAAACAGGAGAGTCGAAGTGACATTCAATTCTGCAGTGAGTCGGGCAGCCGTGGTTTTATGTATTTTTGGATACAATACGGGTTAGTACCTGGACATAGAGTTTCCACTTGCGTCGACAGTTACTCCTGTTGTGTTTCTTCCTACGTTGTGGTATGCTTGAAATTACCCTGGATAGAGTAGCTCACGAATTGCGACACACCACAAAGACTTGTTGTCCTAGTCACAGATGAGCGAGCGAGATGCACACTAACAATTGTCCTCTTTTGAACTCTCCCATTGTGTTGTGTGGATGGCAATATTGTATGTGCAGCCGTGCTATTCATCCAATCAGTGAAGACTGGCTACCAGGCGGCACACATGTATGTGTGTGTGTGTGTTTATATATATATATATATAGGCGTGAAACCTCCAACGCTATAATGGCCAGTGTTTCAGTTTCATTGTCCAACCTCTGGAGATGTTACCTTGGAAACGCTACACCAACATCAGCAACAGAAGATTTCCACTGTTCAGTACACAAGACAAATGGGTCAGGTGCTACATCACTGTAAAGAAAAAAATTGCAAACAACAACCTCAACTAAAAAAAAAATACAATCAAATAAATACAAGCTAAGCCTATGGCATGATGATCACACAGAGCATTGTTACATTTTAAAAAAAGGTGTAACTAACTAGTTAATGTATTTGTTTTGCAATTCTAGAGCTCAAAGACCTCGATCAAGGGATGGGTGGATCTGGCAAATTGCATTAGTGAACAAGCATGCATTAGCTTCATTAGCTTTTAACTCATTAAGTTGTTTTGCATGTGATGCATTAATGAGATCTGATCTGTTATTCGTGATCACGCCATTCACTTCTACATAATTTCATCTAAAACATCTATGCTAAACAGACAAAAAGAATAGGGAAAGGTTTCTCACGTACATATGAACCAGTTCATTCAAAGCTCAAGCTGACTACTGCAAGCACCGCTAGATTTGCTTTGTTCTTCTTCTCTTGGAGTTTGCTTATGATGCCCTGACTGCTGCGCCTACTGCCACCTGCTGTTCAAAAGTAGATTGAACGCTATTTTTTTAGCTTTCTCTAATAATCTGATTATTTTTCTTCTTCTTTTTTTTAATATTGACATTTTTTTGTGTTTTGCGTTTGGGTTTGAATGCACGGTCTGGCGACAAAATAAAAGCATTTTCGGGGAGTGTGTGTGTGTGTGTGTGTGTGTGTGTGTGTTTGTGTGTGAGCGGCAGTGAGTTCGACTCCGCGAATCGGTTCTTTCAAACAGTTAATTTAAAGGAACCGATTAAAAAAGCGACTCGATTGGTTTGTGTGCAACAGTGCCTGTCCACTTTTTCAGTATGTATCCCATTCATTTGTATGGAAAAATTTATTCCAAAACTCCACACGTACAAATATTTGAGTATTGGCTGACGTGATTTGCTTGTTTCATGCTCTGATTGGTGGAGATTTATCTGCAGAATAATGGGTAATGTAGTTTCTCACCATGATTAGATTATTTAATAAATAAAGAGTCGAAATAGTGCAAGCTGGTGGCGTCAATAGAACCATATTCCATCGATTACCAACTCAGTCGCTCACAGTAAATCTTTCTTTAAAGGTTTGTAAGTTATCATTATATGTGACCACGAATCATTCAGACCAGTTTTATGATCCCGTCCAACTGATTCACCAATCGCTGGTAAACGGAAGTGACGCAACGAAGCCGGTGTAAGCGGTTCCTCACGTTGGAGAAGTGTACATTTTTAGAATTGTGGGTGTTTTTACCTAACTTTATCGGAAAAGAATGGGCGAACCCGTTGGCGAGCACACGTCCCGACTTCAGCGTCAGGTCAGCTTTGCAATACAACGTTAAAAGTTTTGTACATTGAAAAGTTGTGTTCATGTTTCCATGTGTTTCTGACGTAAGAGACTGAAACACGCATGCAGGTCTGACAGTCATGATCACCGTACGCACATTCGGCTCTGATGGGATGGCAAATACATTAGTCTAACGTTAGCTGTTTCTTTTAAATATGAAGAGAATAAATCATGTACAATAAATCATCTGTACTGAGGGTGCCTTAATATGTAGTGAGCTGCAGCAGACCTAGGCTGCGTTGGGGTCTTAGTTATGTATGTACATTAACAATATGGGCAACATGAAACTTAAGTCCACTGCTAATGCTTAAATGCAAAGTATGCTTGCTTGTGAATGTGGTGCTTTTTACTTTCTTTAAATAGAAAGCCTATAGTGAAGTAACCACATTCCCATTCAAAATGAAACTGAAATAAAACTGTAGCATAATAAACAATATTAGTGACGTCACGTGTCTCAGTTTTACTGGCACAATCAGCTTGCACTTTGAAGTTCTTCTTTTAACTGAGATATGTGGTATATCTGATGGTTGTGATCTTTGTCCCTTGCCTACTTGAGATTTTCTGTTTCGGTGTCAATTTGCCATGTAGGAAAGAGAAATTAAGTTACTCCAGGACGACATCGAGAGGCTGAGAGATCCACAGCAGCTGAACTTCACTTCTTCACAGCTGGATGAGTTACGAGAGGAGAATTCCCGTCTGAAGTACCGCCTCAACATCCTGAAAACAGTGAGTGTGATGTGCTTTTCCTTTAAATGAGATGATTGTACTATCTATCTGCAGTGCGACAGTTTGACCTTCACTGCGAATGTTCAATGCATGTTTTGTGCAATTACATACATTTCACACATTCATACATGTGTCAGCAGCTAATGTAAGAATAAAAAAGAATAATTTGGACTCGTCATGAGCACATTTTATTGGAAAATGTCGCTGTTTGTGTAATAGGATTACAAAACAATCTGCACTGTAAATATGCTTTATGGTATATCGATTATCCGATTTTTTAAAAATGTATCAGTGTCCGTCAATATTAGATATTTTATTGTGCCTTCTGATTTCCCTTATCACAATTATACACATTTTGTCCTCATCTTGCACTCACCTTAAATTGAATCTTAAATTTAATGTAATCTTTAACAAATTTCAAAATGAATGTTTTCATACTTCGTTACACTTTATTTTGATGGTCCACTTTAGACATTCTACTAACCAAGTAACTTTGCAACTACATGTCAACTAACTCTCATTCATTTGCAACTATATGTCAACTAACATGTAAACTCAGAGTGTTAGTAGACTGTTGGGTTAGTGCAGTGCTTCTCAATTATTTTCTGTTACGCCCCCTCCCCAGGAAGAAGTAAACATTTCGCGCCCCCCAACTCTCCGCCGCGACTGTAAATAGTATAATTTGTCTATAAAATTGTTATAAGTACACCTCTGCATAACATTGTATCCTTATTAACATTAAAGAAAACAAAAAAGAAAAAAGAAAGAAATATAGATCAACTTAAAACAAAGAATAACTTTATTAACATTGTTTTTTAGTCTGTAACAAAGAAAGGCTTAAAGTGCATCAATTTGCCAGAAATTAAAATATATAATCAATAAATAAATTTAAAAAAATCAAATTGATCAGCAACATTAACTCTCAAACACTTTGAAGGTTTACTGAAGTAGCATTCACAAAGCGAGACGATTGTTGGCAATATTCGGCACGTTTTCGCTGAAAAAACTCAAGTGGCTTATCAGCGTGATTGGGGTGTAATGTCTTTAAGTGACGCCTTAATTTATTTGGCTTCATGCTGTCCGCTGCCAATATTTTTAGACACAGTAAACATACTGGTCTTTCTTCGTCTCCCACCGTAGTCACGGTGAAGCCAAGCGCAACATACGCTTCGTCATATTTCCTCGTCTTAGCTTTCGGGAGACTTACGTTTGTCTCGTTATCTCCGTCTCTCTCCGCCTTTCTTTTCATCCCTGTTAAATATTTTTCCATGTTGTTTGTTATCTACACTTCATATCTCCTGCTCTGTACTCTTGTTCGGTGCAAAAAATAACCACTTCCTGAAAAAGCATGTTCTTCGGGGTCTCGCGCGCCCCCCTGGCATCGCTCCGAGCCCCCCTAGGGGGTCGCGCCCCACTATTTGAGAAGCACTGGGTTAGTGTTAGAATTAGTAGAATAAGTTGACATGTACTTGCAAAGTTACATAAAGTCAGTAGGAAACTTCTGTAACTTGGGGAGCATCAAAATAAAGTGTTGGATAATAAGCAGACAGTCTACTAATACTATAATGACTGCTGGACATAGAAGAATGTCAAATTCCTTTGACCGTAGACCTACTGTCAATCATTAATTATTAAGTGTCAAGTGGGATACGTGTACAAACGATAAATGACATGAAATCCATCCTGAAATCTCAAACAGACTTTAATTCTCCCTCAAAACAAGATTTGATCAAGTGGTGTTCACCAGATGTCGTATAGGTCATACAAGATTGACACATGCATTTTTTTCGTTAAGACGAAGACCCAACTTTATGTATGTTTTGCAAGCCCCACCTTTCCATTAAATACATCTTATTGGACTGTCCTGCTTTTAATGCAAGCAGAAACATTTTTATGCTCACTTAAGGACTTTAGTAAGATTTTACCAGAAAATGTTTTTAGAATTGTTATCATTTTTGCTCGGTTTTTATTTTTATTGCATATATGTAACTCTTGTATTTTTGTAATTCAGTTTTTGCCATGAAGATAGCCACAGATGCTGACATGGTATTAAATTAAATTATACTGAGACTGATATTCTTAGGGGTGTGCTAAAAAATCGATACAGCGATACATCGCGATTTTTATATTCATGATACACAACATCGATTTCCAGCTCAAAAAATCGATGTTAAAAAAGAAATAAATAAATAAATATTTAAATCACGTTTTAAACGGGGTGTGACCTGGTGAACTACAACCTCCGTTCCTGCAACGTTAGATGTCGCAGTATGGCGGCTTTATGTTCTTGTCGTGGACAAGAAACATATCAGACTACACACGTTGCTTTCCGACCAGTCATCGCGTGCCGTCTCACACACACATTCACTCGCACACATACACACACTCGCTCGTGCTCACTCACACACACACACACACACAAACAGCGCTCACACACTCTCACACACACGCACTCTCTAACGCTCACTCTCACACAAACAGCGCGCGCGCACACACACACACTCTCGCGCTCACTCACACACACAAACGCACGCTCACTCAGTAGCGCACACACACTCTCTCGCTCACTCACTCACACAAACGCACATTCACTCACACACGCACTCTCTCGCGCTCACTCACTCACACAAACGCACATTCACTCACACACGCACTCTCTCGCGCTCACTCACTCACACAAACGCACGCTCACTCAGTAGCGCACACACACTCTCAATTTCGGTAGTGAAAGCTGCATATTTCACTTCATTTGTTTACATGGACAGTACCTGAGTATCTGCACTTTATTTCCATTTTTTTTTTTTTTTTATTCAAGCTCAGCCCCACATAACCTCAGTGAGTTAACTTACCGTAACTGTGCACTACACTTTAATTTAGTTTTAAATATCTAATGCACTTTATTTTAACGTTTTTAATGTGTCCATTGTTAAAAGTTCAAGTCTATTTTGTTATGGCAGCTAAAAAAATAAATTGGAAAGGAAATTTTGTAATATATTGCTTTGACTCAATTCTTCTGCTGATTTATCAATGTGATCTGATGTAAGACTACTCAGATGGCACACACCGTAACTTGTATTTTATTTTGGTTTTACATTTTTAGTTAACTGTGTGGAATATCGCAATATTTATCGTATCGTGATGTATCGTGATGAAATCGTATCGTGATCCATGTATCGTGATCAGTCTTCGGTGATTTCAACATTCATCTAGAGAAGCCGCATGCAACAGACTTCATCTCTCTCCTAGCCTCATTCGATCTCAAACGGCTCATCACCTCAGGTACTCACAAATCAGGCAACCAACTGGACCTGGTCTACACACGCAACTGCATCACAGACAACATTGTGGTGAAACCTCTCCATGTTTCTGATCATTTCCTCATTACATTCAATCTACAACTCACTACCCATGCTCCACCAACCCCCCTACCAGCTACTTTCAGACGAAACCTGCGCTCACTCTCTCCCTCCCATCTCTCCACTGCTGTGTCATCTTCTCTTCCCTCACACTCACAATTCTCATCTCTGGATGTTAATACCGCAACAGATACTTTATGCTCCACTCTAACTTCTTCTTTAGACAATATCTGCCCTATCTCCTCCAGGCCAGCACGTACTACTCCCTCTAACCCCTGGTTATCTGAGGTTCTTCGTGAACACCGGACTAAACTCAGGGCAACAGAGAGGAAATGGCGCAAATCAAAAGACAAAACTGACCTTAGTATGTATCAATCTCTGCTCTCTTCCTTTTCTGCTGATGTTCATGCTGCAAAATCCTCTTATTTTCACAACAAGATCAACAGCACCGCTAACACACGAACTCTTTTCAAGACATTCAACTCTCTCCTCTGTCCACCTCCACCACCACCCACCTCCTCTTTAACTGCTGATGATTTTGCCAACTTCTTCACCAACAAAACAACAACCATCAGCAGTCAATTCTCAACTCCACACACACAGGAACCCAGTCCAACCCCTCCCAATCCGAAACACCTTCTCTCCTCATTCTCTCCACTGACCGAGGAAGAAGTATCTAAACTTCTCCTCTCCAGTCACCCCACCACCTGTCCTCTAGATCCCATCCCCTCACACCTTCTACAAGCCATTTCTCCCACACTTCTACCAGCACTCACACACATCATCAACTCATCCCTCCACACTGGCACTTTTCCTACAGAATTCAAGCAGGCTCGGGTAACTCCACTGCTTAAGAAACCCACATTAAACACATCACTCTTAGAGAATTACAGACCTGTCTCTCTCCTACCGTTCATTGCGAAAACACTTGAACGAGTTGCCTTCAACCAAGTAACATCCTTCCTCTCTCTGACCAACCAACTAGACGTAAACCAATCTGGCTTCAAGAAAGGGCATTCAACCGAGACTGCATTGCTGTCAGTCACAGAAGCCCTACGGATCGCAAAAGCTGCCTCCAAATCATCTGTTGTCATTCTCCTGGATCTGTCTGCTGCCTTCGACACTGTGAATCATCAGATCCTCCTGTCCACCCTCTCATCACTGGGCATCACTGGAACTCCTCTCCACTGGTTTGAGTCCTATCTCACAGGTAGGTCCTTCAGGGTCGCATGGAGTGGCAAGGTATCCAAAGAACATCAACTGACTACAGGGGTTCCTCAGGGTTCAGTTCTTGGACCGCTCCTCTTCTCCATTTACACCACATCACTGGGACCCATCATACAGGCACATGGCTTCTCTTACCATTGCTATGCTGATGACACCCAGCTCTACCTCTCATTTCCACCTGATGATCCCACAGTAGCTACACGTATCTCAAGCTGTCTGGCGGACATCTCGGCGTGGATGAAGGAACATCACCTGCAGCTCAACCTGGCAAAGACTGAGCTTCTCGTCCTCCCTGCCAACCCGTCCCTGCAGCACGACTTCACTATCCAGCTAGATTCAACTTTAATCACCCCATCAAGGTCGGTCAGAAACCTTGGAGTAACATTTGATGAGCATCTGACCTTCACAGACCACATCACAAAGACAGCTCGATCATGCAGGTTTGCACTGCACAACATCAGGAAGATCAGGCCCTTCCTAACTGAGCATGCAACACAACTTCTCGCCCAGGCTTTGGTTATCTCTAGGCTTGATTACTGCAATGCTCTTCTGGCTGGTCTTCCATCATGTGCAATTAAACCTCTACAAATGATCCAGAATGCTGCAGCCCGTCTTGTCTTCAACGAGCCCAAAAGGGCCCACGTCACTCCTCTGTTCATCTCTCTGCACTGGCTACCACTCGCTGCTCGCATCAAGTTCAAGGCATTGACGCTTGCTTACAGATCGACCACAGGCTCAGCTCCCTCCTACTTTCACTCGCTCCTACGAGTCTACATCCCTACCAGAAGCCTGCGATCGGTCAATGAGCGACGACTCGTGGTACCATCACAGAGAGCCACAAAATCACTCTCCAGAACATTCTCATTCACGGTTCCTTGCTGGTGGAATGATCTCCCTACCCTCATCCGGAATGCAGAATCCCTGACCACATTCAAAAGACAACTGAAAACTCATCTCTTCCGTGAGCACTTGACCTAAAAAAAAAAAAAAAAAAAAAAAAAAAAAACCTCTCCTTTACCCTCCTTTGTTTTGGCTTATGCTACTCTGAGCAATTCCAGAACTTTGTATTTTGAGCACTTCTTGCGTTATTTTTGCTTCTTCACAATGACTCGCTTGTTGTAGTCCTCAGTTGTAAGTCGCTTTGGATAAAGGCGTCTGCTAAATGACTAAATGTAAATGTAAATGTGATGCGTATCGTATCGTGAAGTCCTTGCCAATACCCACCCCTAGATATTCTAATGATTGCTAGATTAATGATTGACTTATTAGTTAGTGCAATGTCTACAGTTGTCTATTTAGACATTACTAATCTATTTAGACTATTTCTATTTAGACATCTATTTAGTGTTACCTCATAAGCTACATGACATGCTTAAATTCACTTGTAAAAAACTAAACGGAATGATTTTAGTATTTAGTTTTAATTAAAATGGATTTATTAAGGCAAAAAGTATTAAAAAAATGATATTCTGACATTTATAGGTTATCAACCATAACATGAAAATTATCAGCTTATCAGTACTGGCCAAAATTTGAATCCGGGCATTCATATTAAATAGTTTTAGGTTGTAAATGCCACAATGTGACGTTCACAAAAGGATAATCAGTTTCTCCGTGACTTGTTTGTAACATTGCCTGAATCTAATTCAATTATGAATAAAGTAAACATGTCTTTTTTTCCCAATTGAATTAGGGATTTGATAGAACAATTTAGCAGTGCTGTAATTGTTAACTAAAACTTAAAGGATTCAAAATTAGGTTACACTTGCCATACACATAATGCATTAATATCAAACTATTCTTAATGCATTATTTATACCTTGAAATGCACCTTATAATGCAATGAATGATCTCATGAATAATTGCAACCACAGTTATTATAACATGATTATACTTCGTTTATAAGCTAAATATAATTATTAGAAAAACTCAAACGAAAATTAAAATAAAAGCTTATTCTAAATATGATTAAATACTATAATAGTTCACAGATGTCAGTTTTTAGGATTGACAACCGCATTTACACAGGTGTGAGTCTTTAAATGTCCCGTTCACAGAGCAACTTACAGTAGCGTCTCGAATACTGTCAGTATGAACGTGCAACTGGAGTCAGTCAAGCTTGTTTTCTCTTATCAATGACCAAAGTGATATCAAAGACGGTGACATCTATAAAACTGAAACGCCTGATCACATTTGACACGACAATCCAATCGAGCCGCGAGTTCATCCGTCAAATCTTCATTAACCGACATCAGCTTTTATATCTGGGTGGAGAGCGGAGCATTTGAGTCGTGCGTAAACTGGATCTAAAACCTTCAGATGACACACAGCTCATATGTCCATCATTATAAATGACTGAAGCCAAACATGAAAACCCTCAACACACGGTAGACATGCATCTGTGCAGCGTAGCGTCTCTCTCGCACTGTTTTCACTGTCTCGCACAAAGATTTTCCGAGAATGCGGTTGTGAGTTCAGGTTATAGAATGCGGTTGTCACACCCGTAAATGACCGTACTGTGTGTGAACTGAACGTAACTGTATTAAGGACTTAAATACAGGACTGACAACTTTATTCAGCTGCTGTGTGAACATCTACATTAGTATATACTAAAATAACACTGCAATTCAGTAATTAAATCTGTGTTTCCTCAGAGTTTACAGGAGGAGATGAGCCAAAACGGAAAGGCGATGTTGCATATCAACCAGCATTTGCAGCAGATCTTTGGGAAGGCCATCAGTACCGCCTACCCTGAGCTAGAGAACCCGCCACTTTCGGTCTCCCCCAACCAGCAGGCCAAGTTTGGCGATTATCAGTGTAACAGCGCCATGGCGATGTCTCAGGTCAGTTTCCTTTATATGATATCCAAAATTAAATTTTTGGGTGAACTGTTCTGATGCTCCCCTTTATGTCATTCCAAACTTTTCGTTGAAAGAAAAAGTTTTGAAGAATGTTGATGTGAATTGTTTCTTTTGTCCAGTTGTATGGAATTATATTTGTAAATGTATGTTTTAAGATGATGAAAGCTAAAGGACAAAAGGTCAGCCCCAGGGAGATAGCGGAGAAGATTATCCAAAACATTCCCAACAATGAGTTCATTGAGAGAACAGAAATCGCAGGACCAGGTTGGTTCAGAACATCATTGTCACCAAGATCTTTTTTCTCCATCATTTTAAAGATTTATTATAAATAACCAAGTACATATTGCGTTGTAGGGTTTATCAACATTCATCTCAAGAGAATGTTTGTCTCTAAACTTCTCTCAAACCTGCTTGTGAATGGAGTTCAGCCTCCGCCACTGGTGAAGAAAAAGAAGGTAGGAGTTTCACTGTAGTGATGAAATGCATGACAAAATAGTTATATAAAGCAGTGTGTTATCAAGTGGTCTTTACCCTTATATTGCTGTTTTTCAGGTTATTGTGGACTTCTCCTCACCTAACATTGCCAAAGAGATGCATGTCGGTCACCTGCGCTCCACCATTATTGGAGACAGCATGTGTCGACTCTTTGAGTTCCTGGGTTATGATGTGCTGAGGTTGGTGTGTATTAGTTGTGAAGCTCAACTGTGAGCTTTCATAAAATGTAAATATCTGTTGTAGAGGTCGACCGATTGATCGGAACCGATAACTGATTGCTGGATAAATAGATCCAAACGTGCTGCGCAACACGAGAATGAACCTCATTGGTTCTTGAAGAAGCTCAAACGTGCTGCGTAACACGAGAATGAATTGGCCAGCAGTAATCTGTGTGTTCATTAGAGTTTGAATGCTTGTCTTTAATCCTTTCGTCCTCTATCTCTATCTGTCAGGTTGAACCATGTTGGAGACTGGGGGACACAGTTTGGGATGCTCATTGCTCATTTGAAAGACAAGTTCCCAAATTATCTCAGTGTTTCCCCGCCTATTAGTGACCTTCAGTCTTTCTACAAAGTGAGTAGATGTTATATACAACCTGAAGGGATGTGTTTAAAATTGGATATTGACTGCTGATCGTACTTACCGATGTTTCACCAATGTTTACACCACGTTACTTAATTAATTATGTTAATTAGCGCTGTACTTTATTGTACTTAATAGATGGTAAATCACAGAAATCAAACCATAAAAAGTAATTATTGGCTTATTTCTGCTTATTTATCCTTCAAATGTTTAATCAAATAATCCTAATATGCCCTTATTATATGTTCAGTTAATTATGTAAAAGCTTAACTACTGCATAAATAATAGCTAATATGCTTTTACTATATGTTCAGTAAATCATTAACTAGCGGTGTGCTAATGCTTAACTACTGTATAGTTATGAACCCTTAAGATAAAGTGTTACTCAAAAACTCCTATAATTCCCTTTTCCTTCTATACTGGCTCTGTCATAAAAAGAGTCAAAATTCTCAGCAAAAAAAAAAAACGCACACAAACTGCAAGAATCAGCTGTTTTCTGCAGGTCTGTCCGAACACTTTGTGCTTTTCATTTGTTGTGATGCATTTGATGCTTTTCTTATTGCTTACAGAGCCATTTTGCTTACCCGACAGAATGTTTAATTGCTAAACTGCTGTGTTAGAGTTGAGAGGAAAAATGAAAGTGAAGTTTGACAACCTTTACCCTCTTTTATTATCCCCTTCTTTTTTTTTTTACATGGGTCACTATGCTGATTGAGATATGCTTTAACTTAGATCTGTGGTTGTATTATTTGCATTTTGTCTCCACAATTTTTTATTTTTTTATGGTACCCTGTATTAAAGTCTTTTTGCAGGAGGCTTTGAAGGAATCTTGGTCTCACTAAGTCAGAGCTTTCATCCTGTTCAGCTGAATGTTTTCCTTTTCAAAGCTGTTCAACTCGTTTCTTCTCTCGTCTCTATCAGGAGTCTAAGAAGAGGTTTGATGAGGATGAAGAGTTTAAGAAGAGGGCCTACCAGTGTGTGGTTAAACTCCAGAGCAAAGAGACAGACTTCATCAAAGCCTGGAACCTGATCTGTGACGTTTCCCGGAACGGTACGTGCGAGGCACACCAAGAATGTCATTCTCACTTTATCAAGTATTGAATAGACTAAAGCCTTGCCACATTAATGCTAGTACAAACCTCCACAGACAGCATGTGCCCTCTAGAGGCTTTTACAGCCGACACGCTCTGCGTTACATTATTCTCTGAAACAACAGCCCGCAGTGTGGAGGGAATATCAGCTGAACCAGCAATAACTACTCTATTTATCTAAGGATAATGTGAGTTGTTAACTGGTAAAGGAAGCAGACGAACTATCAAAGATGCAAACAACTACACAGCCTTTAACTGTTTCTTTTGTAAGAAATTCATATTTTTATTCAGCAAGGATGTTTTTAAATTGTTCAAAGGTGACATCAAAGACGTTCACTATGTTTCAAAAGATTTCAAATAAATGCTGTTCTTTTGATTTGACTATTCATACAGGAATCTTGAACAAAAAGTATCGCAGTTTCCACAGAAATATGAACCTTTTCAACATTTATAATAGGTAATCAGAAATGTTTCTTGAGCAGCAGATCAGCGTATTGGAATGATTTCTGAAGGATCATGTGACACTGAAGACTGGAGCAATTCATATTTGCCTTCACAGGAATAAAATACATTTGAAAATATATTAAAATAGAATAAATTGTAATAACATTTCACAGTATGGCAATGTACTGTATTTTTGATCAATTAAATGATGCCTTGGTTAGAATTTAAAATATATTGCCAACTGCAGTCTTAAATTTTAGGTTTTATATTTATAATGTTATAAATTCGTTTTTATTGTATTTACTGGGGCAAAAGTCGTAGTTTATAGTTAGTTAATGAAAATTGGAACCTAATCTAAAGTGTGACATTAATTAGTAATTCTTTATAATTTGTCAGGCTAATTTTCATTCAGTAATTATTAAAGACCTAATAAGGAACAATCTCAGTCCTAAATTTGCTATTACTTACTGATTAGTTCATCTGGTTTCAAATTCCATATTAGTTAATAGTAGTAACTGAAGTATTGATGTAGTGCGGCTCATTTGTCCTTCATTATCTAATAATGATGGACCATTATTCTAAAGTGTCACCTAATATTTCATAAGGACAGTAGAGGTCAGTATATAACTGCATCTTAAGTTAACATAAGCGTGGACTCAGTGTCTATAAAGTTTATGCCACTAACTAGAAAAAAAAAATACTGCTTAAAATGAAATTCATCATTTACTCGCTTCACTTCCAGACAGGATTATGTGTTTTTCTAAAGTAGTGAAGCTTCTGTTCCAAATATTGTAATTAATTTAAAAGCTTTCATGTCGGAAATGTTATCATTTTTAGACGCTTCATCTGTCATTTTGATTTAATTCTATAATACGTCCGACATTTATAAGCTTTATAAGCAATTTCTCTATTTATTGCAGAGGAAAACCGTTTGTTTAAACAAGTTGGAACACTTTAAACCCTGAAGGGCACCGATGCCCTTCACCAGCATCCGGCGACACCAGCTCTAGACTCTGATGTGACAGCATCTACCTTTACCCTTTAATCAAACCTCGTTCCCCCACTGAGGCTTGCCTAATGAAGGTCAATTAGTGTGTGTTTTTTTCTGCTGATGCTGTCCAATCAGGCTTTGCTAAGGCAGGAGGGTGCTGCGTTTGATTTCCCTGTGGTGTGACTGTTGTAATTAAACCGTCTTGTCCCTTCCGCTTCTGTCCGCTTTGCTGATGCAGAGTTTCAAAAGATTTACGACTGCCTGGAAATTCGCATACAAGAGAGAGGAGAGTCCTTCTACCAGGACATGATGACAGCCGTGGTGAAAGATTTTGAGGAGAAAGGTACAGATGGAAGAGTTCTTTGACTTTTTCTTTAGTCTGTTGTCTTGGTCACTAATAGTACACTTTGATATAAAAAGATTTAGTTTGCTTGGTTTGAGAGCAGATATCATAGTCTATTGATATTTGAATAAATATTAATATGTTGCTTTATTTCCTGTTTGTGTGTTTCTAATTGATACAGGATGTGTGGGTGGGACATATCAAAGGGTTAAAAGTTTATTTTGGGAACTTTTAGGGATACACCATAATACTGATGGGCTCAAAGCTAACACGCATGGATCTGGAGCCACAAAACTCCTATTTTTCAGTCCAGATTGCAATTCTGTTTTGTGCTGCTAGTGGTACCAAAATAATGGACTTCACTTTTAAGATGGAATAAAATAAACTTTTTTTTTGTTTTACTATTTTAATTATTTAATTATTTAGTTTGTTTTTGTTTACTTATTTTTAGTTTATTAATATTTTTTATTTTTGTATTTTTTATTGTTCAACATTTATTTCTATTCATTTTTTATTTTTATTTTTTTATTACTTTTAAATGTATAACTTTTTTATTTGTATCAGTTTTTTTATATATATATTTTTATATTTATTTCCATTTTATTTAGTTAGATTTTTTAGTTTGTTTAATATTTTTAATTGCTTAATATTTTTTTGAGTGTTTGTTCTGAAGAATAATTGACAATTGTGAAGATTTACATTGAAATCATGGTTTTAAGATTGAATAAAATGATGTACAGGCAAGGTTGATATATACTTTTATTGCACTGGTGTCTTGTACTAGTGGCTGTACTTCCAAAACTCGTTTAATGTTTACTCTGGTGCAATTCTTGTCTGTTTTTACAAACCAAGTATTTTCTGTGCCAATCGACAAAAATTGATTGACCCGGAACATCCCTTTAAAAAAAGCATTGCATGTCTATCCGCACATGTCCAGTGGGGGGCAGTGTTGTTCCAAGATTGATTTTTCGACTCTAGCTGTACTAGACATCCGATTTCACATTCCCTGCTGATGCTCTTCTCTCTCATCAGGGCTGGTGGAGTTGGACGAGGGCAGGAAAATAGTTTTTGCTCCGGGCCAGTCTATTCCCCTGACGGTTGTCAAATCGGACGGAGGCTATACTTACGATACCTCCGATCTGGCTGCCATCAAAAATCGTCTGTTTGACGAGAAAACTGACATCATTATCTACGTGACTGACAGCGGCCAGGTGTGTGGGTGTACGGGCTTGTAATGTTGGGGAAGTCTTGAACGGCACAAACCTTCTCAAAGTTATCTGATGCGCATGAGGACACAGGAAGCAGATGTCCAGGGCGCTGGGCGAGACACAGAATTCAAATTTCTGTATGTTTATAGATGTGTGCAATAGACTCCTCACCTATTCAAATATTAATGCGGCATAGGTCAGGAACGCGGTCTGCTCGCATCTATATCAACACGGCTAGTTTACAATTCTGCTTTTTTGGAAAGTTTGTTTGAACTTTTTGTTTAATTGGTGTATTATTTGTATTGATGGTCACGTAACTAAATATTCCCTGTGTTGTTTTTACGATGTACGGCAGGCAATGCACTTCCAGGTGGTCTTTGCTGCTGCTCAGATGATAGGCTGGTATGATCCCAAGGTCACACGGGTAGAACATGCAGGTTTTGGCGTGGTGCTCGGGGAGGACAAGTAAGTGCATTGATCAGAATAGAAGTCACCTTTTGTCAGCATCATGTTTTCACCAGGATGACCCATAGTGCTACAACAACTAGTAATCAATTAAATTTATAATAATCGATTTTTGTTTAGCTGAGTCTTTGTGCGTGACCACAGCGAACGAACCCACGGCGTGACCTTAAAGTAGTTTAAATGCATTTTTATGAAAAACAAAACATTTACATAAACTACGGTTCAAAATATTTACCTTCGAGCCACGTTCTAATTCTTTTATTCAACAAAGTCGCATTAAATTGATCAAAAGTGACAATAAAATAGTTTATAATGTTACAAAAGATTTCTGTTTTAAATAAAAACTGTTATTTGGAACTTTGTGTTCATCAAATAATTTTTATAAAAAATGTATCATGGTTTTACTCAAATTTATGTTTTCAAACATTGATAATAATCAGAAATGTTTCTTGAGCAGCAAATCAGCATATTAGAATGATTTCATTCTGACAGATCATGTGACACTGAAGTAATGATGCTGAAAATTCAGGTTTGAATAACAGGAATAAATTACATTTTTAAATATATTCAGTACATTTTTAAATATATTCAGATAGAATATCTTAAATATATTTAACAGTTATTTGAAATTGTAATGATATTTCTCAATATGACAGTTTTTATTGATTATGTGATCAAACAAATGCAGGCTTGGTGGACATAAGACTTCTTTCAGAGACATTAAAAATCATACCGAACCTTAACTTTTGAATATATTCTTATAATGCAAGCGTTTCTATTTTGCAAAAAGTGTAATTAAATGTCACTGTCAGTGCGACACTTCGAATACTTAGTTACATGGAGCGCAGAATTAATGGAATGAATTTTTGATTAAAGCGATATTTGCTGTTTAGCATCAGATTTGATGAAATGCAAAAAAATACTATTTTTATATGAACGATAACTGGATTACGGCAAGATTAATGAACACTTCGGTGTTCAATGGAGATAATTTGTATGCTAACATAACATTGGTGGTTTATCTGCTGAAAGGTCTTTTTTTACAATTACTTTATTTAGTCATTTTTACATTTTAAAGCATAGCATTGTTTGAAGGAGAAATCTTTGCAAGGTACCCAATAGAATATAATGTACGATTTATCAAATAAATAATTGACCGATTAATCAGTTGTCATCTAGTAATCAGCTAGTGGCTCATGTAGCACTAGTTTTAGCTGTCATATAAATATTGTATTGAATTATGTATTTGAAGAGCACTGATTCACGAGTCTTTTTTTTTTTTTTTTTTTTAATAAACATGGAATTTCCATCGCAGGAAAAAGTTTAAGACTCGTTCAGGGGACACTGTGCGATTAATGGACCTTCTGGAGGAGGGTCTGAAAAGATCCATGGACAAACTGAAGGAGAAGGAGAGAGATAAGGTGAGCCCCTAGAAACTCAGAGGACACTTGCACCTTCTTACGCTTCTCACCCTGAAAGCTTCCATCCAACTCCTTTTGTGTGCCTGAGTACTTCAGCCCGATCAATGGATCTCAAATGAGACCAGATGTGCTAATGACAATTACTGCCTATATTACTCACAACTCCTTTGTGCTCAGAAATGAAGAGCATCCTAATGCCTCACTCATTTGATTGATATCTCGCAAACGAGTGAGCTTCTGAACGTAAAGGAGTTTGAAAAAAGACAATTATATGGTTTCAGACGCAAGTAAGCAAAGGAAATGTCCTCGAATAGCCTTACTTGGAAACGTCAAAGGCAAACACACAATTAAAACGATTTTTTTTCTCTAGATTTTATTATTTTATAGATGTACCAAGTATAAAATAAAGACTTACTTTCCCTAAAGTGAATCAGACTTTTGCCAAGTGCCTTATTTGTCAGGAATATTGAAAGTAGCATATGCTGAATTAAATTAGGCAAAGTTAGCAGGTGTGTAATCGTGCAATGATCCTGTGAGCATAATCAGTGATGTAGGACAGAGCCAATATCCGATCTGATCTGTTGATCTGAAGCTATTTTTTTTTATCTTATCAAAGCACTCTGAACACTAGGGGTGGAAAATAAAAATGTATTTTTCCGATGCATCTGAAAACTATTGATACTATTTGTCGTATTTCTGCTTTAGGAACAGCTAAATCTTGCAATTCCACACAAACGCAAAAACCCTCGAACCATCAGTTCGAAAAGGTTGAAGGGAATTACAAGGGCAAACGCGCGCTTTGTTGCATCGGATATCTGCTTTGTGAGAAACGTGCGTTTTGCTCGTTGTTACACTTACAATGTGTGGTCTCGCCCTCCGGCATTCCAGTGTTTTCCGTTTCCAAATGCTCTACGAAGGCATCATTTATGCCGTTCGGAAAGCAGTAAGCTTATTTCAATACACAAAACTCACTTACTGACAGACTTTCATAAGCTCACGTGCGCTTTGTGAAGAGTGTGAAGTGTGCAACTCCCAAGTACTTAAATGCACTTGCATCTCAAAATGCTTTAATGACGATTAATTAATGTAAACACCGTAAGTTATGTTTTAAAGGATTAAACAGACAGGATATAGATCTATTAGATCTGCCGCTGTATATGTCATAGTAATAGTCAAACTGCTCTTGACTAAAAGGCTTTCTGAAACTTAAAATTCCCCTGTAGTCAGTCATTTAATCCCTGAAAACTAATCTTTGATCACCAAAATGACATGTAAAAATGTTTTCCCTGTGAAAATAACCTTTAAATAGCTTAGTATTAATTTAGTATACGCATATCCATGAATATTCAAATTAGCCCGCCTCCACTCACTCACACCAGCTCAGAATACCTTATCCACTCTCAACTTTACTGTAGTAAACGCTGCACGATGGCGAGTGGAAATACTGGTTTAATTCAGCCAAATATGTTTGAACCAGAAACCGATTCAGAAGAAGTGGAAGAGTGAATTATACAGACTCGTCTACAAGTCGATGTATCAGAATGGTAACGAGTTTTGTGTATCGCTATCTACAATGTCGGACACATAACAGTAATTCATATGATGAGTACATTATCAACTAGTAATGTGTTAACAGCTAATAATGTGTTGCTAATGTTACACAAACCATGTTCCCGTTTGCTATCTCAGAGTCAGACAGCCGCCTTCTAAAAATCAACATCCTTAGAAATGCTTTGAATGAAAAATTGTCAGTGGAGAAAGGCATATTGTTCATCATAACATCGTAATATATATCATATACATCACCTGTTATATTGCTAAATGTACCTGATTTTTCATATCAACAGAAAAATATACCGGGACAACCTCTCTGATCTTCAGACCCCCAGCATAGTTAATCGTGGACTTATTGCAGCCGAAAACACAGAAAAAGATTATCAATAAATTATTAAAATGTCACAATCACAATCACAAAACTCACTATCATTACTTTTGCCAGTGCGCCGTGGCAAGCTTTATGCGTGCGTTTGAGCGCTGATTAGGCCATGTATTACTGCAATTAAAGAATCATTATTATGGTTTATTAATATAAACGCGCGATTAGTCGACTAAACGTTTAAATAAACGACTATTAGTCGACTATAAAAGTCTTTAGTCGAGGGCAGCCCTAGAACGTAGGTCATTTTATCCTCATTGCCTATTCGGCACATACTGGGTAACTTGTTTTTCTGAAGGTGGCAAAAGGTCTTTGCTGCTTCAACCTCACGGGGGGTCATCAGCATTTTGAAAGCGTTTGTGTTGCAGGTGCTGACCCCGGAGGAGCTGGTAAAGGCTCAGCGTGCCGTGGCCTTTGGCTGCATTAAATATGCAGACCTTTCGCACAACCGCATCAATGACTACGTCTTTTCCTTCGACAAGATGCTGGATGACAGGGGCAACACCGCAGCCTACCTCCTCTACGCCTTCACACGCATCAGGTAAGCACTCAATGTGATGGATATCTTTAACCGCATCAAATGAGCCCCGCTGGGTACTGATCTGTATGTGGTACTCCATTTTTTTTGTTGCCGTTTCTATTCATTTGGTTTTTAAAGGGATAGTTCACCCAAAAATGAAAATTCTGTCATCATTTACTCACCCTCAAGTTGTTTCAAACCTGTATGAGTTTCTTTCTTCTGCTGAACACTAAAGAAGATATTTTGAGGAATGTTGGTGACCAGACAGTTGCTGGACCCCATTAACTTCCATAGTATCTTTTTTTCCTACTATGGAAGTCCATGGGGTCCAGCAACTGTCTGGTCACCAACATTCCTCAAAATATCTTCTTTAGTGTTCAGCAGAAGAAAGAAACTCATACAGGTTTGAAACAACTTGAGGGTGAGTAAATGATGACAGAATTTTCATTTTTGGGTGAACTATCCCTTTAAGTATTTTCAAGGGGACCTATTATGCTCTTTTTCAGTCTTGATTTAGTTTTAGAATAGGTTTAGAATAGGTTTTCATGCTTAAATGTTCAGAACATATTATGTTTCATGTATTTGACATTGGTGCAGCACCTCTTTTCACATATCTGTCCCCTTAACATAACCATGAGTTTCAACATACTACTAGCGCAACTCAACCAGGCCTCATCCCTTTTACAATGGAGGTGTTTCAGGGAGTTCAGAAACAGTGCGCACCGATAAAAAGAATAGCTCGCTTTGGGGTGACTTTGTGCTTTGTAACTTTGCAGACCATGCTAAAACGGCGTCGTTACACACTAAAGACTGAAGATAATAGGACCCCTTTAAACATTCAATTCATAATTTCTATTTCTACTATGATGAGTGTGTTTTCTTTTAAAATGTATTTTATAATTGTATTTATTTATTTTTTGGTGGTTTAAAATAAAACAATGTCATGGTGATAAAACTGATAAACTGTCCTGGAAAAGTCCTGGAATCTTAATGAAAGCCTCATTTAAAAAAATATATATTTTATTCGTTTTTTTTTTGTAAAGAATTTGACAAAACTGCTTATTAATAATAAAAATGTTGTCTGCCAATTGTCAGTCATGTGGTGTGACCATCATCTAAATGTAGAAAAAAAGACTCTTAAATCTCTTAAAGATTCTCTTAAAATATCACATACCTTTACATGACACAATAGTTCAGGTTGCACAATCTGATATGGTGCGACTCCCCAAAAATGTATGTGTTATTTATGATTTATATATATATATAACACATTACACTTTTTGCCTTGATTTTTTTTACCATATGAAACAAATATACAAAATGACACTTCTCCTTTCTTTATCATGGACACTCTTATATAGAGCTGGGTGTTGATATAGTATGTCTTTTTTTTCCAATCTCAACTAAAACTGTAAATAATCAGGAAATCTTCCTTGTCATATAGTAGATACAAATTTCTAGATATAGTCAACACTTCTATATAGGTTTTGTTGGATACAAACATTTAAATTGCATTTAAGGCTGTTTTTAATTAAATAATTTGTACTCCAATTTATTGTTTGAATACAAACATTTAAATGGTGCTGTCAAAACTTGTTTTCATGACAGATTTATTCAAACATACATAATCAAAATCAGAAAGTCAGAAAGTGCTTTGTTTATTAGGAATTTTTTTTGGTGATAGAAGAAGCTTCCAATACACACACACCCCCCTTGTTAAACAAAAATAGACAAATTTGTATGTACAGGATATTTTCAAGTAAATGTAAGTGGTAATGCACATAGTTATCATTGTACAGTGGGAAGAACATTTAACTGATCATGACTGGCTGTTCTGGTGCTCATTGGTCTGTAGCGCCGACCGGAGGGGTGTGAGAGATCCAGAGTGATTTTCTGAGCCCTTTTCCTCACCCATGGATGTATACAGTTGTTGGAGGGTGGGCAGGGGAGCACCAGTAATCCTCTCAGCAGCCCAAAACCGTCCTCTGTAGTCTTCTGATGTCTGATTTTGAAGCTGAGCAAAACCAGACAGTTATGGAAGTGCAGAGGACCGACTCGAATGACTGCAGAGCAGAAGTGCATCAGCAGCTCCTGTGGCAGGTTGGCGAAGGAACTACAACCTTTGCTGGGCCTTTTTTTGCAATATTGCAAATATGATTGTCCCACTTCAGGTTCCTGAGAGATGGTGATGCCTTGGAACCTCAATGACTCAATGAAGTCACTAAAGTCCACAATCATCTCCACTGTTTTGAGCAAAGATATTTTTTTCTAGTTGACTAACAAGCTATGGACATTGAATGGCTTAAATGTCCTTTATTGTCTTCTACAGTATTGAGCCATCTTCGCCTGCTTCAGGTGAGGCCTTCTGGGTTTTGATATACCCCTTCTGGGATATCTTTTTGTGGGTCTGTGCTGGAAACGTTGGCCTGAATGATTCCCACATGGATGTAGACACTGTTGAATGGCCCTTCATGTTCATTCTCAACGGTGTTTGGTTAGTTGTTCTCCTGGCAGTTTTAACCGTGCTGCTGTGTGGAAATGGTATGTGTGTGTGGGAATCGAGGGCCTTGTGCACATGAAAGAATGCATGCATCTGCTGCAGTCAGTGTATTTTCTGGCTGAAATGTGTGCGTTTGTGACAGATCTACTTCTGCTGTCCCCCGAGTGGATGCTCGGCACAAGTGCTCTATTATTCTCACTCTTTATCACCTTGTGTTTGCTCTTCTGTCTCAGTAGGGCTGTTGACCTGATGTCAGGAGTGTGGGGTACCACAATCCCTCTCTTGTGCATTTGGAGAGCTTTTTCCTGTCTTTAATTGGCTGTTCAAAACAATTGGTAACAGAAAATCACATTTGGAAGAAGTGAAGGTAGAAATCAGAGCCAATGACAGGAGAAGGAGCCAAAAAAATAATAATTGGCCATGGCAGCAGTTGATGGGGATTTCAGTGTTTTGTTTCTCAGAATGCATCCAATATAACCTGATCCTCTATTTCTCTGGCAGAAAGGCCTTTTATACACGTAGTCATAGTGATTCTTTCTTGTAACATGTTTTCCTATTTACGTGAGCTGTTGCTACAGTTAAATGTCACTTCTTCTTTTGTGCACGTTTAACTTCAGTTTGGCCATTTTCATTGATGTCATCCTGTGTTGATCTCAATAGTTGACCATTTAAAAGAATAGCTTGCTTGAAAATTAAAATTATGCTATCGTTGTTCTTCAAAACCCATGAGTTTTTTCCATGGAACACAAAAGAAGTGCTTTTCCCCATACAGTAAAAACATACACTGACCAGTGGCTGTCAAGATCCAACGTGCACTTTGAAACCCATTTTCAAAAGTTTGCGTTTTCAGGCCCCTAAAACGCCCTTGTCGTTTAAATAAACGGCCAAAACGCATAAAGTTTTCCATTTATAGTTGAAAAAACTGTTGTGTAAACAGCCCCTAAAATACATTTTCATGCTGTCAAAATTGTTAAATACATTTTTTAAAATCCCCTCACACATTACTTAGAATATTAACAGCATTAAGCAGTGTACATTTTGGCAGCCCTAAAATAAAAATGAAATAAACTGAAACCAAAAAACTCCTAAAACAAAATCAAAACTAAAACAATGAGCAAGCAAAAACTAAAGTAAATTCAAATAAATTTGCTCCGAGCTCAAGTCGGTTCACTCACGTCTCACAACCAAACATGATGTGCCAAGCTTGACCATGCAGAAATGTGTAGTATCTTTTACAAGACACATTCTTCTTCTGTCTACCTCCAGGTCTATAGCTAGACTGGCTAACATCCAGGAGGCCGTCCTGCGCAAAGCAGCCGAGACCACAGAGGTCTTACTGGACCATGAGAAAGAGTGGAAACTGGGTAAGTGCATCCTGCGCTTCCCCGAGATTCTGCAGAAGATCACAGACGACCTGCTGCTTCACACACTGTGCGACTACCTCTACGAGCTGGCCACCACCTTCACAGAGTTCTACGACAGCTGCTACTGCGTGGAGAAGGACCGGCAGACAGGTGGGTACCCTGAAGCCAGACGTGAGCGGGATCTATATACTGCACGCTTTCACTGACAGTGATGACTGAAAATAAGCGTAGCTCGCCCAGAAAGAAAAACATACTCTGTGCCCAAAACCTTGAGGTTTTAATGGTTAAATAAATTAATGTACTTGGAGCATGTGGTTTTTGCTCTTTAGGAGATGTGTCAGCAGTGTAATTGGTCTAGAAATGTATTTAGTTTCAACTCGTAGGCCAGTATAAACTTTTATACTGCAATGAAAGATGCTAAATAGAGGAGTTTTAATTTAGATGTAATTTAATAACTTTGTTTTTCACAGTTGCAATACGTTTGAACGAACAACCAATGATTCATTTGAACAGGGAAATCTAATCTAGGATAATATCAGATAGAAAATCCCTTAGTTGTTTTTTTTTCTTCCATTTGAATCTCCTCATTAAAAACTAGTTACTTAGGCACTGATGAAGCTACTGTCTCTTGAATCGTACAGCTTCTTTAGTCATTTAATATAGACTAATGAAATTAGCTGTACTCTGAGTTTAGAAAAAGACTGCAGCTTGTGGGACTTTTGGGTTTTCTTTTGTTTGAGTACAGTGCTTTAAAAGCTCATGGATTTAAAGGTAAAATGTAATTTCCGTGGCACCAAATGCAAAAATAATGACCATTTTCAAGTTTCCCGAACAGTGTATTTTGGGTTACTAATGCGTCTCACTTGAAACGAGTAAAAAAAAATAGTATTTTAAGAGATTTTTTTTCCCCAAGTTTAATAAATGACCTTCACTGACCAAGACGTGACTAAACGTCGTTGATTTGATTGAAATGAACCTGCCTCTTTGAAAATGGCCTGTTTGACTAATGACTGCTCTAAATCGTTCTCCTCAGGGGAAGTGGTCAAAGTCAACATGTGGCGGATGCTCCTCTGTGAAGCCACCGCAGCTGTGATGGCCAAAGGTTTTGACATTCTGGGTATCAATCCAGTTCAGAGGATGTGAATTGATCAATGCCTTCCTCCTCTGAACACAAGACCTTTTTCTCAAAAACATCGATGTCCCGACGGATTCCTATGGTATGCCAAATAAAAGTCATTTGACTGTCCATAAAAAAATAAAACTTTGATTTTCCTGGTCATTTCTCCTCACGTAAATGTCAGATTAGCCAACTGGACCCTGGAAACTGCCAAAAAAAGTCAATCTGTTCAAACTTTCCCTTCTATATAGCAAGTCTGAATCTTATTTTAGTCTAGCAGTAAGAATTAGCTCACCTAATTCTGGTTTACCTAAAGCAGGGGTGTCCAAACTCAGTCCTGGAGGGCCACTGTCCTTCGCTGTGTCCGAAATCGCCCCCTATACCCTTAAAAAACGCACTATTTAAGGGGACAGCCATTTGTAGTGGTGTCTGAAACCGTAGTGGACGTTATCGAGTGCACTCATTCAATCCCACAATGCACCGAAATAACGAGTGTACAACTGATGTACGCTCAGACGGCTAGAGAATACCCAGAATGCACTGAGTCACGTGCCAAATTAATTCCCACATCTGAACAGAAGATGGCGACCGCAGCTGAATGATCCGTTTATCCGGTTTCCAAAACCACTGGTCCAATGTGGCTACAGCGTAATATCTTCTAGGTATAAATTCATTTTTAATTCATTATTAAACTGTATAATTAAGGTTTACGCATGGTTTCCATGACTAAATCTTTTTATTACTACTGGAGCCGCCAGTTTGCTAAATTTCAAGTTCTGATTTCGGACACAGCCCTGGAGATTTTAGCTCCAACTTGTTTCCAACTTCAACACACTTGCCTGAAAGTTTCCAGTATGCCGAGTAAGATCTTGATTAGCCAGTTCAGGTGTGTTTAATTGGGGTTGGAGCAGGATTGGACACCCCTGACCTAAAGATTTTACAACAACAGCTTTGCTCATTTTGCTTTTGGACTTTTCATTCCACAATATGCATAAAATATTGTTCTCCCTTGAATTGTAATGCAATAAATCAATTTCGTAATGTGTTTGTATTCACTGGTGTATTCATCTGCTTTCGCTTGAGGCTTTCGGAGCATTATTCAGTTTGAGATAGTAACTTATTTCATTTAAGATTTTTAATAGAGTTCAGTGTTTGTTTTTCTCTTGCCATTAGGATTTAATTAGTTGGGGGTGATAAATGCAGCGTCCGCACCTGATAATCTGTATGAAGATTAAGAGGAATGATTTAATTCACTCGCAGGGTCAGTGGTTATTTACTCTTTGGATGTTTTGCAACTGGGATTTTCTTGATAATTTCAGGTCTGAGATCAGAATTAAAGATCTGGACACTTAATTACCTGGTCGAGTCTTGGTGAATCCATTAGTTTTCTTCTAAGCTACTCTAAGGGTATCTGTATACTTCATGGGTTTAATTTCAACTCTGTGTTTGGCCAACCTGATCTCACAGCAATTCGTACAAATTTTACGAGGTGGCTAGTTCGTACGAATTCATACGACACACTTATGATTTAGCAAAATTTTTACAAATTCATACATATTATACGAGTTGCCCAATTCACACGGATGACCCACCCCCTGACCCGCCCTTAAACAAATAGGGGCGGTTTAGACAAATAGTATGAATTTTACCACCTTTTACTCACTCGTACGAATTTGTTCGAATTGGTCGTGAGATAGCAAAGTCATAACACCTAGGATGGGTGTAGGGTGAGTACATTATGGGATCATTTTCATTTTTGTGTAAACTAACCCTTTAAAAATCAGATAATAATTAAAATAGTCTATTACAATGTAAAAAGCAGTCAGGTTAGTGATTGACCAATCAGAATCAAGTATTCCATAAAGTCATGTAATAAATCAGAATTCATCAGAGCATCAAGAAATAAGTCAAGTCAAGCCATGGTGTACTTCAATGATATATATATTTAAATAAAATCTGTAACATATCAACAATACCATCACAAAAATATAAGTTATATTAGAACTTGCTCTTATAAAGTCAATATTTATAGTATAATTATGATATTTTGATTTATCAAATGTGTAGCATCACAATTTGATCATATAGTTCATAACTCTATGATAGTAAAATGCAAAATAATTATAATGCAATAATGTGCAGGGTCGCACATATCACCAAATGATATAGTCTTATATCGCTGAAAGTCTTTTAACGCTCTCAAATAAATAAAAGCGAACATGGCAGCTTCCAACTGAAAAACACGCCTGCTTGAATCAGAGTCTCGGCTTCTGTACACAACATGGCTAATCTGCCCTTGTATTTCTCATGTTTATGATGAAGGTGTACACACAAGAATGACACCGCAGTCGAGTCTTCAGAGTGATACAGTTCCAGATCAAGTCACCCAGTCCATCCTTTAATGCTTCAAAACAGCGGGAGTTGAGAGTTTGAGAGTCAACCACTGCAACGCATTATCCCGTGGAACGGTCCTTTAAATAGGATGAGACATTTCATTACTCTGACACTCTCTCTTGTCAGTCTTGATAATGCAAAGTGGACCGGCTCTCTTGGAACACCTCATCACACTGTTGTTGTTCCTTGTCTGCAGGCTGAATTGTCTTTGCATTAAAATGGTCCCGTAACTCTCTACGGTACCGAGATTCTGGAACAACTTTGAAGATTTCACTTCATCATCTCAGAGCTTTGGAGCTCATTCGCTCGCTCACACGCACTTTATTTCTTTGTTTTTTTGAGCTCACTCATAGCTCGGGGATTGTAAAGCTGTCTGGGGTTTAACAAATTACTCTTTGGAGTCCTTACTATGCTTTGAGTCTTTTGTTTTGTGTCTAAAAGAGTCTCTCATGGCATTCAACACAGATGAAACCAGGTGTCCTCCTACTTTATGGTGCCATTCTGGAGATCGACCTCTGATGAAAGAGAAAAGAGTGAAAAGTCAATATAGGGGTTCATGTCGAATCATAAAATTTGAAGAGTAAGACAGGTTTACTTTAAGACTTTGTTCACACTTGTTATTTGTCAATATCAGATTCTAAAACTGAAACTTGTGCAGTTTGTCACGTCCATTCATGACGTCTCGCTGTGGTTGTGTCATTAGCATGTCAGACATTGCTTCACATTCAGGTCTATTGTAAGCCAGATTACAATAATTCAGCATTCAACACATGTCACAAGCACACTGCATCCCAAAAGAAGGAAAAACAATATAATCCAATTTGTCCATTCACACTCAAATTTACGTCCAAAAATCGATTGAATTTGATTTACATGTTTGTTTACATTTGCATTATAACTATATTAAATAAATACAATTTTATATATATTTATATTATAATGTATATTGTATTTGTATACAAAAATGTGTATTTATAGTAAATTTTATAATTTAATTCATATATTAAATTAATATAATAATAAAATGTAATGTATAATTAATTGGTTGTCTTTGTAGCAGGTTTGTAAAAGTGAGATTATTTATTTATTTGCTCATATCATGTCAGACCTCATATTGTCTAAGGGTATGTTTACAAGACAGTGATGTACTAAAAACGGAAAAGTTTTTCCTTTTTTGTTTTTCATGTACAGACGACAACGTTGTCAAAACGATTCCCGTTCACGGATCCACGAAAATGACTAAAAATGCTGTATTATTCCTGCCAGGCCAGCAGTTGGCGATGTCACTTTGTAAAGAAACACTACGCGCCTATAGACTGGGCATGTAACACGCAAGCATATGATGTCAGTGATTTCACAAATTCACATTTTTCTAGTTTACACAGAGACGATAATGGTATCTTTTTCAAAAACGTGCACTTTGAAATCCGTTTTCAAAAGTTTGCCTTTTTTTAGGCTACCAAAATGCTGTTTTCCATTTTTAGTTGAAACGGTGTTGTGTAAACAGCCTTGCTTATTTTGGAGTTAACTGCCAGTAGCTTACAAAAATATAATAAGAAATCATTAATAAGAAATCTAACTGTGAACGTTCAAGTTATATATATATAAAAAAGAAGGGGTAATTCTTTTTTTTAATAAATGAAATGCAGCTTAGTGGTTTATATTTTAGGCTCTCAAAATAAGTGTAAAAATGTTCTTGGTTGCCATCTGAAAAGTGCAAATATAGTGATAAAATGTGTAGTCTTTTAGAAAATGAAGCCCACATAGCTACTTTGTAAAAGCCTGCTTCCTTAATTGAAAACACAGATTCATGCTCCCAACCCACCAATCAATATGCAGCAATAGAATGCTAACTTTGTTTTGACAGGACAAATACATGCTGCAATCACTATAACGTATAGTGTCTCCAGCTTCACCTGCACTCTCAAATATGCCAGCTAGACAAGTTCTAGCCGGTGGAGGTAATATAATATGTCTCAATGATTGTGCCGCATGTTTGCGCTGTCACATCACATCCCCAGGAACGCATCTCAATTTTCAATGACAACTGCTTTCTGTATTACATCCATGCGTTTCATTGAGTCTACCCTAAAATATGAATCTATAGGGGCTCTAGTAGACCAACAGGGAACAAATTGATTGTAAAAGTAACGGAATCTTTGAGCCAACCATAAATTTGGAGCCTGAAGCTCTTGCTCCAGTGTGCTCGGTTCTCGATTTTGTTTGAGATACACACCTCGTGTCGGTCCGGCAGAGGTGCGTGACTCTTGACTTTTTTGACCCCAGCGGCTCGATTAAAAAGAAGCTGCAGAAAACTTGCGCCCGTACTCCTCTGACAGCCACAGCGGCGTGTTCAACCGAGGTGGAGGACACAAACATAGACCCTGTGGGGTGATCCGTTTGCCACGTCCTGTAGGAAAAGGATGGAAAAGTTGTAATTGAAAGATCATGTAGGGTGACACCAGCAGTGCAAGCGCATTGATATGTGGGGTGGCTGGATTACAGCCATGGCAGCGGTTAACAGGATTACACGTGCAGTGGCGTGCATGTCATGAGGTGCCGTTGTTAAGGGATTTACTCTTTACTGTGCTAATTTGTCACCGAATTTGTCAAATTAAATCCAGGATGGAACCCGTGTTAAGTTTCAATTTTCTGCTGAAAGGTTCACCTATTATCATTCCAGCAAGGTAATTTAGACATCAGTATAATTTTTCCCAGATGATAATGCAGGGAATTATGCAAAGGTGAAACACCTTTGAATATGAAGTGCAAAGCTCTTGCTCTCAATTCATTCTGTGAGCGTCATCCCATTTCAAAGTACTTTATTGCCTTTGGGTGATAAGCCTCAAGTTCTGTTTAACGTTTGACCTTGATTTTCTAAATATTGCTAAGTTTTCAATTGTAATAGTTTTCAATTTCCCTTTAGTTATTGAATTGTCATCATTAGAGATGATAACATATAGGGCCCTATTTTAATTATCTAAGCGCATGGTCTAAAGCGCACGGCGTAAGTGCACTTAGGGTGCGTCCGAATCCACTTTTGCTAGTTTAACGACGGGAAAAATAGTCGCCGCCCCCGGCACATGCTCTAAAGGGGTTGTCCCTGTTCTCTTAATGAGTAATGGGTGTGTTTTGGGCGTAACGTGCAATAAACCAATCAGAGTTCATCTCCCATTCCCTTTAAAAGCCACGGCGGATTCGCTATTGTTATGGATTTTTAATTAATCAACTAACATTTGTTTTTCTTGCAGGAACAACATTCATATGCTTCTAAATGTTTCCAAACTCTTTGGGGGAAAACTTGTGACTTTGAGTGTGTGTGTATAAATAACAAATATGGGAAATGAAACTAGACAGATGTCTAGGTTTGAAAACTTGTGATAATGAAGTAATCATTAAAACAAAGAAGCAAAAAAAAAAACTTGCTCTTACCTAGTAATAGAAGGGTTTGCATATGAAGAACCAATCAAATAGTGGGGAAATTATGTAATGCAGCATGACATTTATGCCATACCTCTATACTATAAAAATGGTTGTATTCTTGTTTACTGTGGGATTCTCAATGGAATTTGTCTGAGATCCTCCGGCCTTGCTTTTTCTTGGGAGATTCTCTAAGTATTGCTCGAGGACTCTCCCGGCCGTGATTAAAAGCATTTGAGGGACATTTGCTGATGTCTGTCTGTTATTACTGCTGCGCAGCAGGTCAGTTTAGAGAAGCAAGCAACTATAGTTGGGAAATGAGTTAGAATTAGGGAACTCAGTTGAAGTCGATTGTAGACTTGCTGGAGTATAGACTATGCGTCGACGAAAGACGTTAGTTAGGGGGTGTCGATTGGAGACGGGACCCAGGGGGCGTCGATTTGTAGACGAGACCCAGATACGTAGTTAGGTTTAGGGAAAAATCCATGACACGCCGGAATTTGCAAGCGGAAAAACTGAACGCTTCTCTAGCGAGGAAATGGATCTACTCGTGCGCGCGATTAAAGCGCGTGAGGTGACCATCTACGGGTGTACATGCATTTTGGATCCGCCTATAGGCGCACATTACTAAAACGCTATTTAAATAAAAAAAATATAGCGCCATTGACTTTAGACTAGGTTTCAGTTGCCTCAAAATAGAAACTCACCAACAATGTGCCTGAACACGACTCGTTTTCAGACAAGCACGCCCATCAGTGCAAATGCATTTGCTGTTTAAACAACGTGGCGCACAACGTGAAAATGATAACTGCGTCGGGGTGAAACTAGCCAAACACACTTGTCGCGCCTGGCACCACATTGCACCGAGTGTATGATAGGGCCCTTAAACTTTAAAAGCACTTTTTGTGACAAAAATTAGCCGCATATCTAATAATCTAAAAACTACATATTTATATTTGTAAATAAAAGTAATTGAGAAATAGGGCGTACTCACACTAGGCACGGTTGAGTAGTTAAAATAACTTAACTTTGGTGATCAAACGTTCTCGGGACACCCCTAAGTTACCCCAAATTCTCCAGTAACTCTTTACCTTAACAGAACATGCTGCAGTGGTGGTCGGGCCCCTGCAGCCTGGAGTATGTAATGGTACACATCTGCATCCTTGTCCAGAGACTCCACCACCTCGCTGTGCAAGAGGTCTCTTTGCCACTGACTCTGTTCTCGTAACACGTGGTGGAAGACTTCCTGCTGCGGAGCATCCAATTCCGTCGTTCCTCTCCACAGCCGCAAAGGGTAACCATCCTCCACCTTCAAAAATTACAATAGAGTCATCACCTTCTTATCTTTGTTTGCAGGACGTTTATGAAGATGAATTGCAAGTGCAAACTGAAACTACGTTTGAGATCGCAACTGATTATGGCTTTGGCACAAAGTCATCCTTTGTGCGCATAATATATTTGGACTCCTTTCTCTAGAGGTGGGAATGCAAGTCCTTTGGGTCTCTAAACCCGATATTAGGATATTATTGATAATATTAGGTTGTAAGTTGGAGGAGTACATGCAAACCTTTTTAACCGCCACGTCCACATGATCACAGCTTGAGCAGGATATCCAGCCTTTAGACTTGTCTCTGACCTCCCGCAAGAGTTTTTGTGTGAGTAGAAACAGCCTGGCACGGTCTGGAAGTTCATTTTCTCCACAGTGAGACACAGAACTTAGACCTGCTTCATTTTGCTGTGAATCTTCAGTAAAGCTGCCTGCTCCCTGGTCTTCCCAGTATTTCGGTATCTGTATTGATGACAGATATAAATGTTATATGTTTTATATAGTACACATGCTTGCATATACAATTGTGTAGCCCCTTAAGAAGCTTTGGTATAGTTTTGACTAGTCTAGTAACTTTCGAGTTGTCTTGATCCCAAGGACCCCATTGTGATGGACCCCTTTAAATAAAACATATAGACAGCGATATACACTCACCGCCACTTTATCATGTACAACTGTTCAACTGCTCGTTAACGCAAATTTCTAATCAGCCAATCACACGGCAGCATCTCTATGCATTTAGGCATGTAGACATGGTCAAGACGATCTGCTGAGGTTCAAACTGAGCATTAGAATGGGGTAGAAAGGTGATTCAAGTGACTTTAAACGTGATGTTGTTGGTGCATGACAGGCTGGTCTGAGAATTTCAGAAACTGTTGATCTACTGGGATTTTCACACACAACCATCTCTAGATGGTTAGAGTGAAACCTCACTCCTCTGATCTCAATAGGCGCTCTAGCGACAGACGCTAGAGGCTGCAGTCTTTAGCCTCCTTGTTAGAACGCCTGACTCTCACGCTGGAGACCTGGGTTCAAGGCCGGCAAAGAGCGGGGCGAGTAGGACCCGGGTGGAGGGGTTACAGAAAGGCAACAGTAACTTTAATAATCATGCCTTACAAGAAGAGAATCTCTCAACGCATAACACATCGAACCTTGAAGCAGATGTGCTACAGCAGCAGAAGACCACACTGGATGCCACTCCTGTCAACTAAGAACAGGAAACAATTTGCACCGGCTTGGTCACCGGCCAACAAAATTGGACAAGATGATTGGGAAAATGTTGCCTGATCTGATGAGTCTCAATTTCTGCTGCGACATTCAGATGGTAGGGTCAGAATTTGGCGTAAACAACATGAAAGCCTGGGTCCATCCTGCCTTTTATCAACGGCTCAGGCTGCTGGTGGTGTAATGGTGTGGGGGATATTTTCTTGGCACACTTTGGGCCACTTATTACCAAATAAGCATCGTTTAAACTCCACAGCCTACAATGTACCCATCTTCTGATGGCTATTTACAGCAGGATAATGTGCTTTGTCACAAAGCTCAAATCATCTCTATCCAATAGAACACGTTTGGGATGTGGTGGAAAGGGAGATTCGCAACATGGTATAAGCTTCATGGGAGCTGCTAAAGCTGCCGACAACTGCAAGATGCTACTGTATTATGTGGACCACATATGGACCAAAGACTCTGAGGAATGTTTCCAACACCTTGTTGAATCTGCCAAGTATTAAGACCGTTCTAAAGGCAAAAGAGGGTCCAACCCAGTACTAGTAAGGTGTATCTAATAAAGTGGCTGGTTAGTGTATTTTCATATATATATATATATATATATATATATATATATATATATATATATAAAAACTTAATAAATAACCCCCTTTTTTCACATTTCCGGTGTTCTCAGTCATTATAAACTTCTAGTGGTAAATGGAAACTACAAGAAATATATATATTTTTTGTTCCCACAAAAAAATCCACAATATTGAGAGATTAATTACATTGGTCAGAAGAGAAAATAAAGTATAAGGTGTATATATATGTATATATATATATATATATTGTTTAAATATTTTTTTTTTAATGTAAATGTAGTGGTAGTTTTTGTTTTTTCCAAATTTTATTTCTTCTTATTAAAAAAATGTGGCACATAAATTTCATCATTTATTATCAGCTGAATGAATAATTAAATAATTGTAGTCACTAAATACAGGTTATATACAGAATAACTAATCAAATAAATACTGAAAATAGTGTGTTTTTGTAATAATATATTAATATATTATATTTTGTAATATCTTTGTATATTTTGTAATACCCCTGCTTATAACTTTTTTTTAGGGAACACCTGGGATTAAAAAACAAAAAATTGTGCAACAGAGCTCTAAGCATGTTGAGATTGCATGCAGCTGGAAGTGCTGATAGTCATTAGTACTAAACTCAATGCACATGATGCTTTGTACCTGGAAAAGGCGAGAGCATTCAGCAATCATATGCGACAGTCCCTGTGTTGCAGCCAGGTTCTCGCTTAGATCTCTCTGGTCCGGCCTCCCCAAGCTGTATTTCCGTTGTCTAGACCTGTGTCCAAAAGCAGAAAATAGCACAAATTTCACACAGAGCTGACTAAAACAGCTTTGCAGCCGTCCAAATTAGTAACACTCCCTCCTATAGGCTTTACCAGGGACCTAGAGGGAAAAGGGGTATTGATATGATAAGACACTTTGGTTCTCTTATGTTTTTTTGTCTAGAACATTTTAAATGAGGGATGGGGTTGCTGACACAAAGCCTGCATTTCATTTCACAACACATTTACTGAATTTGCTTGTTTTTTAGTGGTTCTTCTTATAGCAGCGCGCTGAATCTACACTCTAAAAAATGCTGGGTTATTTTTAAACCCAAATGTTGGGTTGAGCATTTTGACAATGCTGCTGGGTTATTTTCTCCATAATCTGCTGACAATGACCCAGCATTTGTGGTTGTTTTGGAAACGTTGACCCAGCGCTTACCTCCTCGCGCGCTTTTGTCCCCCTCACACTGTTCAAATTACAACGTCAACAGGAGGACGAGAGGTTCAAGGCAAGCAGGAGCGAGCGTAAAGGTGAGTAACACTGTTTTATTAAAACTATCCTAACGTTACGTAGTCAAAGAAGTCAGAAAGTCAATAAGAAGTTATGTTGAAATTAACTTTGAATTATTGACGACGCACCCTTATATTATTTAACGTAACACTAATGCTCCAGATTTAGCGTCTGTCGAACTAGCGACCGTTAGTCAGCGGCTACGCATAACATTCATCATTTTTACACGGTCTGTCATCAATTATTCCACTTATAACACGGTCACAATGTCTAAATACAGTTGTTGGTGTTTTATCTCCAGAAATTTTGCGGGTTTCTTGTACTGACTCGGCGGTGTTGGATGCAGTGTAACGTCACTGGCTAGTGGCTGCATATGCTAAAGAAGCTGTAAGTTACGTCTCTACCTATTATTTATCTGTTTTTGTCAGTCATTTTCGAAAGGTAGCTTTACATAAAATGTTATTATGTTGCAGTATGTTCTCTGTGTTTATGCGTGTGTCAATTCTCATGCTAGCTGTCATTGTTCAGCGGAAGTCAATTCAATGTTTCTTCAGTAACGTTACCGTTCAAAAACTGTGTAAAGAAGATCATAAATTATGAAGTAACTGTTAGTTACTGTAACGTTAGTTCAATTTGGTCTTCAAGCGGCTCTGAAGAAAAGTAGTTCAGTTCTCATCTGATATTGCTAGTGCAATCAAATCAACAATATTGTTGAATGTGCCCCCAACTTAGCAAGCCAGAGGCAACAGTGGCAAGGAACCCAAACTCTATCAGGTGACAGAATGGAGAGAGAAAAAAAACATTAGGAGAAACCAGTCTTATGTATTAAATATACAATTTATTATTTTGGGTTGTCATGCAACTTGGTACACAATCATTAAAATAATTATGATGATCATTGAATCGTGCATTTTAATAAAAACTGCCAGGAAGAATAAACATTAACAACATTTATTTATTATTTTACTATCTTGAAACTGCAATCAAATAAGTCAATGGGTGCAATGCTCTCAGGCGATCTTTATACGAATAGACTGATACATTGGAATGAATAAAAAAATATTCTATGAAATATCTACAGGTGATTTTATAAAATATTTTTGAATTATCCACAAAATTACAATTTCTTCTGTTTACAGTCTTGTGAATTAACTATAGTTAAGTAAGCTGTTAAAAATTTTTTTTGTCTATTTATTTAATTTTTTAATTAAGTAATGATTCATTATTTTATTTTATTTTTAACCGCGAGCCAGCACAAAAATAAATTTTAAAAGCAGGTATAAGACTTGTTAGCACTGCCAGCTAGCTTTGTAAAGATATTACTAATCAGATGTTTCCTTCTGTTCTTTTACAGCAATGGACATTTTTGTTCAACAAAAACTTATCAACTGGAATCTTGAGTGCCTCATTGAAAAATTTGCTGGTAAATATTCTCTTTCATAATCATTATGATTAATCATTTTTCACAGTTGCATCCAGTGCCAGCCCTAGCACTTAACCAAGTTTGCTACACCATTCACAATAAGATCAAAAACATGAATGGGCAATTAATTTACTTGTCCAAAGTACAAGAACATGGCATTTAAAGGGGTCATGAATTGCCTTTTTTTATAATGTTCCCTGAGGTCCTTTTACAGTAAGCACAACATTGGAAAACTTAGCAGATATCTATATGTGGGCACAAAGAGGCTATGATCTGTTTCTGTGAAGGCAATCTTGCACGGATGTTCTATTGCGTAATAAACAATCGGAAGTGGAAAATTAGTCATTTTTTTGGCAGCATACTATCAATAAAAGTTGTTTTATGTTTTTTTATAGTACAATGACCTCTTGTATGACAAAAGATTGTATGAAAATTTTATTTCTCAGTTCATGACCCCTTTAAAAGTACTTGCCCCTTTCTTGGTTTAAGACAGTGGTTCTCAAATGTCCTGGGACCTCCCATCATTTTGGATGTCTCCCTCATCAGACAAACCCAATTTAAGTCTTGCAGTCTGTACTAATGAGCTGATGACTTAAATCAGGTGTGTTAGATGAGGGAGAGATACAAAATGTGCAGTGATATGGGGTCCCCAGGGCCGGTTTGAGAAGCAATGCTTTAAGGGATAGTTCACCCGAAAGTGAAATTATGTCGTCATTTACTCACCCTCATGTTATTACATGACTTTCTTCTCCTGAACACAAAATAAGATATTTTGAAGAATGTTGGTAACAAAACAGTTAACCGTAGCCATTTACTTTTATAGTACTTTTTTCCTATTATAGAAGTCAGTGGCTACCGTTAACTGTCTGGTTACTGACATTCTTTAAAATATATTTTTGTGTTCTGCAGAAGAAAGAAACTTGTAGAGGTTTGGAACAACATAGGGGCGAGTAAATTTGACATGAGGGCAAGTAAATTTGCATTTTAAGGTGAACTATCCCTTTAATAACACTAAATGTTTTCAGATTACCAGAGTACATATTTAAGCTAATTTCAATCATTCTAAGTTGACCTTAGTTAGAAATGCACTTTGCTTAATTTAAAAGCTGATGAACAAACAAGTTCTAATTTGCCATTTATCTCTTCTTAGATTCCAAAGGCATACAAGCACTTAAAATCTTGCCTGTCATTCTTCCCCCGCCTGTGTACAAGATTGGCCACAAAACCTTTCGGCCAACTATTCAAGAGGCAAGAACCTCATTCATTGATGTACAACCTGTAAGTAAAACAACAGAGCAGGCTCATTTCTTTACACCTGTTTGTAGGGCTGCACGATAAATCGTTTTAATCATGATCATGGTTATTGCTGCATGGATCTTACACGCATTTCATTTTCTCACAACTCTTTTAAGTTAATTTAAGATGTTATTTAACTAATTTAAGACTGCTCTTGAAAACCTAAGACACACTTTTAAAGAATTATCTGTGTCTGATATTGTCATTTCCTCATTTAGTCTGGAACCAACATGGTGCTTTACCTGGAAAGGCAGAGAGAAGCGAAACCATTTCCCTTTGTCTTGGAGCTTGGAATGGCTGGACAGTTTTTTGTGGTGGTGAATGGGCAAGCTCTGGAACAGTTGACTCTCCTCAAGGCTGTGGATGTTTGTTTCAAGGCATTTTATTGCCTTGACATTCACTATCCGAAACAATGTGCCCCTGTTTGGGAATTTTTGCAGCAGGTAGTTTATGGAATGCCTGGGACAGAAAATTCAAGCATTCGGTTTTTGCGGGCCTCCATTTTTGCTGCAGAGGACTAAATTATAGCCATTCATTTAATTAAGCAATATTATGTACATTTTTCTTTCTTTTTTGTTTTGAATATTTTGAATCTTTAACTTAGTGTCAAAACACTGCCTGGTACACAAAATTCAAGTACCGTTTTCACGTGTGTCCCATTTTGCTGGACAGGACTAATTGATTGCTTATTTAAATGAATTGCAATGTATGTATTTGTTTTGTTTTTTTATTGTATGTTTTTTGTGAAGAGAATCTTTAGCTAGGCTATTTTAAAGTTTATAAGTATAGAGTTTTTATGTTTTTATTTTATTTTGCTACGCAGGACTAAATTATTGCTTATTTAAATGAATTACAATGTATGTACTTTTTTATTTATCTGTGGTTTTTTATTTGTAATTTTTTGTGTGAAGAGAATCTTTAGCTATTGTATACAGTTTATACGCAAAGGTCTTATGTGCTTCCCATTTTTGCTGCACAGGACTAATTGACTTATTTAAATGAATTGCAATGTACTTATGTTCTTTTTTGTGAAGAGAATCTTTAGCTATTGGCTATTTTACAGTTTAGTTTTTATGTTTTTATTTTGCTACACAGGACTAAAATGATTGCAATGTACATTGTTTGTTTTGAATTTTGAGAATCTCACCATTTTATGATCTTTTAACATACCAACATTTTAGCACAAATGATTTTTGTGGGCCTCCGAGATGACTAATTGTTGATTAAACATGAATGTATTCATTATTATATTAATTTCTTGGAATAAACACTTTTATTGAATCATAATAAATAGTAGTGTTATTATTGTTATTATTAATATTATTATTATTTAGTAGTATTTTTATTATTATTATTATCTAAAATGAATAGCCTGTAACATGGGGTTGTTTGACCCAGCACTGATTAAAAAACAACCCAGCAAATGGGTTAATGTATAAAACCCAACCTGCTGGGTCAAAATAACCCAGCATGTGTTCTGTCCAATATTTACCCAGCGCTGGGTTGCCAAATAACCCAAATTGGGTTGTTTTTAACCCAGCATTTTTTAGAGTGTAAGTATGGAAAAGTTATCTGCAGTGCCAGTGCATAGCAGCACATCCACAGCTCAGCGGGAGGGCAACGAGAGCTTGTTGGCTCCGTGGCAGCTGGCTTGCAGAAATAGGGGGAGTTTCTTCAATTGCCTTCTAGTCAGCCTCTTGGATGCGTTTGCCCAGGCAGGACTGTGACGTAACTGTCTCAGTTTCCTCTTTACCCTCAAGACACTCCAGAAAACAAACTTGTGTCTATAGCATCCCTATACTTCAGAGCCAAAGTATTAGATAACTTGTGGAACATATGCCAAACATTAGTCCTTATCTTCTCAGAAATAAAGTTTGAAGGGACCAGATTTGGAAATATTAATCCCAATTTCCTCTAGAATCTATCTTTCAGATGTTCTTGCCTCACATTTTTTCTCTTTCTCTCTTTCTCTCTCTCCCAGTGTGTTTCATTAACCAGCTGAACTGTATTACAGATACAATATCTCCCTTATCTGTGAAATTAAAGGCAGATGTTGAACTGTGCTGTTACATAAGCAGCTCTCCCACAAAACTGTGAAAAAAAGATTGACTTTTTGACTGAAATTGATGTAATCTTTATTGTGAAAGATGACAAGCTTTAAGTATTGCCTAAATAGTGCAAAAAATCTGGAGCTGGTTATAATAAAAATGCGTATTGGACGTTCAAAACAAAGTTATGGGCACCAATGCAATATTATATTTAAAATATAAAATGTTATGTAATCGTTACAATTTAACTGATTATAGTTTTGACTGCTTAAACCTACCTCATGCTGGTTCTGTCTCTTTTGAAAGAGTTGAGGTGGAACAAAGAGGGCGCCAAGCACACAGCGATGTTGGTTGGGGTCATCTGGTTCTCCTCCACGCAAGCGACCACCTCTTGGAGGAAAAGGAGGAGGCTCTGAAGAGCCTCCCTGTTCTCATCAGGCAGGAGGTAAATGGCAGCTTGAACCCCCGCAAACTGTTGATCTTTGGGGAAGTCTGTAGGGAAATCATAAATGCAGAATAAAAGCTTGGAAGCAGATGCTGCACTTTGTTTCGAAACAATCAAATTCAACAGTTTGTTACTCTTGATGTAACTACACTCGATCGAGTTAAATGTTTTGCTTGGTTTCAACTTATTCCGGCTTACATTGGTAGATGTGCAGGAAGCTTTCGCACAGTTTGCTGGAGAAGATGGGTTCAGGTAGGTCTCTGAAATACTGCTTCACCATGTCAGCCACATCAAAAGCCGACTGATTTTCAAAGGACACGCCATCGGGGTCAGCCTCCACCATGTCCCTTATATTTTGAATGCGGGATTTGACCCCAGACTTTCGGAAGAGCCCAACCTGTCAGGTTCAACGAGATGTGTGTTGGCGAATGGAACAAACGTACCAAAATTATGCAGTTTATTCTACTGTAATTATCAAATAATATACCGGTATGGTTAGAAACTCAGTAAATAACACATCAGTCATGAATCACATTTATAGAGTGCAGATATGGATTCAGCATGTCTAGTCTCATGGGAAATAAAGTGACTACGTATATTTATGCACAATCTGAAATTTGCTGTCTCAGGTAAAATTATCCTGGCAGTGTCCACTAGTGGTTTTGTAGTGCTATGTTTGCTCTCTTTGAGAAACATATCAGATAAATACTTTTTATGCAGTATTTATTTGTAGTTAATGACCATTTCTGTTTATGAGAATAATACTGATTTAGAGTCATGTTTTTCTCTTTAGCAAGAATAACTGCTGTTCAATTTAAGCTTAATTTTTGTACATAAACTTAAACTTTGTACATTTTAGCTTTTATTGAAACTCTATTTATGGTTGGCGACTGGATGGCTTACCTGATCCAAGCACTCTGTCTTTAAGAACTCCATTGCTCTCAAAATGCTTGGTGGCAAAGGTTTTCCCGATTGCTGGACACTCTGGAGCAAAGGCACCTCAAACACCTTTCTGCCCTTATGTTCTGAAGGTTTAACCTTTCGGTAGACTTTTGGCACAGTCCTAGAATGGCAAAAGTGCAGAATGATGTATTTTTAGATGGTCACTTGCATTACTCACCTACATTTGTCTGAGATAATGAAGTGTTGAGCTAAATTGAAAGTAGAAGTGGCAGCGTATATTTAGCGGATCACATTAACCGTATTAGCAGTGTTGTGAGGCCCTCATGCACATCAGCATCAGTGATAAGTGCTTGCATGTGTTGAACTGACATTTCATTTGTTTGTTGTAATAAGCTTCTTGTTGTTTTCTCTGTATGAGCTTGAGGAATCTAGTAGTAAAGAAATAAAGCAATTAGAATGGATGTAGTGGTTTTAATCTGAGTACATATTGGCCTGCTGGCGAAAGGCTCGTGATGAATTTCGAACTGTCCTTTTCGTTTAGCAAAGCCCATATTGATTTACATTATGAAAGGCCTTTTTTCATTAGACAGTGAACTTGCTGCCATGACTATAGGCTGTGTAGTAGAGAAGATAACCTGACAGCAATTTAAGTCCTGCTTCTCATTATTTCTATATAAATCAGGTTCAGGGACCTTGAGATAAAACTTCAAAGCCAATTAAATTCGGTTTTGCCGGAGCCAACTAATTCGTCAAAAATTGGATTTTCAGAATTTCATACAATCTAGTTTCTCTTGATAGCGTTAGCCTCAATTACCCCTTCATTTATCTTCTAGCCTAACTCTCCTCAACATCAAGCTTGGTTGTTCAATTAAAGACAATATCAATATCCACATCCACTCCTGGTGTCTCAATGTGATTGTTTAGATTCGAGAGGCTCTGTGTTATACAAAAATTAGCAATAACCAGTCTCATATATTGTTGTAGAAGAAAAGGGAGGGAAAATAAATGAACAATTGAAGATTTTGAATGAGCGGCTTATCTGAAATCAAGTGAGCTGACACGCAGTTAAAATGCTGAATACTCAAGCAAGCGATCAATATGAATGTGGGGGTAGACTTAAAAGTGTTGTTTCTTTTGTAGTTAGCTCAATGGTTGTTAAAACAAATAGCCCAATTACTCCTCTCCCAAGAAGTCAATTATCCTCTCCTCCTCAGCTTAAGCAATTGTTCTTTTTTGTCCAGTTAACTACACAAATCCGTAATCTCAAACATGTTATTAATTGCTCCATGGGGAGCTTAGTTCTCAGATTTGGGTTAAAATATCAGGCTAGCAAAAGGCAAATATTTCCTAATAATGATCTGATCAAAGAGTCCTTAAACATATTGAAATGTGCTTTATGTGTGGTGATTTGTAGGGAGTGTCATCATTCAAATTCATTCCATAATACTCAAGTATTGCCGCAGAGTAACAGTTTATAAATTTTTCAGGGGAATGTGAACCTGTTAAACTAATAGGAGAAAGTATTTTGACATCGAAAAAATAAGCATGTCACCTTTAATTTTTAATAAGGTGAAGTGAGTTGGGAGAAAAAAACAATTCTTAAGAACCTGTAGTTACTTGTGTATTGGACATCAATGGACTCAATTTCGCAAAGAACAAATCTCCATTGTTAATTTATATCTCCCCATGCTATCACATGGCCGAATCACAGTGTGAGAGTGTCTTCCAAAATGGTAAAAAGAGCAAGACTCTGCTGTGTCATGCAACCTATGGTGTGAGAGGGTTCACTCTCATTTTCACTCACTCACTACTCTTGAAACCTTGTCTATTTTGTCTGCTGGGAGATTTTCCAAGGTTGCAACTCAGCATTAATAATGAATGAATCTCTAAACAGCAGGTCTCTCACTCTATCTTTATTCCTCTCTCATTGTCTTAGTATTTTTTAAGCAAGCTACTTTTACCAGATTGTGTCTATCCCTCTTCCCCTCCCCTGCTTTTCATCCTCACCCCATCTTACCAGTTCCAGCCTTGTTTGCTGAAGGGTGAGTGCTTGTCCATCAGAGCCGTGAGCCTGAGAAGGCTCAGTCTTTGCAGCATGGAGACATGTGGTGCTGATTTTGCCTGTATGCCTGTGCTGGGGTTACTCAGTAAAAGCATCTGTGCACTGGACCAGTGGGGCCTCTGAATTCTGAAATGTAGGAAATAAACCAACTTGTATAAATACGCTTTGCTCTTTATTAAATGCGTGTACACTAGATCCCTAGCATGTAGCATGAATTCAATCAAATTCAGCTGCCTTAATAAAATGGTAGTTTGTGTCTCTTACCGATCACTATGCACTGTAGGCTGAGCAGTGTGTGCAAATGCTTTTGGGTTCTTGTTGTATATCTCCTCTTGGGCAGCTTCATCCGTCTCTTCTGGCTCTTTGATCTCAAGGTGGATGTCAGTCAGAGAGGAGGGTGAGGGAGAACCCGAGTGGGAAAAATCTGAATCCCCGTCCTCCGACAACTTATCTGTCCAAGAGGTTACCAACTGCTGCAGGTCACAAATGCGCTCCATTACACTGTCCAAAGCAGAGAAGACGTCATCATCCAAAATCTGCATGTGATCTGGGACGTTGTCATAAATGCTGACACGGTGATCACAAGTAGCCAGTGGGCTGCAGACTTGTTCCTGCTCCTTGGAGCTACTGCTTCTACACTGTCTACCTCGGTATCCATGGAAGCTTCCAGTCCTCCAGTTGACCGAAGTGTTGTCGATAGGTGAGAAGGCGTTGTTGTGGGAGAGCACAGTTGGGAATGTGCCTGGCTTGTGTCCCTGGGGAATTTCAAAGACGGGGTTTTCGTCAAGGTTGCGCTGGTTGTTGAAATGCTGCTCGTTGATTTGCTTCTGGCTGTCTTCTTGATTGGGCAGCCCAGGGCGTTTGCAGTTGCTGCGCACCTTGGTCACTGGGCTTGGCGTGCTGACCGCGCTGCTGCTTTCCGAGGGACTGCTACTGGATCCAGAGGGCGGTGTGCTGGATGCAGGACTTTCAGTCTTGTCTCGGAGCCTGGCTAGGTCTAGACATTGGAGATGCTTTAGCCTTTCCTCACCAAGACCTTCCTGGATAATTGGTCCACTTATGACAAGTCTTGCTTTCCTGCTTCTGGTGTGTGGGTGTAGCGTGCTTCCTGTTAATCTGAGTTTCTCCATCTTCCGGAGAAGACTTTTTCCTTTTTTTACTGGAGGCTTTTCAGCAAGGCACTCATTACTGCTCAAAGTGTGATGTTCACTGGGGGACGGAGGTCTGCTGGAAGAAATGTCGGGAGATTGGGGTTTGTAGCTCGAGGAGCATCTGGAGGAGCTACGACTTTTTTCGGGTTCCTCTGCCATTGTGTTGGGAACGCTTCCCCCATCGCTGTCAGCATTACTAGAGCTATGAGTGGAACAAAGCTCATGGCATTCACCGCTATCGGAAAGAGAGGCCTCACAGCTTCCCGATCTCCTAAAACTTGAAATGGGGCTGTTCAGTGAGTGCAGTGGCTCCCCGTCATCCACACGTATCCATCGCCTGTTCTTCCTGTCGAATGACCATTTTGGGCTGATTGCATAGAGGTCTTCTTCCTCCTCTTCATCTCCCTACATGAACAAATCAATGGGTTATACACAGTGAAGGATGCTGGGAAGGAAACTTTTCCTCAGGCTTTCTTTTGTTTATATACTGTGTTTACATGCATCTCCTCTAGAGTTTTCTCTCACACTCACCCTTCTTTTGGACCGGCTCAACTCCAGCTTCATCTCCACGCACTTGTTTAAGGTACTTAATCTCCTGAAAGCAAAAGAAAACATTGATGTCAAACAGGAAGACAGCATGACGTTCCCCTCAAATTCCTCCCGCTGTGATTAGCAAGAAGCGCTCATTCTACGTCAGCATAGCACACGCTCATGCCGCCGAGGGTGAAAAGCACTACCTGCATAAAGAATCTAAAGCATCCTTATCCAGAAATTCATGATCACTCTTCACCCAGTCTGTGTCAATAGGGAAACAGCAATCTGGAAGGCAAACAAATTAAATTGAATTGCAGTACAATAATATTTGCAATTTATTAGGACACATGGTTAAAGTATGCAATGAGAAATGATAAAAACAAATATTTACCGGTGAATAACTGTGCATACTGAGGAAAGCCAGCTGCATGAAGCCAATCACAAGCTCCCTTTGCTTCTATCTCTACAAAAGAGAATCAGTGCATTTAAAGTATGTCATTTATGGTTGTTTAGCTTTTATTAGGCTAACATAAGAGGCAAATTCAGCAAACTATTACCACTTAATTCAATTTATTTTTTAATTAACATTGAAAGTGGATAATTTTTTTGTACAAAGCCATTTTATTCCACCCCAAGTTTATCAACCATCCTCTCATTTCATTAATTTCATGTGGATTAAAAGCGGAGGCTGGCTAATTTGCTGCTAATTGAATGTCTTTGGCTTTTACATGGTTGACCAAAAGAAGACAGCTAGTAGGCACACATGATTTCAGCCTTGCTTGCTGCTTCTATTCCTCTGTGACTCATTTACTTTCACCTTTTACATTTTTTTTTCCCTAACTGAACACTGCCAGGAACAGATGGTGGAAACAAATCCTTTCTTTGCACTGACTGGCGATCCATAAAACCTTGCATAGGATTCTATCTTTCCCATAAGTGGCGAAGGGGTCAGGGGAAGACAGCTGGATCTGTGCTACAAAGAACAGATGGCTCAGATATGTAAACATAGGGACCAAGTTAATGCTGCCACTCCTTGCTCTGACGCAGAAGTGGCCTGTAAAGGACTGTGCTGGATGCGATGGCCTCATGTAGCTGTGTTGCAGTCAATCTGTAGGTTACCACCATGGCTTGCAGTCAGCTTGCATTAATGTAGCTTATCTGGGCTGCTGAATTATGGTCTTAATAAATGAGCATTGCAGATCAGAAGTTTCTCAGACAGTAATCTGGAAGGCAACTTTGTGGGAAGTGGGTACACTCTCATGCTGGTAGCTGATGCAATAACTGCTACCTCTGCAAATTACCCAGTTCCAGCCATTTTCTTAGAACTCTAGCATGGGAATTATATAAGTGTGATCGTATCACATGCCTCTTCACTGTTTAATAGAGTTGAGCAGGGAAAGGCACTTCCTTTTCTAAATACCTCAGGCGGCCCTACAGGAAGTTGTGCTTTTAGGGTTTGGATGCTGATAACAGATGTGGCTTGTGATTGTCCCCCAAGCCTACACGCATCTGAATGGTCTGGGAGGGTCTTGGCTAATGGTGCTACGTGCTGCACAGGCTGTACGCTATGAATGATACAAAACGCTGTTAGATTGGTTGGCTGATACCTCCCTTCCTCCTTGCAGGAGGCACATACACTCCAGGTTGAAGCCACCTAATAAAGTGCTACAGCAGGACCCCTGGGGATTCAGCAACTGCCATAAACACCTATCTTCAGAGGAGCACTCAGAGAGTCGATTGACATAAGAAAAGCATCTATGGGACCCCTGAGGGGTGGTGAACATCATGTTTGGCTGACAGCTTGAACAGTTCTAACCTTGAGAGTCTTGGCGGAGCTCAAGCAGAGCAACCTTTAGCTTTTGCATAAGTTTAGAACGAAATTCAAGAGATTTATGAGAAACTAAAGGTTTAGAGAAGTCTAGAGAAGCATATTTGCATTAAGATTCAATATATTGTCTGCATATATGTACTTATGTTTGATAATAATAGAATACAGTGTAAGTACAGTTCACTAAAATACTGGTCTCATTCATTTCATCCAAAATTTTAAAGCAGTTGAAGTTTTTTTTCTCTAGGACTGAATGTGTTAATAGTTTTGAATAGTCATTGTACTTTTATAAAACCTGTATTCACATCCAAGATGATCACACTTCATTGGTTTCGTAGAGTTGGTACAAACCTGTAAAATTGAATGTGTGAAAGATAACTGAGATTCATGGCTTAAATAAGCCAGTCTGACGATGAGGGATTTTTTACTCCCTTTAAATCTTTTTAAATTGGGTTTTGACAGCGGTGGAAGTCAAACACCCCACAGGGAGAAGGTCTGCTGCTCCAACAACGTGTTCTCATGAATATTTGTATATATTTTATGTAAAATTTGGTTTAACCACACTTGCTTGCATTACTCAGATACTATTATGTCAAATATTGACGTATTGATGGCATCTAAATGTAAATAATTTACATATGAACAACTTTATTACAAGACAACTCTCTTTTCAAAGTATGACATAAACAAAGCTACAATTTAAAATTAATAAAAAATATATATATTTTGTTTTCCTTGGGATGTGGCAGTTGTCTTAATATGAACCTATAAAATACACCACAAATGCACCAAAAAATTATTGTGAACATAATCCATTTTATTCTTGCACTGTAATACAAATTTTCCAAAATTGCATCATGTCCGGAACAGAACCAAATTCCAATCTTTATTCAGCTATCTTCACCTACAACCGACGTATAGCAACCGTAAGGCCGTGTGTACACCAAAGCATTTTTCCCCAATGCTAGTGTATTTTTCCAATTTTGAAGACTTGAAGAATGTTCAACTTTAAAACTGTAACAGACTGTAAAAAAAAAAAAAAAAGGACGTAGTGTGTTACGTCACCCGTAGGTTTCTGAAAAGCATTTTTGAAGCCCAAAGTGGGCAGAGCCGGCCATCGCCATCTTGGCAGTGCACCATTTTTTGTTGTTGTGATAAACCGAAAATGGGCAAAGAGGCGGGATTAGCTGAGGTGTTGTGACGGCTACCAGACAGCAGACAAACGGCTAGTAGTGACAGCAGCAGCAATCCACCTGTCACTCAAGTGGCCACGCCCTTAATTATGCAGAACTTTAAAGCTTAATAAAATTTAAATGGATGAGTTAAAAAAAAATGCACCCCCCTCACAGTTGTCATGAAGGGCAAAATTAGCTATATAGACCAAAACCACTTTTTGCACCAGGCTGTAAACACATTTTTTTCTGCTGTAAATTTGGGCATTTTAACAGGGGAGGTCTATGGGACTGACTCTCTTTTGGAGCCTGTCTCTAGCGGCCAGTCGATTGCAGTTTAAGTCACTTCGAGAGAGAGACAGGAAGGTTGCCGCCTGGGTAAAACGCAGTGCTCATCACTGTCTACTTTGTTATCCAGGGAAATGTGGGACAAATACAGCACCGACCAACTGTCACATTCTGCTTATTCTGATGTGTGGTTTTGAATAAGATTTGATTGGCAACTAAAATGTTTACTTTGAACCACACAAAACGCCAGTGTGCCATCAGTGAGCACTCTTGAATACAAAATAGCATCAATGGTACTGCTTTTTCCCCAATTTTTAAAAAAAATAAATTAATTGTTTCAAATTCTCTTACAAATGTAGGCTATACATTTGTATAGTCTATAGGGTTAGGTTTAGAGATAGGAGAGGAATTAAGTAATTGTCTATTGAAACTAATATTATTGTCACTGTACATTTTCATGCCTGTTTTTTAATATATATTGTTGAAACGTGGTTATCTTAGGTTTAGGGATAGGGTATCAGAGAGATCTAAATATATATTGAAAAACGATATAAATATATTTGCGATATAAAGAATTCGTAATTATTTTTACATTTCTATAGCTGTAAATGCGTATTATTGCTTAGATTTTAGATGCTGCCACTAAGTCAATATTTACTTTACCGTGCATTTAGCATCTAACCAAACATACAAATAAGTATAGTTTTGTATCTATTACGTACACCATACAAACAAAGAGACAGGCTGGGTGCTCCCCATCTCAAGTCTTGTGATTTTTTGCGTTCGTCCGTCAAGAGTAAAAGTGACAAGTCACTGGCTTTGTAAATAATCTCCAGATGTGGCACAAAAAGTTTTTGAGTCATGTAAACCCATTTTCCATAACTAGAACTCGCACAGCTGTTTTCGGACTGACAAATATGCTCCATTTCATCAGTGACAGGACTGATTTCGATGAAAATCTTGGCAGGTACAGAAAAATGAGGTCATTGGGATAATTGTTCAGACACACTGTTGTTACTCCTGGTTGCTAACAACAATATTTTCATAGATCAGATGTGCCAGTGCAAAGAGAGACTCTAACTCCTCAGTGCTATAGTTACCGCTAACCAGTAATCAGAGATCATTACTGCTTGTGCAAATCTTTGCAAATTGTTAGATATATTGCTGATCAATTAAATGCTCAATTTAAAGCACAGACAGGTAAAGACAGGTATTCAGCTTAATAATAGCATGCAACATCCTTTAAAACACTCACTTTTGTTTTTCTGTGACAAAGTATTCAATCTTGAATCTACTAAGTGGGCCCCTTGAAGTCATTAAGATGTTACACCGGCCTCATTGATAACATCTCTTCTGATTTACAATCGAACCGTTATATTCATCCAATTAAATTATGCTCATGCTTGTTCTGCCATATTTATTAGAATATGGAACCACTCAAATCTACAATAGTCTTATAACTAAAGGGAAATAGTCATAAAATGGCTCAGACCAGCTTTAGATTCATTTGGCATAAAACTTAAGAATCGTTTAAATAAAAAATGACAAAGATTTGTACTTACTTGTAATGAGCATTGTTGTTCGTTTGGTTCTTGCGCAGAAATGTCATGCAAAAAAACTGACTAAGTGTGGTAAAGAGTTTTAAACATTACCACAAAAAGAATCTAGGCAATAAGCTTCAAGCTTCCAATTAACGGATGCAAAGTATTGCTACTTTTAGGAGAAAGCTAGGCTTCTCATTCTGGTCACCATAATGAAGTCACAGGAAAGGCATTCCCCTATTTCCTCACTGGACCAAACCAAACTCAACTTTGACTGGGTGGGTTGTTCCCAAAGTAAACAATGACTTTTGTCTAGGTTATTTACAGTGAATGCCTGGAATTATCAAGCATTTTGAACAACTGTTGAAAATTGTTGTGTTTGGTCATTCATGTAGTAAGTATTTTGAATGGCTTGTATGTATGTGTATAATATATAAATCTAAGGCATTACACTGTACAACCTTTTAGTTTTATTAGGAATTTCCCGTAAACAGCACTCAGATACAGTCATGAGATATTATAGTGCCAATTCACTGATGCCTAAATGAAAGTTTTTGTGAAAGGGTTTTTAGATTTGAACATCTGCTCTTTTGTTGCATGTCTTCGAAGGACAGACGCAGAGCTATGACGCTAATGAGTGCCCTAAATCCCATAAGGATATCGACACAGCCCATCACAGCTAATAGTTTTTGACTCTGAGGCTTCATCAGGACTTACTCCATAGTAACCCATTAGCACTAATGGCTCTCATTAAACACACCGGCGTTTGATTACATCCTCTTAAGCGAGAAAGCCTGAAGTTCTCAGTTCGAAATCCTCTCCTAAGTGAATATTGAAAGTACAGATGAGGACAGGGTGGTTTACTTTTACTTTGTTTCTGCAAACATTTCCTAAACTCGACTAGAGAAAACTAAGAGAGTGTTTTGTGATAAAAGCACTGCTATGCAAATCTATCTGACCTTTTCAGTTGACTGTAGTTGTCAGTTTTCTTATAAGAACAGACAAATCTGTTGTTTTGTATTAAAAATATCAGTGTCCAGCGGAAAGAAAGAGGAAGGAATAACAAACCAGGCATGTGATAAGTTAGCGGAAGGCATGACAGGCGTTCCTGGCTCCATCGTGTCCCCAGCCTGTCCCACCCTCGCTGAAGGGCGGGATGGAGTCATTTGGCGGCGCAAGACACGCAGCGCTGTAACTGTGCAGTTTCCTCTCTGGCTCTGTGTCAAATTGTTTCAAAAGTGTCACGATAAAAGCCTGTTCAATTGGAAAAAAGTAGAAGTACTATAGAGTACTTCTATATATAAACTATAGTGCCGGTTCAGCTTGATTTTATTGGTATTCTCAGCTATTGGTATGTTACGTTTACACATACATTTTTTCATGTTTGGATATATGCTGAAATAATGTATATCAACAGCTTAAATAAATTGGTTACACTTTTTTTGATAGTCCACTTTAGACATTCTACTAACTATAAGTAACTGTTCAACTACATGTCAACTAACTCTCATTAAAGTATTAGTAGAGTGTAGTAGACTGTTAGGTTAGGGTTAGGGTTAAGGTTCGAGTTAGGAGAATAAGTTGACTTGTAGTTGCCATGTTACTTCTAGCCAGTAGAATGTCTGTTGGGGGACCAACAAAATAAAGTGTTTTCAAATATTAAGCAGACAATCTACTAATACTCTAATGACAGTTAGTTGACATGTAGTTGCAAAGTTACTTCTAGTTAGTAGAATGTCTAAAGTGGACTATCGAAATAAAGTGTTACCAAAAAATTAAGCAATAATGTATGCATAGGTTTAAAATCTTTTGTTATAATTTTATTATATATTGTATTTATATAAGTACATGTTTTTGAGCCCCTAAACATAAACCTATATGACTAATTCTCCAAAAATTACAAGTGCCTTGGAACGTGCAGTATGATGCGTTGACGTCATTTCCACTGAAACAGGAAGCTAAGGCGGGACATATTGAATGGATCCTCCCCCTTTTCAAATAGCCAATAGAGTTAAGTTTACCTCACAAACTGCAAGTCGTACTTGACGGCACCATGGAAGCGAATCCGAGAGCTGATGATACGTTGGATTCAATAGTAGAGGTGTGAATAAATTCTAGCCATTTCATTCTTAACCAGCGTACAGTTGGAAAACAGAATAAAACTTGAGCTTCTCCAACCCATATTGCTCCGTGACGTGTCAACGGTCGCTTTGGCCAGGTGGTATTTATTTGTTGCATGGGGGCGGGGTGCTTTAGATTCTAGAGAGCATTTGATTGAACAAGTCCATGGGGATGTCATAAAAATCTGTGATCTATTTTAGCGGAAGTGAGAGACTAAGGGCCCTATCTTGCACCCAGCGCAATTGACTTACACCGACGCATGTATCATTCCTATTTTGCACCCGCGCACAACGGACTTTTCCCTCCACAGACGCACGTCGGTAGATTAGGGAATGAACTTGCGCTCGCGGGGGCGGTTCGGCGAAAAGAGGAGGCGTGTTCCGGCGCAAAAGTTCCCTGGTGCTATTTTCCAGTTTTAGAAAGCAATTCCGCCACTGACCAGGAAAAACCCAGTCTAAAGTCAGTGGCACGTTGCGCGTTAGTCATATGGTATTTTAAGGGCGCGTGCTTGGCCATAATGTAGCGTGTTAACGCGCATACACTTTGATTCTCTAATATAAACAGACGCAGCAGTTTTCATTTTTGCAAATCATACATTATTACAAGGAAAAATATTAACACACGAGGGAAATCATTGTTGTGTCCGTGAAGATGTGAAAAAAATCTATCTAGATAAAAAATTTAAAATCTAGATTAGGCTACACATTCACCCAAATTATACGCCTGTTTAACCGAAGCTAATTTGGGTGGGTTTCTCCCATCATCCCCAATGTCACTTCTCTGTGTTTTACGGCCCTGAAGAGAACGTTGGTCTCCTCGGCTATGAACCGGTTCTGGCGTGCGCCTGGCAAATCCGCCGTTATAATAGCAATCCGCGTTGGAACAAGCGTGCCTGCTTTTAAAGGGAATGTGAGAGGACGCTCTGATTGGTTTATTTCACGTTACGCCCAAACCACACCTATGAATAATGAAGCTACTTAAGAAGACCAACCCCTTTTAGATTTGCGCCGGGCGCAAGAGGCATTTATCCCGCCGGGAAAATAGCAACAGCGCCGGGATCCGCACACAATGTTACTTGCGCTTTGCGCTTTGACACTTGCGTTTCAGATCGTTAAAATAGGCCCCCAAGTTTTGAATGCTTGTATCTCCTAAATGCAAATTTTGTCATTGTTTTGGAATACACCAGCTTATTCATATAATTAAGGCTAACATATTCATACTAAATGCTAAAAAAAAAAAAAAAAAAAAACGTACATTTTGATTTCAGGGGGACTTTACAACTTTAAATGTGAAATATACAACACCATTTACTTCAAGGAGCAAAAAAAATAAAATACATTTCAAATCTTATAATAATAAGTAACTAAAAGGTATTGAATATGTATTGAATATACTGTATCTGTATATGGTTAGATCACATTAGCCTTTTATTTTTGTATTATTTTCCATATGTGTTCTTACAAAAACTTTAAAATTGTTCAATTTAAGGGAATTACGATTCTTAATATGCCTTCGACACATTGAGTCAGTATTCTCAATAATGTTTATTTGATAAGGACAAGTGCTGACATTTTACATGACTCTCATAATAAGTATATAAACCATACACTGCCTGGTTTCCATGGCAATTTTTGTATTCTAAAAAAACTCAATTACTATTTACAAAATGAAAGAGACTGGGAAAAGATGTATTCAGGCAGAATAGAAGTATGCTCAATTTTGTAACCATACCATTCAAAAGTCAAAAGGTCAAAGCTTTACTCGCAGTACAAAACAACAATAAAGTTTCTCTTTTCACTTCCAGATTGCTTTTGCATCTAGCCTCTTTGGATATCATAAAAGACGCACATTAATCGCTTGAAAAAGTCATTTATTTATTTCCAGTTTTTCTGTGAAAGAATTGCTCTTGTTCTGGGTAGAGCTGTTTTGACACCGGGGATAATTACAGCTCTGTTTAAGATTTGTTTTGTGTACCGCCTGGCATTTGGATTGTCGCAGACTTGTCAGATCCCTTCATGAAGAAGTGCGTCTGAGAAGAATAGTCGTTCGGTGAGCGGAGCTGGCACAGACTGGAATGTACCCCCGCGAAAGAAAAAATCATTCCAGCTCAGCTCACATAATTGTGTGTTTTCGGACGGGCTGACGTGAACTAGCGGTGGCAGGACTATCAGCGCGTTTCATTTCAAGAGAACACAACATGCTACTTTACTCCGGTGGCAGCCATCCGCATCCATTAAAGACTAAAACATCTGTTGAACCCGTGAAGGAACGGCGTGAACAGGAGCCCGTGAAAGAGAGGTGATCGAGACTTGCACTAACAAAAAGTGTTCCAAATCGAATGGAGATGAATGGCCTTGTTTTGGACTTATGTGTTCAGTTGTATGCAAAGCGACAGATGGCTGACGGCTGATGGTCTTCCCTGTCAAAGCGAACCTGCTGTTTGCGTGATCGTAAAGTTGTGTCTGGGCGTTCTGTTGACCCCTTGGTCAGCCTTTACAGAGGTTACACAAGCACGTTTCCTTTTCTCAAATGCAGGGAATGGACGACCGCAAATATATATTTGTGCGATGTTATTAAAGGGTGAGCCCCTTTTTGTTTTGGTGATATTTATAGTTCTTTTGTAAATGCGAGGAAGAGCTTTGAGAACTGGCCAACTTGAATCCGTGGCTGCCTCTGAGTCTCTCCAGTGGTATTTCCTATATTTCCGTAAGCGTTCTGCTCCAAGAACTGGCTGTCCTTCCTGTACACACACACACACTATGTCATCACAGCAACGACTATCGGCTCCAATTCCACGGGGCTCGGGGCAGTGCGGCCCCTGATCTGACTGTTGTGCAGTCATAATCATCTCCGGTTTTGTGACTTTGACCTTCTCGGAGGGGCGGTGGAGATAGGAAATTAAGAGTGTGAAATACATTATCAAGATAATCCAGACTGTGGAGATGACTACTATTTGAGACTTTTTCTCCCAAGTAATAGCCTTGCAGAACTGAGAGAGCCAGCTAATCAATCTGGTGCGGGGGCAAGAAGAGATGCAGTGGGCTCGGGTCCAGATGCTTTCGAATGAGATTCAATTAGGAGTGAATATGATTAGAGATTACATTAACAAGCGCTCATAGCTGATCTGTGGCACTTAGTGATTCCTGTGGCTTTGGAAGAACTGGCAATCTACTGTCAAACTCGGAGTCCAACTGGCCCTCGGGTTTATGCGGCACTAAATCAGGCATGTCCTGAACTTTGCAGTCAGAACTTTGTAAAAAGAAAATGTCATATTAATGGCCTTTCATGCGGTTAAGCGACGTGTACGACGTGGCTGCACTCTTGAATCGAAACAATAGATCCCTATGGAGCTATTTCAAATAGGGACGATCAATCGCGGCGCGACCAAAGTACGATTTTTTTTCTCAACCAGTGTGTCGACTTGTTTCCCGTCGGCCCACGATGAAACAGGCCGTCCAATTAGTTTTGAGCTTCAGGGGCTGTTTACACAACACTGTTTTCAACTAAAAACTTAAAACTTTTTATGCGTTTTGGCCGTTCGTTTACACGACAACAGCGTTTTGGGTCCTTGAAAACACAAATTTTTGGAAACTGGTGTCAAAGTGCAAGTTTTTGAAAACGCACTCTGTGTAAACAGCAAAAACGCGACGACGTCATGCTCATGCGTATTACGTGTTCAGTCTATAGTGTTTCATCGCCATCTAATGGCCTGGCAGCAAAATACAGTGTTTTTAGTAGTTTCCGCGGATCCGTGTGAATGGGGATCGCTTTGACAAGGGTGTCGTCTGTACGCAGAAAACTCAAAGGAAAAACGTCTCCGTTTTAAGCATATCGTTGTCGTGTAAACGTGTAAGGGTACCTTAGATCACGTGCCTGGAGCCGCTGCTGTTGCACAAAAGGGCAAGATTGGTGACTGTTTTGAAAACCAGTGTAAACGCAGAAGTATTCCGTATGAGAGAAGAGAATGGATGTTGAGTTCTTGTTATCATTGGTGTCTGAGAACAGATTTATCCTCACATGTTTACTTCATATTTTTTTATACAGAATACAATTTCTATTATTTTACCAATTATGAGATCTGAAGAGCTCGAAACCGCGTACAGAGCACTGTGTGTCTACCGGGCACACGAGTCAGAGAGCGCTCATTCGCTCTATATCTGTCAATAATATTACTTGATCACAACTCATGCCCTTCTAGATGACAACATCCTGTATACTTCCTCCTTCTGAGTTCCAGCAGTTTCTGCAACACTAGTGACAGCAAAATTACTAAAATAATGCTTAAAAAAAGTTTTTGACATGAGCCACAGATGTTTGAGGCAGTCTACATTGGGCACGCCAAATTAAAGAATTTAAACTGGAATAATTGTCTTTCTGAAAGGCTGCATGATGGTGCTGTATGGGACTGAAGCGTCCATTGTGTTGCGTTGCATTACAATGCCCCATTCGCTTCAACTTGTTCATGACGCGTTTAATCTTTAAAGATAGAAGTGCAGCGAATTTCTGGTTTGCATTTCTGTGACCAAAGCGCTAATGCAACTCTTTATGCTAACCACCACAAGAAGAAGAGACGATCTATACACCAACCTAAAACAAGAAGGACGAATTCTGATGGCACACAAGAGCTTGCTATCAGCCGATACGCAGAGTTTTGATTCATTTTTGTGACTCGCTCCACAAGCTTCACGGAAAGGAAACCAGGACAGCAGAAAGTGGCATCCTGTTTGTTTTCTTTATTTTACAAAAGAGTGCACACAAATTAAAATAGACCCTTTAAAGTTTTGAATGATATTGAAATTGGGTTGACATATAAATGTACCAAACTCGTATCAAACCGTGACCCCAAAACCGAGGTACGTACCGAACCGTGACTTCTATGTACCGTTACTACCCTAGTTTCCTGGGAGGCTCAATGTTTTCACTTGGGGTAGATAAAGCCATGAATGTCTAAATTGAAATACTACTAAAACGGGGATATTAAAAGCCAAGTTGGCTTGCCATATATTTATCTTTTCACCAACTAATTTAGAGTTTGAACTTTGTGTCATTCTGGGTAGCTCTGAGATGTTGATTCTCTATTTGATGCCTGCCTAAAATTTTTGACTTGGGAAGTAAAACACAATCAGGCATCATTTGACGGTGATCGAACGGGCAGCATCTGTTTTTGTTCGGGAAACATGGCTTTAACAAGTTATCCAGTTGTTCTTGTTGTTGCAGTCTGTGGAGTGGAAAATACTCAGCCTTGTTGGCATGAGGGACACTGTGTTCTGTTTATGAGGGATAGAGTGTTCCTATCAGGATATCCCCATGCCAGCCCTGTCGTTGGTATTGGGGGCACAAATAGTGCTTTTATTCTCTTGTCCATCACAGGAAGGGATCATGCACGGCCTACTTCTATTTTTCTCATTGAAATTTTACCATGTGAATTATGATTGTTTTAGTGTTGTGTTGTAGGAGTGAGCTAGTCCGCTGTTTGGTCCCAGAATGACTACATTCATTCCAGCTGAATATGCAGCGATACCCAAAACCTGACATAAAATTTATATTACTGCATTATATCCTATGTCCAGGAAAACAAAGATTGCGCTTTATTTTGTTGTTTTGGAGAATCAAAATGGCCCAGAGACAACAAGATTACAAATTCAGCTTAACGTCTGCTTCAAAATAAGAGGGAAATGGCAGAATTGCAGCAATTGAGAGGATGGCTGCATTCAAACAGTTTGCACACAGTAAAACCGAGCACAGAGAGAGAAAGAGAGAGTATGTGTTTGTTTCTCTTCTCGAGTTGTAATGCCAGCTGCCTGACTCTCAGGGGGCCTGGAGCCAGTATGCACAGCGTGAGTTCACAGTATGCAAACTGTTTGGATTCAACTTTGCGTAATATCTTGCTGCCTTCAGTCAGCAATGCCAAGGCTGTAAACACTCATTCACCTACATATACTGTACATACACCCATGCATCATCTCTATACTGTTAAAACTAATATATAAAATCACAATATATACAAGTTAAATAATTTACTGTAGCTGACGCCTTTATCCAAAGTAACTTGAAGTATGCGTTCTGTTACCAGCCTAGATACAACACTGTGAATTGAAAGCATTATATTATGCATATAATGGCCCAAAAAAAGTTCTTGCATACTATACGATTAGATGACAAACTATCAAAACCAAGTGCATCTGCAATCAAATGATGCTAGAGATGTTCTCAGGCAACGTCCACATTCATGCGGATAAATTTGAAGGTGCTGTTTTCGCTTCTAAATGCTGTCCGTTCACATTCCCACGACTTACTAATACATCTTCACATTTTACGTATTCATTCCCTCATTTTAAGTAAATCGTGCACACAAACTAAGAATTTGTTCCCTCATTTTACTAAATCGTGGCCAAATTGTAATAATTTGTTCCCTTGTGTTACTGTAGTTATAATCAAAACAAGGGAATTAATTAGTACAATATGGCCATGATTTACTAAACTGAGGGCACAAGTTCATATATGTCTAAAACTAAAACGAAGCAACAAATTAGTCAATTTTGGCTAAGATTTCACTTCTTAATTTATGATGTAAGGGTGGTTTCACTACAGGGCAGTTATAATAGCAAAACAGTATTAGCATTACAGTAATCTATCCTAGAGACGACAAAGGAATTCATCAGCTTTTACTGAGAAATTTAGCATAGGACGTAATCTTGCTATATTTCTGAGGTGAAAAAAGGAAGATGTAACTGTACTCTGAACTAGGGCTGAACGATTTTTTTCACCAATATTGCAATTGCGATTCGATAAGCGTTTTTTTTTTTTTTTTTTAGCTCTGTCTTCTGTATGAAACTGTTCTTTCCTGGAAGCCAGACCTCTGTTATGATGACATGAGGTGATGCATGAATTTATGAATGACATTTTTATTTAACTACTTCAATCACAATAGCATATTTGAACTTCCAATCTTGTAAACATCAGAACATAAATATATATTTTTTTAAATTTGGTAAAAAATATACTAATGTCATAGAACCCTTGCAAAATTATGTTAAATAGATTAAGAAACCCACCGCTACTGGTCACATCTATGGTTAACGTTAGATTGATTTGTTTAGATCCAGTGAAGTTGTCATCATAGGCGTAATTTGCGGGTGGGACATCGGTTGCATGGATACGGTGTTCTCTTGTGGCTCGTGCACAGTCTTCACTCGAACGCGCTCTCAATTTATCTCCGTTGCGGAGACTCTCTATTCGTTCCGGTGAAATCACAAAAAAAACCTTTGTGTGCAAACTGCTTGATATAGACTGTAACCACTGATATTCGGTTTTGATGAGAGAGAGAAAAAAGCGATACGAGTGCGGATTGAGGCCATTGTCAATGTACAGTTGCCAAGTTAACTCTTGTTACGCTCCCGTGCTGTGTGACATATTTAACGCCTCTGCGTGTGACGTGACCATACTGTCTATGGATGTGACCAGAGTGCAGCCTTTGTGGTTAGAAAATATCGTTGTATCATATCGCGATATTATCGCAAATGCAATTAATCGTTCAGCCATACTCGGAACAAAAGAATCAAATGAAAGACTAGTATCAAAAATAACTCCACGTTTCCTCACTTTAGCTTGAGTCGCCAAGACAGAGCCATCAATAGTCAAAGATAAAGAACCAGCTTTGGAAATTTGATGACGGGAACCAATAAGCATAACTTCAGTTTTACCACTATTCAGACACAAATGTTTTTTACTCATCCATTCTTATATCTCAGAAACGCAGCCGGAAAGAAAATCAACAACAAGATGTTCACCAGATTTTGAGTAAATCTAAATCTGCGTATCATCAGCATAAAAGTGATAATTGAGGCCAAGCGATCGCAACAACTGAACAAGTTGTGACGGATAAATATTAAAGAGCATAGGGCCCAAGACTGAGCCCTGAGGAACACCAGTGAGAACAGAGCTAATCTCAGACCTGAAACCGCACATGGAAACAAACTGAGAACGGTCAGTGAAATAGGATTTAAACCACTTCAAAGCTTCAAGTTCAAGTTCAAGTTACTTTATTGTCCTCCTTGAGGCAAATTGTTTTGCAGCAAAACAGTTAAGTTTGAAAACATATACAATCACACACACAATACAAATACGAGAAAAACTCCGCCTTCTTGCTGGCGTTAAAAAACAAAATAAAAACATTACAGCAGACATCAAAGCGTAATATGTTATATACGCTTTGATACAGAATTAAAAAGTAGAATAGCCGCGGGTACAAATGAGTGTCTATACCTATTTGTTTTAATTTTGGGAAGTGTCATTCGTAGTCCACTTCAAAGCTGTACCCCAACACACCAAAATCTTGTTCAAGGCGGATGAATAATAGACTATGATCCACAGTATCAAAAGCTGCTCTTAAATCAAGAAGGATGAGAATGGAAATTACACCAGAGTTAGAAGCCATCAACAAATCATTGGTCACTTTGACCAAAGCCGTTTCAGTTCTGTGGAATTTACGAAAACCTGACTGAAGAGGTTCAAACTGGTTATTAATTGCAAGATGGTTACGCAAATGAGAGGCGACAACACGCTCAAGTATTTTAGCCATAAACGGAAGATTAGAGATAGGTCGAAAATTATTAAAATCATTCAGGGGTGCGTTTCCCGAAAGCATCGTTAGCCAACTATGATCGCAAGTTCCGTCGTTATCAGCATAGTTCAACGATTTGGTGTTTCCCGAAACCATCGTTCCAACGAACGTTCGCAAACAGCATCGCAAACTTGTGTGGTTGCAACGACAGCTCTGGAGCTGTGGTTAGAAGCATAGTTTCTAGTTTACATGAGATGTAGACTGAATAAATCCTTATCTTTAGCAAAATAAGCAAGCTGACATTCAGTACAACCCGTATTTTTTATTTAGAATACATACAAATGTAATTTACGTCTTTTAGTTTGTCAAGAGATTTAAAGCACCGTTTTTGAAGACTGCGCATATGCGAACGTGTGCGAACGTGCTCAACTATGTAAGAACGAGCCAAATATTGAGTCTGGTAATAAAGCAAAGTAACTGATAAAAATTTGAAATGGTCTTCAGATGCCACCATGTATGTAACTTATATGACGAAATCTAGCGTTAATTCGATCTCAAACAGATTAATTAAAAAAAGTTATTAGTCCACCACGTGCGAGACGTCATAAACCAACGTGGTTGAACGATACTTTACGACATTCGGTTTCGGGAAACACTCGTGACTAGCTAGTTGATTTCTCCAACGATGCATCGTACTATGGTAGTTAAGCAGTGAGCTATATAGTTGTACGGGAAACGCACCCCAGAGTAGTATTTTCTTTTTTTGGTACTGGAGTTACAGCAGCAATCTTTAATGCTGCTGGAACCTCCCCCATGTGCAATGAGTCATTTATAATACTGAGGACAGTAGGGCTCAAAACATCGAAGCAAGATTTAAATAAGCTTGTGGGAATAGGATCAAGCAAGCAAGTGGTAGATTTCATGCTTGATACCTGCCTTTTGAGAGCCTCAGAATCAAGATGTAGGAAATTAGTGAGAGAAAAACCAGTAAACCCAGATAAAAGGAAAGTGAGACGGTGGGAGCAGATCCAACAGAAATTTGTTTGCGAACACTATCAATTGTAGAGTTAAAAAAAATTAAGAAAAGAATCACATAGCAGTTGAGAAACAGGCAAGGTGTAAACTGTGAAAAATTCTCCTCCAAAGATGTAGAATGCAGGTCACTTAAAGTGGATACAACAGAATTGGAAAAAAACTGTTTGATTGATAGACTTCCACTTCCGGAATGTTACAGTTGGTAGGCACACTTGAATAAGGCACACTTGAATCATATTGTATTGCAATGGCACATTAGTGTTGATACCAAATCAAAAGTTAGCTCATAATTTTGTAATTGAAAGGGTTTAATGACAATATATGATTATGCTTACACTTAAAATAGTTACAAAATAGATATAGGATGATAAAATCTTATACCATTAATCATACCCAGCATATATGTAGAATGTTACCTGAAAGAGAGAAAAGAGAAGTGTTTAAAAAAAAAACTATTTTGTTTTAGGTTGTTATTAATTATACATTTATAGGTGTGGATTAAGAATACAAAGACTTTTTGCGGGTTAATTGGGTGTTTCTTCAACTTTGGGCAGTTTATGTACTAGTGTTTTTTATTAAAACCGATATAAATTTTTTTTTTCGTTTTTTTTTGTCCTTGTCTGTTTAAAAAAAAAATATTATTAGTCCTAAATCATCACATGTTTATAACTATGGCCATCTAGACAAGTTTAAATATTTATTTTAATAAAATAATAAAATTATGACAACGTTATATTAGTATGCTTGGAGTACATTCATTCCATGTCGTAATTACCGTTATTATGAGATTTCAACATGTAAAAAGCATTTACGTCCTTGTAATTTTCCAAACTATTTTTCATTTCGAACGTCACACATTGGATCTCGAGATTACAACAATTATGAAATGGTGTGAACGCAGGAAATGACAGGAATGTCCAGTGCTGGACTTTGTTAGTTTAGTCAAATTAAATGAAGTAGTGAAAAAGTAAAACTTGTTTTAAAAGAGTTTATTCTCTAAATGTCCATATGACCAAAAGAAGCCCATGATTGAAGAAACAGCAATATGAGTGCGAGTGTGTTTTGCACCTCTGTCTGTCCTACTTGCACCACCTTGTGCTCTATGAGGCGCATGCATGGCCACAGCAATCTCAAATAACATCATGACCAGAGAATCAGACTAGAAACTGTCAGCCGGCAGTATAAATTTTGAAGTTCTCCAATCATGTTTTTTTTAAGCATAGAACTTAATTATAATGTATCTGTACATTTATAAACCATTAGTGATGTACTTTAGTGTCATTTACAGAAAGGTTACAAGTCTGGTCCATCTGCTACACCTTGAAAATCCCCTACAGTACAACATCAACTCCTTAACTTTTCCGAAACACAGAGGACAGACATCTGTTCAATGAGTCCGAGTTCGATCGTTGAGGATTTACTTAAATTGGGAAGAATCCAAAAGTGGCAGCATATTTGGGAATGTTAAATTACAAGCCTGAATATGAAGTCTTACAGTACATAATCCCAACTAAATAAAAGCTTCTGGATACATTAAATTAAATGAATCACTGAATTGAACTGGCATACAGTAACCAAAATACAGTGAAATATTACAGTAAAGGCAGTGTTAGATGCATGCTTATTTTTTACTGTCCAGTATTTTAGATTTTAGACATTAAAGAGGTCTGTATTATGCCGTGAAATACAAAATAGAAAAGGTGGAGTACTCTATATGTGAACATTATGAGTGAATTACTATTTAATGCATACTTTATTTGTTATCTGTACTGCACATGACATGCCACACATATATATTGTCTATGAATGAAGAAATTGTTGTTCTCTTTTAATTAAATCGTTCTTTTGTATTAGTCAAAACATGAGAACATTGTGTTAACTAGTTCCCAAGATAAAAAAAAAGATAAAAAAAAGGAACATATATGTAAAAGTCAGCCACAATTTAACAATGGGTCTAAAACAAAGGGACGTTTTAATAAAACTTCCTCATGTTTCAACTAAAAGGAATGAACGTATGAATTAAACATGCTTTTGAATTCGCATCTCTTTCTATGCATGTCAGTACTCATTTTCAGAAGTATTTTCAACTTCTATAAAGTCTGGGTCTGTTTGCATGTAAAAATGCGCGCTTGCCAAATATGGCTCCGCCGCTCATCGAGCGTTCGACCGTTGATTTATGAGGAGAGATCCGTCAGTGACTCTCAGGATGTAATGATGGAAACTGAACTCTGATCTTGAGCGGTGATATTGCCGTTTATAGAAGTTTGTCTCCAGAGGAAATCCTTGCCTGATTAACCAAGTCCTGCCCTCAGGCCCAGAGCCCAGCCCTTTCCTGTTTAGTCCCAAGGTGAGAGAGAGACAGACACGGAAAGATAAGTAACCGTCTGAGGATGTGGACAGTAATGAATGAGAAGCTTTATGAAAGGATAGATGTCCATGAGATGAAGATACAAGGAGTTGTGCCCCGTGCCGTTGATTTATCCCGGACGGCAACGAAACTCAACTGGACTCGACTGAATCACTCTGACTCGTCTCTCGCTAATTGTGTTTGACAGGACTAGAGCAGCGCTCCAAAATAATATTTCCAAACCCTCATGGGCCCCATAAACCTTTGATAGGAAGATGACTGATATTTCAGAGGACAAATTACTCCTCATAGTTATTGGTCATTCATAATCCTGTTTTGAAGTGTTAATGGAGAACCATATTTAAACTGCCAAATTTAATACACGCATCCAGCAGATATATTAAATCTTTAATGCTTATTTTAGGAACGTACATGGCCAACTCCCAAGGACAGCTAAGTTCCTTGAAATAAAAAATGCTGAAATGCTGTGACCTTTTTTTAGAAAGCAGGGGTGAGATTAAAGAAAGTTGGCGCTGGTCAAAGTATCGTCACATGGAAAGTAGAGGGAACAATATATTATCTTTGAGTGCTTTCTTGTGTAATTTGGAAGTCGTACTGAAATGTGCAACTATTTACTTTGAGTAACATGTTAAGTGAAATCTGTCATAATCGGTGCTTTTAAGGTAGCCTATTTAGTGCTCTAGATGCCAGAATATCATATCCAAATTTAAAAAATGGAGTAATTTAGAAGCAGTTGAGTAACGAGAGCTGTATGTCTTCATTAGGTTGACTTTTGTTTAACTGACTGTGTAAGCTATGAGAACAAGAACAATTTAGTGTGTAGTCCAGATGTAATAAACCAGCTCCTTAAGAGTGTCAGATTCCTGAATAAATGATGTATTGAAACCTAAACAACGTAGTTAATTTAGTAATGAGGTAGTGATAAGTGAATTTGACATATTGTTAGTAACTTTGCACAAAAAATGGCTTGATATCTGTAAAATATTTCCCTTTAAAGGAGAAATTGAAAGTCGTTAAATAAATATAATCTGTAATAGGTTATTTTTTTAAAGATCCAAGATCTTGCACATAAGAAACTTGACCATTGCCCCTACAAATGTTCCCGTCTGACATCTCTTTTTCTAATGCAAGTCTGGAGAATCTGTGTTTTTGGATACTTTTCCAACTGTATCTTTCGCAGTCTTTGGCGACCTGCAGCAACAGTCGCTTGTAGTGTGAACGTACTTTAAGGCCGTGTGTCCACCAAAGCGTTTTTTCACGCGGCTGGCTTTATTTTTCAATTGTTTTCAATGGGAACGCCGCGTTTTTAGAATGCCAGGAGCGTAACGAGGCGCTGAGCGAGTATTTAACGCTCAAGCGCTGAGCGCTCTGCGTTTTTTACAGGTCGCCGAGAGTTGAAGAATGTTCAACTTTGGGTAAAACGTAGCGCTCATCACTGTCACTTTTTAGCCAACCGTCCAATCACAGTGGAGGAGGGGCGGGACTAATACCACACGGACCAACGGATATTCTGTATCATAGCAGCGATGCATCTCAACTGAAAAAAAATCTGCGCTGCCAAAACGCTTTCAAGCGCCTGCAGCTAGGCGTTTTCAGCTGGCTAAAAACGCTTTGGTGGACACACTGCCTAAGGGTATGTTTACACAACATCTATGTACAAATTTTTTTAAGTTTTAGTGGCCCCAAAACGCTGTTGTCGTGTAAATGAATGCCCAAAATGCATTTAAAAAAAAAAAGTTTACTACTAAAGTAGTAAAGACTACTATTACTATAAAGTGTTTATAATGATTCTAATTCTATGAGAATAGGGAAGTCCACACCATAACGACAGAAAAATTATATTGTTGGAATCACTTTCATGAACGAAAGCAGCAGAAAACATAACTGCAGCGCGCGCTAATAAACAAATCGTTATCATGTGTTGGTGTGAACATTCTCTTATGGTATTTACTGTTACACTAATAAGACAGTGGTACATTAATAAGGTAGAATCCTTTAAACCAGTTTAAATTGGAAGGAAAGGATGGCGATGACAGAATAAATATGTTGAGGAAGTAACATGCCAATACTCATAACCTTTCTCCCAAATTGTTGGATGAGCCAGGCTTTGATGAAAATGTCACACCATCTTTTCTTATTGAAAATCATTACCACCTTAAAGATCGTGACATTAAGGAACTAGCCAGGTACATAAACATCGTACAAGTAAGCAAAAATGCCCGCTGGCCAACACTGAGTCCTAGTGGCTGTCCCATTGGTGCCTGAGGAAAAATGTCATGGACGGGATGTCCATTCATCAGCTGATAAGGAGACAACATTTCACAAGAGCTGTCCAGATATTGATGCATGACCCCATTGATGTCCTATTCTTTGACAGTAATTCATGGTCAATATGACTTATATGAATCTAGAGAGTGTTGATTTAAATGATAATCTCGCCATGGAATCACTATTTTTCCAGGATTTGTCTCTGTTGAGCAATACTTCAAGCAGTATTTGAACAGTCCCATCAGTCACAGCTGCATCATGCATAAGTACCAGTAGACATCACATCTCACTGGGAATTATACCTTGTGTCCTCTCATAGGCTGCTATTTAAAGTCCAGTATGGCTCACGTCCCTAAAACTTTGCCCACCCCTGCTTTAAAACCTTGAGTGAATAATTAGGTCTCGTTTTGGCTTTCCTGTAGCTTTTGGAATAATCATAATGAGTTTATTACTCATGTGGCACCTAGTGGCTATAAGGGGAAATAAGGTCACTTAAATCTGATGTAATGTCTGGCAAGTTCAGTGTCACCTTATTTGGTCATGTAGAAAACAAATGACACCCTTCCTCAACTCTAATTATATAAGAGGACATTACCAGGTTAATTAGGTGACACAATATAAAATGTATTTATGTTACAAAATTAAAGTTTTTATTGTCACTTTTCATCAATTTAATGCATCCTTGCTGTATAAAAGTATTATTAATAAAACAACTGGTAGTGTATATTGCATATTGTACATCTATCTTTAGCAGCAATAACTTAAAGTAATGATAAATCAGAAGTCTCTTATTCTCATTGAGGGCAACTTCTCTTCAGATCATTGATGTTTTGAGGTAAAGCTAGTTCATGCCGCTCCAACGAACCCCAACTTTCTAAAGATTGTTGGATTGTTGTGTTAATCATGTCGGTGTTTGTTTTTACAGACTGAACATGTTCAATCAGTGTTTGTCAGATTATGGATATTTGTGCAGTCTGGTGTTTTACCAACAAACCCTGACATAATCTGTTGATCATGGAGTCTGTTCCATGAAGTTGCTGGTTCTCCATAGAAACAAAAAAATATTGGCTGCCAACTGCCTTGGTGCGTGTATTTACAATATTATTAACAAATATTTATAATATTATTTCAGGGCAAGTAGATCTTAAAACTGCTTATTTTCTAAATTAATTAGACCACGGTGGTAAATGGCATAACATTTAAATAAGCTCCTATGTCACACCGCATAAGTCATGGCTTCATCAACAACCACTTTTAGTCGTCCTTTTTGAGTGTGATTAAAAAAAAAGAGTATTTATTTTGTACCAGTTCTAGAGACAGATAATTATTATATTATGTATATTATATTTCCAGCATCATTTGTCTTTTTATGTTTCCTCAGGCTCATCCACATTAATTAGTGCGATTCCTATTTTCAGCTCTTGTGTAGGATGTCCAGCCATATGGCAACTCAGAAAAAAAACTGATGAATGTCTCTAGTTTGGCTTCCGCTTAATAAGAAAAGAGGATGAATTGCATGGATTTGTATTGAAAGTGGGGGGTAAATCACATTATGAAATAAATGCTTTTCTCCAAAAACACGTTGGCCATGATTATTGGCACCCTTTTATTATATACTTTTTGCAACCTCCTTTTGCTGAGATAACAGCTCTGAGTTTTCTCCTATAATGCCTGATACAGAATCCTCCATACAGAATCTCTCCAGATCCTGCAGATTCCCAGATCCATGTTAGTGGTGCTTCTTCTCTTCAGTTCACTCCACTCATGTTCAGTAGGGTTCAGGTCAGGGGACTGGGACGGTCATGGAAGCTTCATCTTGTGCTCAGTGACCCATTATTGTGTTAATTTATATATTTGGATTGGATCTGCATTTTAATGGAAGATCAAACCACGTCCCGTCATAAGATTTCTAGCATAGGCCGTCAAGTTTTGATTTTTTTTATATTTGATAGAATACATGATGATACCATGTATCTGCACAAGATGTCCAGGACCTTTAGAAAAAAAAATAGGCCCAAGACATTAGATCCAGTACTACATATAACCGTGGACATGGGGTACTTTTTACCCAGTTTGCACCAAACCCATCTGGTGGGTTTGCTGCCAAAAAGCAGCAAGTTTCATTTTTTAGTTTCATCTGACCATAGAATCCGGTCACTTTTGAAGTTCCAGTCGTGTCTGACAACTGAACATGCTGGAGTTTGTTTTTGGATGAGTGAGGAGGATTTTTCTTGAAACCCTCCCAAACAACATGTGGTGATGTAGGGGTTGTTTGATTATTTTTTTGGCTTTCTGACCCCCTAGATTCAAGTAATCAGGATCTTGGAGAGTCTTTGTCCACTGAATCTCTCCTCCTCACCTTTCATTAAGATAATAACACACATCCTCTTCCTGGCAGATTCGTAACATCTTTAGTTGATTGGAACTTCTTAATTATTTTCAATTCTTTAGCTATTTTCTTACAGCCACTTTCTATTTTGTGATGCTCAACAATCTTTTGCTGCACATCAATACAGTATTCTTTGGTTTTACTCATTATGATGGATGAATAAGGGAATTTGGCCTTTGTGTTTCCTCATATTTAAACTCCTGTGAAACAAGTCATGGCTAGACAATTTCATGTCCGTAGTCACCCTGGTGTGCAAAAAAGAAATATTAATGGGGATATTTTACTCATAAAAAATTATAGGAGTGCCAATAATTGTGGTCAACATGTTTTGGAGAAAAACATTTATTTTATAATGTTATTTCCTATTTATTAAGATTAATAAAAGCATTAGAAGTATTTTTCATTGTAAATTTATGTCAGCTAACATTAACAAATGGAACCTTATTGTAAAGTGTTACCAATTGAGTGGTATTGTAATGTTACAGATTATTTGAATTGTTCTGCAATGTATCAAGGTATGTGAAAACATGTAATGGTCCCTGCCTGGTTTCTCCATCCACAAGGGGTCTTTGGCCTTAAATAGGTTGAAGACTCGTGTTTTAAACCAATGTCACCCTTTCATTTCCTTTTCTTACTCTAAAGAAAAGGCAATCATTTTGACTTGGCGGGTTTCATAGCACGTTCAGAAATATTGTCCTCATAAGCTTCAAAGCACCTTATATTGCTTCCTTTATAGTAGGTAATGCTACACATACTCAACTGTTATTCTTCCTTTGACACCCCAGCTTATTGATATGACAAATGCCAATCAATAAAGCTTTAAATCCCACCGGCCCACAATGAGTCAGAATATTTCCATTTGCATGTACAGGTCAGAGGCAGTGGAAAAACTCAAGTTTGAAGCGCTGTTGTTTATTTGTCACACCTGAAAGGGCAGAGGAGATGTCCTTTGCAGCAGTTAAATGGTTGAAGAGACTAAACAAAAGGCAGGAATGGTAATGCGTTTGTTATGCAGTCTTTGGAAGTCCTCTCAATCTGCGAGATACGGCTCAGTGGAACTTTCCGTGGTTTGTTTCTGAACGTGTTTGTCTTCGTAATTATTCCTCAAGAGTTTTTTTTTTTTTCACAGCGTTCACCTTGCATGCCTGGGTCAAGTTGATGTCTGGCCATACAAACAACATAGACTCATTGAAAAACGTGCCTCTACCTCATTTTTTTTTTTTTTTGCAAATCTCCAAAAACGTACCTATACATACAATTCACTGCAGTTTCCAGCTGAAGTGAACACTAGACAACCTACAACGTGTATTCCTTTTCACACTGATTATGATTACAAGGGCAAGATTATCAATGAATTAACCTTATTTTCACACAGTTCCTTGGACAATATTATGCTGTGACCTCAAAACACTTTTACTGTAGTGCATGATTTGTAAGCCAATAAATGTTGATGTTTGCATTGCTTAACTAGCTCCATATGGCTGTTCTGATATAGTAAACCTGCTCAGTAACTTATAGGGCCCTATCTTGCACCCAGCGCAATTGACTTTGTACACCGACGCATGTATCATTCCTATTTTGCACCCGCGCACAGTGGACTTTTCCCTCCACAGACACATGTCGGTTAATTTAGAAATACACTTGCGCTCCCCGGGGTGGTTCAGCGCAAAGAAGAGGCGTGTTCCGGCGCAAAAGTTCCCTGGTGCTATTTTCCAGTTTTAGAAAGCAATTCCGCCACTGACCAGGAAAAACCCAGTCTAAAGACAGTGGCGCGTTGCGCGTTAGTCATATGGTATTTTAAGGGCGCGTGCTTGGCCACTATGTAGCGTGCGAACTAGAGTGCGGATCGGGCCGAATTTTTCAGTCCGAGCCCGGCCCGCGTCCGACAGAGCAGTAACCGAACCCGACCGGAGCCCGACAGGCATAAAGATATTTATGTTCGAGCCCGACCCGAGACCGGCAGTTAAAATCCCATTTTTTTCTCATACTAATGACAATTGTACGTTTGTTTGTGTGGAAAGCCCGCTTTTATTAAGCAACTGTAGGAAGGCAATCGGAAATGTCAACAGGATGAGCGCATCAGCGCGCGGAGCAACAAGCGCTCTTAACACCTGGCGCGCGCACATTATGCACGTGTTTCGTTGTCACGGCTACATACACAAATGTCCGCACACAGGAAGACGGATGTTATGGTAATATTTTACATGTATTTTAATCACAAAAACGAACGTTTGCATCAAGTGAAAGCATCAGGCACATCGGCTACCTACATAATAAGCTGTTTTAAATTTAAAATGTTCAATGCCTTATCGCGCTGATGTGACCGAGCCTGACCCGAACCCGAACATCATTTCTAAATATCTCTCCGAACCCGGCCCGGCCCGTCGGGTACCGGCGGGTCCCGTCGGGCTCGGGTCGGGTATCCATCCTCTAGTGCGAACAACGCGCATACACTTTGATTCTCTAATATAAACAGACGCAGCAGTTTTCAGTTTTGCAAATCATACATTATTACAAAGAAAAATATTAACACACGAGGGAAATCATTGTTGTGTCCGTGAGGATGTGAAAAAAAAATCTATCTAGATTAAAAAAAAAAAAAATCTAGATTAGGCTACCCACCCAATTATATACGCCTGTTTAACCGAAGCTAATTTGGGTGGGTTTCTCACATCATCTCCAATGTCACTTCTCTGTATTTTACGGCCCTGACGAGAACGTCGGACTCCTCGGCTGTGAATCGCTCCTGGCAAATCCGCCGTTATAATAGCAATCTGCGTTGGAACAAGCGTGCCTGCTCTTAAAGGGAATATGAGAGGACGCTCTGATTGGTTTATTTCACGTTACGCCCAAACCACACCTATGAATAATGAAGCTACTTCAGACCAACCCCTTTTAGATTTGCGCTGGCCGCAAGAGGCATTTATCCCGCCTGGAAAATAGCAACAGCGCCCAAGACCCGCCCACAAAGTAACTTGCGCTTTGACACTTGCGTCTCAGATCGTTAAAATAGGGCCCATAATGCAGAGCATTTGGGTACGAGTCCTGCAAAAAACTCAAGGAAGCAAGCTAAAATGGCATGGGTGCTTCAGCAAATGCATTTTTATCTCAGGTTGGCTTCTATTAACACAGTTTAGTGTAGGTAGTATGCAATTTTAGAACATGATGGAGCATTAACCTTTTAAAAACACACTGTTCCTTTTAATTTCCGACCTGCCGCGGCAGTACAACTAAAGATATAAAACCTTTTCAGATTCATCTGTTCCAAATCAAACTGAATGCTATTAGCACCCACTCACTGGAATTTCACTTTGAAAGTGTTGTGAAATGTGCAAGAAACAATGTGCTTCAAATGTGAACCAAAGTTTGGGTTTGGTTGTTTAATTTAGGAATTGTTCTCTTAGTTGTTTTCTAAATTTGGCCTGTTGGGTTAAGATTGAAAGGCAATGTTCTTTAGAAACTGATTTGTTATGGTCCTCTAAAACTTTGGATTCCCAGTCAATAAGGATCTCAAGCGTGACAGGCAACATCCAGGACAGACATACATTTGGAAGTGTTACCAAGCAAATGATTAGGTCTGTTCTCCAAGCCATAGTCATTTAGCTTGATAAATAGGTTCTCTTTGATTCCCACCACCTGCCGACTTGTTGACATTACTCCCCTGTGAAGGGTATTTTCCAAGAGATACAATCCAAAAATCCCCCAGATATTTCTGTTCACCGAAAGATTCAAAAACATACTGCTATATTAAAACACATAAAAAGCTTCAGCAACATCATTCGTTTTCTTCGTGAAGAATAATACAGAATCAAACGGTCCACTTTTAACTGCCTCGCATTGTGAATCGATCTTAATCTCTAGGAACAAAAGTATCCGTACAGAAAGGCCACCGATCATGTTGAACGGGTGAATCAGTTATTAAGCATTATTGTTTTCATCATCTCTTATTCAAGCCTGCAGTCGTAGCGTAGCACCACGGACTACCTTAGCATGCTGTGATAGATTCGGAAACTAAGCAGAGCTGACTGAAGTTTCAAGGTTAGGGGGATTTTTATGGACTCTGGGATGGGAGCGCCAAAGCTCGGTCGTGATCATGGTTTCCATTATGGTTAACATGGCCCTGCAGACTACTCATCCGTCATGGTGAAGCTGAAGGAGAGGAGCGTTCCCTACATCAGTCCTGAGCAGGTGGCGGGTAGAAATGCTCTCCCCTGGCTCAGGAAGTCAGACAAAGTAGGACAAAACACCATGCGGTGATGCGCATTATGCATTCACAGCTATGGATTGAATAATGAAATGTGATCTAATCCCTACAATATCGTGTTGTAATATTCGAGGGATCAGCCACGATGGTCAACTATAGTCTATCAGTAGGGTTGCCTGGTTTATCTAGACTTTTTATAGCGTGTGCATAAAAAATATTATAAATAAATACATTACCAGTCAAAACTTCGGGGTCAGTATCTTATGTTCACCAAGGCTACATTTATTCGATCAAAAATACAGTAAAAACAGTAATATTGCGAAATGTTATTATAATTTAAACTCTGCAAAAGGCGAGACACCCCAGGTGAATGGGGTAAAAACTCACCAGTTGATTGATTACATTAATAATTGCAGATTATTTTATTTTTTACAAGTTTTATTAAATTGTATGTTTAAATATGCAAATGAGGCATTATCTAAATATGCCCTTATTTGCATTATTTTTTTTAACAAAAATCTGAACATTGGATGAAAACAACATTTTAAATGCTTGTACATTTTTTTTATATATTAGAGTCAAAGCTTTTTACAGAGGGGATTGGGATATCTCTATCCACAAATTAGAAAATACTGTCAACAGCCAGAAATAAATACATTTTCCAAAAATGTTTGGGAATAAAATGTTCTGGATCTGGAAAATGATATATGAACAACCCCCTCTGTAAAAACCTTCAGAATATAGATAAGAATAAAACTGTAAAGTTTGGCTTATGTAAGTGTTACTGAAGTGGATATTATTGGCTCAATGTAGGAGGAAAAACTAATTTTGAGAAAATGGCCTTTAAAGATACTGTAATTTAAATCTACAGATGCTAAACCCGAAACCACCACTTCGTTGACTAGTTGACTCTCCGATTTCAGATCTATTAATGATTTCTTGATACAGCACTGTTTTATACTAATAATATATAACATAATGTATACTAGGGAAGTGCATGAAGACAAAAACTGGAAATTCCCTAAAGAGACATGGTGATGGAAAAAAAACATCTTGTAAAATATCTGTATGGCAGAATATATGGCAGTTTTCACCATGGTATTGACAATTTTATCAAATATCGATACTTTTCAAGGTATCGTACCGAAGTTAGAAAATTCCAGTATTGTGACAACATTGCTATCAATTTACTGGGTATTGAAATCACTTTTGAATGCACACTCGTTTTTTACTTTCACATTCGCATCACGCGTACATCGAGATACTGACCACACATTTTATATTTGTCATATTTGACAATGACACCCAGGATCAGTCATCTCTCTATCTTCACGTGATAAGTGAAATATGATGTACTGTAATGTAACCGTCTACTGCAGCATACATTTCTCTTTAGGGCATCCGTAGAAAGTGTTATTAATTTCTTGTGCCTTTCCAAATTTGGATTTATATACAGTATGAAACCAAATGATAAATATTACTATACATCCGAAATATAAAATATTTTACCGCCTCTCCACTTTACCTCTAACTGCTGCGTACAGTATATAAACCCTGTTCTAAAAGCTTTAGGTTTCACACTAAACGCTCTGGACAGTGGCTAGCAGGCAAAAGCCACACCAGCACATGGCAGGTCACTACAGTTTGTACATGGATGATACTCAAGCTGTGCTGACTCTGGAAGATTCTGATTCCTGTTGTTACGTGGCCTTAAGGTTAACTCTTGCCTTTGTGTCCTGCAGAGTGCTAGACATTTTTTCCTGCTCTTTCAAGATTTTTTGCACCTGGCAGCAAGTGGCAAAGAAGGTGACGGTTGCCCATTGCCGGCAGCAGTGAAACAGACCTCGCTCTGTAAATGAGCAACTGTCTGACGGAGGATCACACCATTTCTTGAACTAAATTTAAACAGGGTGCACTGACTGAACAAAGCAACAGAAAAGGGGAAAAAAGTTTCGGAAGACACAAAATAGTTGCCAACAACATCAAAAGTTTCAGTTTAAGGCCAATTTTATATTCCACTTATTCCGAAGCCACACATTAAAGCATGTAATGTTATTAGCAATTGCAGGTATTCATATTTAAAGAGTGGTTCTAGCTTATAGCCCACATTTTCTAATGTTTTTATAGACAATGAAACGCATTGAGAGTCATTTATGTATGAACAGCTTGATGAACAAATTCTTAAAAATTCTTTTAGATTCATAGAATATTTAATAGATGTTATATATATATATATATATATATATATATATATATATATATATATATATATATACATACAGGGTTTTAAATTCACTTTTTCACTCACCTGCAAATTTGGCTACTACACTTTTAAGTTACCGGCCATTCAGAACTTCTACTATCCAAAAATTAGAAAGAAAGAAAAATAAATGAACCAGATGAACTAAGTCACATCTTATATCTATATACAATATATACAGTATATGTATGTATTAGGTGGACAGATCAACACAGTACAAAGAACATCAACATTTTCTATTCATATAGAACATTTATTTTCTGTTAACCAAATGCTTTTTAATCTTCGCTATTGCTTCAAAGCAAATTTATTTTCAAAGCGCGCCATTATTTGTTGCGTAGCGACGTGTGTGTACAAGTAAGCTATGCGCCGAATCTGCTCAATACGCTGTATTGAATATCATGATGACTCACGAGTTGAGTATTTGCGCTAAATCTGCGCAGATTTGGCTTACACGAACTTCCCCAGTATAGTGAGTAAACATAATAAGTAACACACCAAATTGGCTAGTGATTTGACAGCTTTACCCGCCACAGTTGATTTTAACCCACATTTAGCGGGTGTTAATTTCAAACCCTGTATATATATATAAATAAACCAAATCATATTAAATGTTAATATTTTGTTGTTTTGCTATGCAAAGCACCTACATCAAAAATGGCACCTACATAATTCTCAATTTTAATTTCAACTTAAGCCTATACACTCAGTGTCAACATCTCTCCTTTTTGACTGGCAGCTCAGTGTTTGCCTAGTCTTATCCCATGTCAATATTACAAATAGGATCAAATGTGTAAAGTGACCTTTTCCTGCCAGTTTACCAGCAGCTTATTTTCTCTCATCTGGTAGATTTACAGCTCGCCGGCTTCTCTATTCCTTATAGTGTTTATAGTCAGCTGTTTTCTCTATCCGTGCCCTGCTCCTTTAGGCCTGCTTATCCAGCATTATTCGGCCCTCGTCTCACCCCAAAATGAGAGTGTCTTATGTCGGCCCGAATCAATCAAGCCGGGGCCCGAACCACTTATTGCAGAAAAGGAGACACGGGTTATTCCATAAGAAGGGTGAGGAGAGATGGAGCCAGGTTTCCAGCGGATGGATAAGAGTGAGGAGAGCGAGAAAGATTGAGTGTGTGAGGGAGGGCCCGGGATGAAGTGAGCCGGTAGGTGTGATGCCATGGATAAGAGAAGCGGCGGCACAGCGCGGGCGGGAGAGACCGATTTTTCTGATAAGACTGCAGAGAGCCTAAGGTAATAAATAGAGAAACACAGGAGGGTTCAACTGAAAGTGTGAAGGGAATGACTTCTGAAACCGACAAATGTTTGCCTCTGCGGGTTCAAATGTGGGGAACGGGAGGAAGGTGTGAAGAGTATGAGCGAGACATTTCATCAGTTGTCTGAAGACTGTGTGACGGAGTTTGTATGACATCAACGAGTGGATACACACACTAGTGTGTGAGTGCTGTAGTTCTTGACCAATGCATCCTCATTCACAGAGACTGAACGCACAATAGGGTTTTTATTGTTTGTCCGACCGGGTGTCTAGACTCTGCTGATAGAGACATCTAACCTGAGACCCATGAAGGGTAAATATGGCTCACAAACAAACACACACACACACACACACACACCTGAGCCCACAAACAAAGGTTTTAAAAGACAGATTTGATGAGAGTTTGATGGCGTATCTTGTGAGTCTAGTCATTACGGACCTGTACTGTAAATCAGCAGGTTCACTCACCCTACTGGTGCTGTGATTTAATACAAACACACACACACACACATAGACTCAAGGCCGAGGAAACACAGATAGGCATACTGTGATACAGCATCATTTTGGCAATAGAAGGCACGACACCAAGCTACTGCTCTCTATTTGTGACGCTTAAACGATTTCCAGCGCTTTCCCTGAATATGGTACATCTGGTGTTCCTTTTATTCATCAGAGACACAAACCTCATGTTCGGCCTGAGAACTGATACAACATAGGGAAAATGTGCCTCTATTCCTACATTTGGTGACACTAATAAGTGATAAAGTACTTACAAATTATTAACAAACTTACTTTATAGTGTATTCATAGTTTATATATTGTAGTCTCTACGTTGTTAATATATTAATAGGTTACAAATAGTGAGTTCTTCATTCATTAGACTGTGTTTAATTAGCTCGTAGTAAAGGAATTTTTAATTGGTTATTATGAGTAAATAGTTTTCACTTTAGATTAGGGAAATGGGAAAATGTCATTACGGTAATTAACTGCTTTAAACCAAACTTCATTGCACATTAATTGCATTCATTTTCAGTGTTCCTTTAAATGCTTACAAATGCATTACACACACACACACACACACACACACACACACACACCCACACACACACACACACACACACACACACACACACACACACACACACACACACACACACACACACACACACACACACACACACACACACGTGGTATCTGTGCTAGAATCCCAGCCCATTTAACGGATTTACAGTATTAGTAAATCACCAATAAACAGAAGGTTATTTTATAGATAGGCCTACTTTACTTATTTTCAGTGTTGGGCAAGCTACTTGGAAAATGTAGTGAGCTAAGCTAGCAGTTACTCTACATTAAATTCAGCTTCACTACACTGAAGCTCCTCCCTGGGAAAAGTAGCAAGCTAAGCTACAGTAATATGGCAAAAGTAGCTTACTACTTTTAAGCTATTTTTTTTTTTAATTCATTTTTATCATTTTTAAACATAATGTCAGTCAAACAGATAGGCAGGCATACTTTATCAGTTTAATTGTTTATTCACAAACTGTTCCAAACCAATTAAAAATAATAATAATAATAACTATATAAAACTATAACAAAACCAGGTGTTGAGAGTGTGTGCATCTTTCCATTAAGCAAATTTCTCACGGGTCAGCCCAAGGATTGAGATTGGTACGTGATGTCCACGTCCGGAGCAGAATGTGGTGGTAATGCACCTAAAAGCTGGTTGTAGGCCCCTATGATTTTTTTAATAATTTTTTTTCACATTCTACATTATTTTATTTTTATTCCTGTATTCTGTTTTTTTCCGTTTGAATATTTTTGGACTCCCATTTTAATGGTTAAATAAAATTTTACTAATCAAAATGCATGTCTAATTAATTGAAACCATGAAACTTATACAATTTAACAATCATCTATTAAAATATTAAAATAAATAAGATTTAGGGCACTATGAATTTTTTAAAAATAATTTTCCAAATGTTCTTTTCTTTTTGTTTTTCTTTTCTTGATTCCATTTTAATGGTTTAATTTAATTGTAATAACCAATGATTTAAGCAAAACTTTCTTCAAAGGTTAAACCATGCTTTTATTTTGACGGGTTGCCGTGTAGACCTTTGAGTCTCTTCTCTGTGTTTGTTTATGATTTGTCGAGTTTTCTCAAATAAAGCTAAAATGCTGCTGAGGTGACTCTCAGAGCGGATAAAGTTCATGCATGAATGTCCTCATATAGGCTGAAAACATCGCGAGCGTCATGCATGCCTCAGTGAGTGTTTGAGTGTGTGATAAATGAAACCGTGCGTTCATTCTGGATCCCGTGATTCTGTCCGTGTTTTCCGCATCGCGGGAATGAAATATGGTCCTTGCCAACCGCCGTAAAAAACATGAAGAAGTCATCGTCACTTACTGATTCAGGATCAGTGATACTTAGCAGTTGTATTTCCGATATGAGCTTGAACTTTAGAAATGCTTGGGGAAATGTAGCTTGTGTGTAGTGCTGGACGCTACCGCACTACTTGATCAAAAAAAGAGCTTCGCTACTGAAAAGCTATTTGATCCAGAAAACAGCGACGCTACCACCACGCTACTGAGAAATGTAGTTAAACTAGTAGCGTCACTACTTGTAGCGACGCTACTGCCCAACACTGCTTATTTTACTTACTAACCAGAACATACTGTTAATCCATTTCATGGATAATGTGAAACTCCCCAAGATAACAAACACGCCATGTTTCGCATATTCTCTGGATCCCAAAAGTGGAAGTATGCCTTAGTCAGATGGCTCAGGAGCTCAACACGCAACTGTCACTTCCTGTTTGCATGTTAATTCAATAGTGCTTCAGGGTTTACACAGAGCCCAGTATTAGAATATAATCAAGGGCTTCTATCTTCCTACTTTTCATGAGTCGACTGGAAATAATCTGCGATCTCTTTCCAGCTGTGCGTGAAACTAGATTGAGATCAAAACTAATAGGAGGCGTTGGGAAGCGCCAATGATTCCGTTTCAACGCCGCCTCCTTTATTGTCCCGCCACATGCGGCCCGGCATGCAGATCAATTGGCCTCAGAATTGGTTGTTTTTCAGGAACCAATGTGGATTAGATGTCTAACATTCTATTATCAGCAATCAGTAGAAGACATAACGAAAACTATGAGTGGGCCCTGTAGCCCTTTTGAATAAATACAAGGCACTATAAAAGTTATATAGGCTAAGGTCCAAAAAAAAAACAATGATAGTTTTATTTGAAAAGAGCATCAGTAGAAGTAACTCACTGAGCAGAAGTATTGAACTGTACACTGTAAAAACCTCAACTTTTTGTTTAGTTTTCCTTACTCCCTTACTAGCCGCAGAATTCAGCGTTATTAGTTGTTTTCGCGATTCTGTGTAAATGGGGATAATTTTGACAATGACGTCGTCTGTACGTGGAAAACTCAACGGAAAAACACGACGGAAAAGCACATCGTTGTCGTGTAAACGTACCCTGAAGCTGCAGTAGATATATATTGCCTCTCTGTCGCCATCTCTGTTTGAAAAATAAATATTGCAAGTTGCTCGTAGAGTTTTTATTTGAACGTGGGTTGTGCTTCAGCACTGCTCCTCTGCATGGATGAATATGTGATCACCACGTCAGTGTGGGACTGTCATTGTACATCGACTTGACAATAAGTAGCCTACATCCTAGTAGACATATCAGGAAAAATAATTGTCATCTGAACAACAGTCTGCTGCTTTCGTTTTGGTCTCCGTGAACTTGTTTCTGGAGCGTGTCACAAAAATGAACAGCAACCCAGCATATACTTGCCACACAGACATGAGAAATATGTGAAATGTCTACTTTTAAATGAAACCAATCAAATCCAAAACAAAAATTCTCTTATTATATAATCCATATGAAACCAACTTTCCAAGCAACTGCATCCTAAGCACACGTCTCGTATTAGTCTGGTTTTCTTCTTTCTGTTTACGGATGTGACGTAACCACGCAAAGAGAAATGTTCTCAAATTGACAGCATAATCAGACCCGACAGGTCAAATTATTAGTCAATTTTAAGAGCTTACCGTTGCGAATCAGGCTATAAGGTAGGGAGACAGTTTTGAACACTGATGTTTTATGTACTTGCTCAATAACTGATTTTTGTTACTTTTTAACCAAAAGAAGTTACATACTGCAGCTTTAAGATTAGTTTAATAAAATCAAAAGATGTTTTTTTTTTACAGTGTAGATCTACACATTAAGGGTATTCAGTCATTTTGCTGTCAATAGTATCTGCATCTTATGGAAGCTTGTTTCCGCCACAGAATAAAACATTTTAAAAGATAATTGCGACTTTATTTCTCAGAATTGCGTTATAAAGTCAGAATTGCGTGATGTAAAGTCTGAATTGTGAGATATAAACTCGCAATTGCGAGGAATAAACTCGCAATTCTGACTTTTTTTCTTAGAATTGCATGTTTATATCTCACAATTTGGACTTTATAACACGCAATTGGGAGATATAAAGTCAGAATTGGATGTTATAAAGTCAGAATTTCAAGAAATAAACTTGTAATTCTGATATCTTTTCTCATAATTGTGGGATATAAGCTTGCAATTGCGAGTTTTAAAGTCCAATTCTAAGGAAAAAAAGAATTTTTCCTCTGAATTGCAAGTTTATATCTCACAATTCTGACTTTATACCTCCCAATTGACCGTTCGCAAAGACCCGTCCCCCTTAGTTACTGTCGCTATGTCCGACAGGCTATGCCGCTCTCACACCACACCATGTTCTCACGCAGTGAAAAATACATCGTGGAGCAGAGAGGACACTGACAACGCGTTGACAGACAGGACAGACCAGCTTACTTTTCGGTTACTTTTGATATTAAACACATTAAACAAAGTCTCAAGTCAGTACACTCTGTTTTTCAAGTTCAAATCCTCCCATGTTAATCTACTAACTCTCCTGAGTGCTTTGTTGGATAAAATGGCGGATGGCGAAGTATGATTGGTCAGATTACCTGTCAATCAAGCTCCCTGCGAAGGGTCAATTGCGTGTTATAAAGTCAGAATTGTGAAATACAAACATGCAATTCTGAGAAAGAATATCACGCAATCCTTCTAACTTGCAAATGCGAGTCATGTGACTTTATATCACACAATTGTGAGAGAAAAAAAGTCAGAATTGTGATAAAAAGTCGCAATTACCTTTCTTATTTTTTATTCTGTGGCGGAAACAAGCTCCCATAGCATCTGTACATTCAATATGCTGAACAGAAATATCTCATTCTTAGTTTGGTGAAGTTTGGAGCAGAGTATTTTGTATCCTGTAACATTTTAAAAGCAGTGCAGAGCTTCTGCTTAGTATGCTTCTGCTTAGTATGTCTCCAAATAAACTTGAAAGCAGCTTAATATTTTGTTTTTGTAAGTGTCTTACGCAGGAAGTAGACAGAAAAAAGTTTGAGGAAATTGTTGAAGGTTAACAGTCTACACAGAAACTAGGCTCTTGGATATCTCCCAGACGGTGTCTAGCCATTTAAGGCTATGACACTCTCCATGCTTAAGCGAAAGACACTGAAGCTCAGGCCTTTAAAAACAGACATGCTTGCCAAGTGACACTATTAAAGACACTGTGCAGATTGCAGTGTGAAAAACCATTAGGCAACCAGCACCTTTGGAACTCATACTGATGACGCAAACTTCTGTAAGTCTTAGAAGACTGCGACTTATCAGGCTTTTGAACTAGAATAGAACAGTG